>NC_088228.1:13177703-13488536 GCF_036934945.1 Oncorhynchus masou masou
GTTAGGGTAAAGGAGTATATACAGCACGTCTCCTACAAGGAGGGTCAGGGCTATACAGCAGGTCTCCTGCACGGAGGGTCAGGGCTATACAGCAGGTCTCCTACACGGAGGGTCAGGGCTATACAGCAGGTCTCCTACACGGAGGGTCAGGGCTATACAGCAGGTCTCCTACACGGAGGGTCAGGGCTATACAGCAGGTCTCCTACACGGAGGGTCAGGGCTATACAGCAGGTCTCCTACACGGAGGGTCAGGGCTATACAGCAGGTCTCTTACACGGAGGGTCAGGGCTATACAGCAGGTCTCCTACACGGAGGGTCAGGGCTATACAGCAGGTCTCCTACACGGAGGCAAGTGAAACAGTTGAAGGAGAGAGGGGAGCTGAAGATATGGCGGTGGATGCTCCACTGAATCTTTAGATTCAGAATGTTGTTAAACAGTTGAGGGAAACTGAAATGCTAATTGTGAAGAAGGTGAATTGTATGGTGTTTATTGGTCATGTGATTAATTGTAATGCACAAAGGAACGAAAAGTCCAAAACTGGACATAATAGTATATCTGTACAGCACTTTGTGACATCAGCTGATGTAAGAAGGGCTTTATAAATACATCCATTTGATTTGATTTATCTGCTGCTGAAAGGTTTTTGGGTTTCCAGGACTTCACTGCCGAAACATTGTAAAGAATACTGTCTGAAGATGCTCCTCCTTCTCAGGCTCCAGAGCCTGTAGGGATGGGCGTTGGCAGTATGCACGTATAGCGTTTGTTTGCGGATCGCGATAATATCAAAGAACACACCGCACATACAGTGCATTCAAACCCCTTAACTTTGACATTTTTGTTATAAAATTGATAAGTTATTTTTTGCCCCTCATCAATACCCCATAATGCCAATGTGAAAACAGGTTTATATAAATGTTTGCAGATGTATAAAATATAAAAACCAGAAATACCTTATTCAGACCCTTTGCTATGAGACTCAAAATTGAGCGCAGGTACATCCTTTTTCCATTGATCATCCTTGAGATGTTTCTACAAATTGCTTCTACAAACTGTGGTAAATTCAAATGATTGGACTTGATTTGGAAAGGCATACACCTGTCTATATAAGGTCCCACAGTTGACAGTGTATGTCAGAGCAAAAACGAGGTCGAAGGAATTGTCTGTAGCGCTCCGGGACAGGATTGTGTCGAGGCACAGATCTGGAAAAGGGTAACGAAAAATGTCTGCAGCATTGAAGGTCCCCAAGGTCATTCTTAAATGGAGGAACATTGGAACCACCAAGACCCTTCCTAGAGCTGGCCTTCCGGCCAAACTGAGCAATCAGGCGAGAACGGCCTTGGACAGGGAGTTGACCAAGAACCCAATGGTCACTCTGATAGAGCTCCAGAGATCCTCTGTAGAGATGGGATAACCTTCCAGAAGGACAACCATCTCCCCACCAATCAGGCCTTTATGGTAGAGTGGCCAGGCAGAAGCCACTCCTCAGTAAAAGGCACATGACAGCCTGCTTGGAGTTTGCCAAAAAGCACCAAAAGACTCTCAGACCATGAGAAAGAAGATTCTCTGGTCTCATGAAATCAATAATGGACTCTGTGGCCTGAATGCCAAGCGTCACTTCTGGAGGAAACCTGGCACTATCCCTACGGTGGAGAATGGTGGTGGCAGCATCATGCTGTGGGTATGTTTTTCAGTGGCATTGACTGGGAGACTAGTCAGGATTGAGGCAAAGATGAACGGAGCAAAGTACAGAGAGATCCTTGATGAAAACCTTCTCCATAGTGCTCAGGACCTCAGACTGGAAGGTTCACCTTCCAATAGGACAATGACCCTAAGCACACAGCCAAGACAACGCAGGAGTAACTGCGGGACAAGTCTCTGACTGTCCTTGAGTTTCCCAGGCAGAGCCCGGACTTGAACCCTATCTAACATCTCTGGAGAGACCTGGAATTAGCTGTGCAGCATCGCTCTCCATCCAAACTGACAGAGCTTGAGAGGATGTGCAGAGAAGAATGGGAGAAGCTCCCCAAATACAGGTGTGCCAAGCTTGTAGTGTCATACCCAAGAAGACTCGAGGCTGTGAGGTGCTTCAACAAAGTATTTAGAGTAAAGGGTCTGATTAACTATGTACATTAACTATGATGTGGGAAAAAAACAATTTAATCAGTTTTAGAACAAAGCTGTAATGTAACAAAATGTGGAAAAAGTGAAGGGATCTGAATACTTTCCAAATGCTCTGTATGAATGAAATGAAAGAATGACATTTTATGTTTGTGTCAAATCGCCAATTGGTAACCCATCCCTTATGGGATTAATTGACACATAAACAAACATTACAATAATTCACTATGATAATTCAATGATAATTCTTCTTCCGGTGTTCTCTGCATTGTGCATTGCGTAAAGAGTGAAAAAATGTAAGGTAAAAATCTACATAATAGTAAACAATAATTATATCTCCAGAGCAGTAAAATAATATACACATATACAGTACCAGTCAAAGTTTGGACACACCTACTCATTCAAGGGTTTTTCTTTCTTTCTTTTTTTTTACTATTTTCTACATTGTAGAATAATAGTGAAGACATCAAAACTATGAAATAATACATATGGAATCAAGTAGTAACCAAAAAAATGTTCAGTCAAATATTAGTTTAGATTTTAGATTCTTCAAAGTAGCCACCCTTTGCCTTGATGACAGCTTTGTACACTCTTGGCATTCTCTCAACCAACTTCATCAGGAATGCTTTCCCAACCGTCTTGAAGGAGTTCCCACGTATGCTGAGCACTTGTTGGCTGCTTTTCCTTCACTCTGCGGTCCAACTCATCCCAAACCATCTTAATTCGGTTGAGGGCGGGTGATTGTGGAGGCCAGGTAATCTGATGCAGCACTCCATCACTCTCCTTCTTGGTCAAATAGCCCTTACACAGTCTGGAGGTGTTTGGGGTCATTGTCTTGTTGAAAAACAAATTATAGTTCCACTAAGCGCAAACCAGACGGGATAGTGTATCGCTGCGGAATGCTGTGGTAGCCATGCTGGTTAAGTGTGCATTGAATTCTAAATAAATCACTGACAGTGTCACCAGCAAAGCACCCACCATCACACCTCCTCCTCCATGCTTCATGGTGGGAACCACACATGTGGAGATAATCCGTTCACCTACAATGCGTCTCACAAAGACACGACGGTTGGAACCAAAAATCTCATATTTGGACTCATCAGACCAACGAACAGATTTCCACCGGTCTAATGTCCATTGCTCATGTTTCGTGGCCCAAGCAAGTCTCTTCTTATTATTGTTGTCCTTTAGTACTGTTTCTTTGCAGCAATTCGACCACGAAGACCTGATTCACGCAGTCTCCTCTGAACAGTTGATGTTGAGATGTGTCTGTTACTTGAACTCTGTGAAGCATTTATTTGATCTGCAATCTGAGGTTCAGTTAACTCTAATTACCTTATCATCTGCTGCAGAGGTAACTCTGGGTCTTCCATTCCGGTGGCAGTCCTCATGAGAGCCAGTTTCATCCTTGCACTTGATGGTTTTGCGACTGCACGTTCAAAATTCTTGAAATGTTCCGGATTGACTGACGTTCGTGTGTTTTTTGCTTATTTGAGCTGTTCTTGCCATAATAGGGACTTGGTCTTTTACCAAATAGGGATATATTCTGTATACCACCCCTACCTTGTCACAACACAATTGATTGGCTTAAACACATTAAGAAGGAAAGAAATTCCAGAAATTAACTTTTAACAAGGCACACCTGTTAATTGAAATGCATTCCAGTTGACTAGCTCATGAAGCTGGTTGAGAGAATGCCTAGAGTGTGCAAAAATGTCATCAAGGCAAAGGGTGGCTACTTTGAAGAATCTCAAATATAAAATATATTTTGGTTGTTTAATACTTTTTTGGTTGCTTTATGACTCCATGTGTTATTTCATAGTTTTGATGTCTTGACTATTAATCTACAATGTAGAAAATAGTACAAATAATAAAGAAAATCCCTTGAATGAGTAGGTGTGTCCAAACCTTTGACTGGTACTGTACATACATACACTACCGTTCAAAAGTTTGGGGTCACTTATTAATGTCCTTGTTTTTTAAAAGAAAAGCACATTTTTTTTGTCCATTAAAATAACATACAAAGGTGTGGAGAGGCCCATTATCACAACCATCACTCCTGTTTTCCAATGGCACGTGGTGTTAGCTAATCCAAGTTTATCATTTTAAAAGGCTAATTGATCATTAGAAAATCATTTTGCAATTATGTTAGCACAGCTGAAAATTGTTGTTCTGATTAATCTCGTACAAAGCTGTGTACTACTCCCTCCACAGAACAGTGCTGGTCTCCAACCAGAATAGAAAGAGGAGTGGGAGGCCCCAGTGCACAACTGAGCAAGAGGACAAGTACATTAGAGTGTCTAGTTTGAGAAACAGACAAACAAGTCGTCAACTGGCAGCTTCATTAAATAGTACCCACAAAACACCAGTCTCAACATCAACAGTGAAGAGGCGACTCTGGGATCCTGGCCTTCTAGGCAGATTTGCAAAGATAAAGCCATATCTCAGACTGACCAATAAAAATAAAATATTAAGTTTGGCAAAAGAACGCAGACACTGGACAGAGGAACTCTTCCTAGAAGGCCAGCATCCCGGAGTCGCCTCTTCACTGTTGACGTTGAGACGGGCGTTTTCCCGGGACTATTTAATAAAGCTGCCCTTTGAGGAAACTAGACACTCTTAATGTACTTGTCCTCTTGCTCAGTTGTGCACTGGGGCCCCCCACTCCTCTTTCTATTCTTGTTAGAGCCAGTCTGCTTCCACTCACTTTCATGCTAAATGCAAACATTCAGACAGCTTATGGTAGAGCAAGGCATGCATTGGACCCCTAGACATAACACAAGTTAGATCTTTGTATTGAGAGAGTGTTTACATTAAGTGAGCTCTATTCCACTGCCTAGCCTTGCAGAGGCTTGAGTGAGCTACCTGGTGTGGCAGAATAGTACCTGTGAGAATGATGTTGGGGATGTTGCCATGGCTACTGTAGCCCAGCTGCTGGGAGTCTTGCAGGTTGCCGTGGCTACCCATCAAACCTATCATGGCTGCTTGGGAGTAGTTGAGGGTGGAGCCCTGGCCGTACAGACTGTTGTTGTCTGTCATGTTGAACTGCTCCAGCTGTTTGAGGAACAGAGAAAACAGTACATGAAGCTAGCCAACACAGTACATGAGGCTAGCCAACACAGAACATGAGGTTAGCCAACACAGTACATGAGGCTAGCCAACACAGTACATGAGGTTAGCCAACACAGTACATGAGGTTAGCCAACACAGTACATGAGGCTAGCCAACACTCAATGACAAGGGCTCATTTCTCTACTATTAACAGGTGCCAAATGGTCAATATAAAGATTCAGTACAATGGGTAAAAATGGAAACCTATTAATCCAGCATTTCCTAAACTTGGTCCTGGGGACCCCAAGGGGTGCACGTTTTGGTTTTTGCCCTATCATTACACAGCTTGTTCAAATGATCAAAGCTTGATGATTAGTTGATTATTTAAATCAGCTGTGTAGTGTTAGGGCAAAAACCAAAACATGCCCCCCCTGGGGTCATGAGGACTGAGTTTGGGAAACCCTGTATTAATATACTGTGCTTTGATACTAAGATATTGGCATATAATGCCATATCAAGTAACTAATATTAGCTTGCATAATTAGTTCTGAGATAGGATGTTAAACATTACCTGTTGGGAGAGAGCACTGGTCTGTCTGGATGTGAGTTGCTGGTCATAGAAGTCAGCAAATACACTACCCAATATGGAGTGGTGCTAGAACACAAGCATATCCCCTTGTTAAAAAAAATCCCATAATAGTAATGTACACCAACAAAACACAGGAAAGGAAGAGCTGATAGAGAGCACAATCACACCACAACTGTAACTGAACTGTCACAATTCACATCAAACCATTGGGTTCAGGCAACACCAAAATCACCGCACACATCTGCAATCCTGAAAACAAACAATAACATACTGCTGCCTAGACAATAGATAAAGCATGACACAGTACAAACACAGCAGGAATCATGTTTCTCAAGCCCATCAATTAATTTGCTGTGCAATCAACCTCAATCTCATCCATTAGTTGATTAATGAAGTAATCATAGTAACCTGCTCATCTCACCTTTAAAGATGATTCGACAGATGTTGCTGTTATGTGCCCAACCAGCCAATGTTAACATGCACTGAATAATACTCAAAAGAACTTCATAAATGTCATCAACCCACAACCAACAATGTTGTATGGAGTTGGTTACCATGCATGTCTTGTACTAAGAATTCGTAATAATTTAGATCAAATAAAATCATGAAATAGAATGAAATTATATGGAAATCCCTTTTGTGGGTAAAGCTAGAATTTCAAAAACATTCAAATCATCCAGTAATCCTCTTGATGTTTTAATTTCATGTTCTTATAAAAGCTGAAAATGTTTCCGCTTTCATCGTCTGACTTAATGTATAAATAATTGGATTATATTCACAAGCAGACTCAGTAAGGCAGCCTTCGCCATGCCCCTTTCAGTTCAGAACCACATTATCTGTGCCCTGCCAAAAGAACAGCGGGCAAGAGCATGATAACGGCACATGGACTGTCTGTCGCACCCCATGTAACCCACAACACTGTAGGTTAGCCGTCTAGGTGACAGAAAGAAGCGATGGGCAAAGCCAACCGAAGCATTTAGCTAGTAGCCTAGATACTGAGTAAAAGCTTTTATGATTCCTCTAACAAGAGATGACTTAGTCGTTCAATGTTATGTTCAGTTCGATTTGTGTGTTTATATTATAAACTTATATAGAACTTACAGCGTACATCTAGCCTACAGGGTCTTGTGGAGGGACCCTGTTCCTTCTTGTTTTTTCAAAATACACAATGGATTCAAAACTCAAGGCTAAAAGGGATTCAAAACTCTAGGCTAAAAGGGATTCAAAACTCTAGGCTAAAAGGGATTCAAAACTCTAGGCTAAAAGGGATTCAAAACTCTAGACTAAAAGGGATTCAAAACTCTAGGCTAAAAGGGATTCAAAACTCTAGGCTAAAAGGGATTCAAAACTCTAGACTAAAAGGGATTCAAAACTCTAGGCTAAAAGGGATTCAAAACTCTAGGCTAAAAGGGATTCAAAACTCTAGGCTAAAAGGGATTCAAAACTCTAGGCTAAAAGGGATTCAAAACTCTAGGCTAAAAGGGATTCAAAACTCTAGGCTAAAAGGGATTCAAAACTCTAGGCTAAAAGGGATTCAAAACTCTAGGCTAAAAGGGATTCAAAACTCTAGGCTAAAAGGGATTCAAAACTCTAGGCTAAAAGGGATTCAAAACTCTAGGCTAAAAGTCATCTCTGGTTGCTAAATGTTAACTACCAAGTACATTTTCCTAACTCAACCAACTGGCTAACGTGTGTCATTTTGGTGCCTATGCTACGAGGCCACTTAGGATGCAGACACAGAGAAGCAGCAAGGAGAACGGGATCAGTGACACTGTGAGACACGACGATGGGGGTGGCAGGGGGTTGGTGGCACAAGAGCAGCCGAAAGGGGCAGCCAAAGGGCCCAGCCGGCGACGAAAACAGAACCACGATGGAAAAACAGTCTATACAGTCAGTGGGTTTTGCTCACACGCCCTTACTTGAGGCGAGCCTCCAGGTGAGAAGCCTTGATTGGAGACTGGAGATGTTGGAGACTGATTGGCCGAAGACCCAGCCCTACTGCGGTACTGTTGGGGGAAAGAGCCCTAATACAGGATCATATTTTAGTTAGACTCACTGACTGGCTAATTGTCTGACTGGCTGGCTGACCTGCTGGGTTACTGGCTAGGTTACTGGCTGGCTGAATGAATGGCTGGCTGACGTGCTGAGTAACTGACTGACTGGCTGACCTGCTGGGTTACTGACTGACTGGCTGACCTGCTGGGTTACTGGCTGGGTTACTGACTAGCTGACTGACTGGCTGGCTGGGTTACTGGCTAGGTTACTGGCTGGCTGACCTGCTGGGTTACTGGCTGGCTGACCTGCTGAGTAACTGACTGACTGGCTGTCCTGATGGGTTACTGGCTGGGTTACTGACTAGCTGACCTGCTGGGTTACTGGCTGGCTGACCTGCTGGGTTACTGGCTGGCTGACCTGCTGGGTTACTGGCTGGCTGACCTGCTGGGTTACTGGCTGGCTGACATGCTGGGTTACTGGCTGGCTGATCTGCTGGGTTACTGGCTGGCTGATCTGCTGGGTTACTGGCTGGCTGACCTGCTGGGTTACTGGCTGGCTGACCTGCTGGGTTACTGGCTGGCTGTCCTGCTGGGTTACTGGCTGGCTGACCTGCTGGGTTACTGGCTGGCTGACCTGCTGGGTTACTGGCTGGCTGACCTGCTGGGCTACTGGCTGGCTGACCTGCTGGGTTACTGGCTGGGTTTCTGGCTGGGTTACTGGCTGGCTGACCTGCTGGGTTACTGGCTGGCTGATCTGCTGGGTTACTGGCTGGGTTTCTGGCTGGGTTACTGGCTGGCTGACCTGCTGGGTTACTGGCTGGCTGACTGACTGGCTCCTTTCTGAAAATGTATGCGCCACTATATTGTTGATTATAGTTGATTCGGCTATTGTAGCCACACCCGTCACTGTCAGGTGTATAAAGTCGAGCACACAGCCATGCAATCTCAATAGACAAGCATTGGCAGCAGAATGGCCTGTACTGAAGAGCTCAGTGACTTTCAACGCGGCACTGTCATAGCATGCCACCTTTCGAACAAGTCAGTTCGTAAAATTTCTGCCCTGCTAGAGCTGCCCCGGTCAACTGTAAGTGTGGTTATTGTGAAGTGGAAACGTCTTGGAGCAACAATGTCTCAGCCGCGAAATGGTAGGCCACACAAGCACACAGAACGGGACCGCCGAGTGATGAAGAGTGTATCGCGTAAAAATCGTCTGTCCTCAGTTGCAACACTCACTACTGAGCTCCAACCTGCCTCTGGAAGCAATGTCGGCACAAGAACTGTTCGTCGGGAGCTTCATAAAATGGGTTTCCATGGCCGAGCAGCCGCACACAAGCCTACGATCACCATTCGCAATGCCAAGCATCGGCTGGAGTGTTGTAAAACTTGTCACCATTGGACTCTGGAGCAGTGGAAACGTTCTCTGGAAACTCACATAGCCTGGTTCCTCTCTAGGTTTCTTCCTAGGTTTTGGCCTTTCTAGGGAGTTTTTCCTTAGCCACCATGCTTCTACACCTGCATTGCTTGCTGTTTGGGGTTTTAGGCTGGGTTTCTGTACAGCACTTTGAGATATCAGCTGATGTACGAAGGGCTATATAAATAAATTTGATTTGATTTGATGAATCACGCTTTAACATCTGGCAGTCCGACGGACAACTCTTGGTTTGGCGGATGCCAGGAGAACGCTACCTGCCCCAATGTATAGTGCCAACTAAAGTTTGTTGGAGGAGGAATAATGGTTTGGGGCTGTTTTTCCATGGTCCATACCTCTTAGTTCCAGTGAAGGGAAATCTTAACGTTACAGGATTTTATGACATTCCAGATAATTCTGTGCCTCCAATTTTGTTGCAACAGTTTGGGGAACGCCCTTTCCTGTTTCAGCATGACAATGCCCCCGTGCCCAAAGCGAGGTCCATACAGAAATAGTTTGTCGAGATTGGTGTGGAAGAACTTGACTGGCCTGCACAGAGCCATCTTGCTTATAGAAGACTAGTCCCTTTGACTTCAAGATCAAACCAAAGATAGCTTAACACGAAAAACTACATTTTGTTAAATAGTGTAGGAACACTAAGTCAGTTTCAGCACTATCTTTTCCTATGGACAGGAGTGTAGAATAAGGAACGTTTTGAAGAGGGAAGGGTTTGAGAAGGTAAGCTTACCGAGTTCATATCCATGGAGCTCTGTGTCTGGCTGGAAGAGGTGTTCAGAGGGGAGGGGAGCTGGACCAGCCTGGTCAGTCCTTGAGTGGTCTGCTGCTGCTGTTGTTGTTGAGAAGAGGGCTGGCTGAAGAACGTGTACTGGGACAACTGTGCCTCCAGTGTCATGGCGTCTATGGTCTCCGCCTGAGACAGATGGACATAGGAGTTCTAAATGAGTCAGTGGGGAAAGACTAAAAATGATGTCCACAGAAATGTGATAGAAAGTAGAGCGATGGCTAAACTTAGTACAATCCCCAATTTCAGAAACACTCTTGGATGTTCAGAATCTCTGAAGGCTCCTGGTATATTACCTTCTAATCATTTGACTGGTGCTCCAATTATCCATAGCAACTTACTTTAAATACATTCAAAGGGGGGAGGGGGAACAACTACAGAGTACAATCATTGTAAATACACTAGAAAAGTAATTCAGAAATGTAACAATCGCAATGCTAGAAGGGAAGAGTACGGTACGGACTACCTGGGCGAGGGTGAGGGGTGGCGACAGGGTGGGGGAGAGCTGTAGGGACTGGTGCTGGTGGGAGTCCTGGTTGACCATGTTGTTGTCCTGCCTGCCCTGCTGGGTTGTGGTCTGTCCTGCTGGGACACAAAACAGCAAACATATCTTTTAGAATCCCAACTGTCATAGAAAGCTAGAGACAGAGAGACGTATATAAGATATAAGCCAACTGTCTGCCATGTGGCGACATCATCTCCCAACTTCTGGTGCCAACACGAAAATTTAGAATTTCTAAATGTTTCCAAACTCTATACATCTATGGTTCTGGAAGGTGGAGGACTGAGAGGTCACCTTGGCTGGTGGAACTGAAGCTGTATGAGTGGCTGGTGGCCAGGTTTCCTGTGCTATTGTAGGCACTGAGGGTAGAGTCCTCGGGGTCCAGGGGGGTGGGCAGCGGAGGGGGGAACTGGATGTTGGTCAGATCAGGCAGGGAGCCGCCGCCCGTGTTTTGGGCTGAAGGCATCAGTGACACGGTCAGCTCCTGATCTGGAGACGGGAATATGCTGAAAATAGAAAAAACACATGATTGGTATCCCCATAATGACAGTAGCGGTATTATATGCACAGTCAGCAGATTTCACAGGCTGCTGCAGTGTATGTAAAATAACATAGGAAGATAAATGAGAATACCCCCCTCCCCGACTTCAGCAATATTTCCACTGTGGGTTTTCACACGGTCCTTCGAGCTGGACAGGAAGTTGTGCATAAAGCGTTACCAGCAAATGCTTCCCAGATATATACTTCTCTTCATGTTTTCAACATAACCTTAAAGGAAATGAAGGGAAATTGCCTCCAATTGTTTTCTAATAAGCCCAGTACTAACATTTCTGCAAGGGACCCTGTTCACATTCTCCAAATAACAATAACAATAACATCCCAGACAGCCAGAACTCACTGGCTCCACAACACTTCTTGAAGTATGTCAATGATGTCCCAAAACATATAATCATCACTAAACTGCCAACTGTCGAGGACTGTCGTAATCAGCCTTTCACAAAGCTATACTGGAGTCAGGAAGGTTCGATTTTAGTCTGTGGAAGTACTCACTTGATTCCTGGGACCTTGGACCTTGATGAGACATTCTGAGGGAAAAATAAAAATGACAACTCAGTAACAATACAATATAACTCAGTGCTGTATAACAATACAATATAACTCAGTGCTGTATAACAATACAATAGAACTCAGTGCTGTATAACAATACAATATAATCCAGTGCTGTATAACAATACAATATAACTCAGTGCTGTATAACAATACAATATAACTCAGTGCTGTATAACAATACAATATAACTCAGTGCTGTATAACAATACAATATAACTCAGTGCTGTATAACAATACAATAGAATCAAGTGCTGTATAACAATACAATATAATCAAGTGCTGTATAACAATACAATATAATCAAGTGCTGTATAACAATACAATATAACTCAGTGCTGTATAACAATACAATATAATCCAGTGCTGTATAACAATACAATATAATCAAGTGATGTATAACAATACAATATAATCAAGTGATGTATAACAATACAATATAATCCAGTGCTGTATAACAATACAATAGAACTCAGTGCTGTATAACAATACAATATAATCCAGTGCTGTATAACAATACAATATAACTCAGTGCTGTATAACAATACAATAGAATCAAGTGCTGTATAACAATACAATATAACTCAGTGCTGTATAACAATACAATAGAATCAAGTGATGTATAACAATACAATATAATCCAGTGCTGTATAACAATACAATAGAACTCAGTGCTGTATAACAATACAATATAATCCAGTGCTGTATAACAATACAATATAACTCAGTGCTGTATAACAATACAATATAATCAAGTGCTGTATAACAATACAATATAACTCAGTGCTGTATAACACTACAATAGAATCAAGTGATGTATAACAATACAATATAATCCAGTGCTGTATAACAATACAATAGAACTCAGTGCTGTATAACAATACAATATAATCAAGTGCTGTATAACAATACAATATAATCCAGTGCTGTATAACAATACAATATAACTCAGTGCTGTATAACAATACAATATAACTCAGTGCTGTATAACAATACAATATAACTCAGTGCTGTATAACAATACAATATAATCCAGTGCTGTATAACAATACAATATAACTCAGTGCTGTATAACAATACAATATAACTCAGTGCTGTATAACAATACAATATAATCCAGTGCTGTATAACAATACAATATAACTCAGTGCTGTATAACAATACAATATAACTCAGTGCTGTATAACAATACAATATAACTCAGTGCTGTATAACAATACAATAGAACTCAGTGCTGTATAACAATACAATATAATCCAGTGCTGTATAACAATACAATATAACTCAGTGCTGTATAACAATACAATATAACTCAGTGCTGTATAACAATACAATATAACTCAGTGCTGTATAACAATACAATAGAATCAAGTGCTGTATAACAATACAATATAATCCAGTGCTGTATAACAATACAATAGAACTCAGTGCTGTATAACAATACAATATAATCAAGTGCTGTATAACAATACAATATAATCCAGTGCTGTATAACAATACAATATAACTCAGTGCTGTATAACAATACAATATAACTCAGTGCTGTATAACAATACAATATAACTCAGTGCTGTATAACAATACAATATAATCCAGTGCTGTATAACAATACAATATAACTCAGTGCTGTATAACAATACAATATAACTCAGTGCTGTATAACAATACAATATAATCCAGTGCTGTATAACAATACAATATAACTCAGTGCTGTATAACAATACAATATAACTCAGTGCTGTATAACAATACAATATAACTCAGTGCTGTATAACAATACAATATAACTCAGTGCTGTATAACAATACAATATAATCCAGTGCTGTATAACAATACAATATAACTCAGTGCTGTATAACAATACAATATAACTCAGTGCTGTATAACAATACAATATAACTCAGTGCTGTATAACAATACAATATAACTCAGTGCTGTATAACAATACAATAGAATCAAGTGCTGTATAACAATACAATATAATCAAGTGCTGTATAACAATACAATATAACTCAGTGCTGTATAACAATACAATAGAACTCAGTGCTGTATAACAATACAATATAATCCAGTGCTGTATAACAATACAATATAACTCAGTGCTGTATAACAATACAATATAACTCAGTGCTGTATAACAATACAATATAACTCAGTGCTGTATAACAATACAATAGAACTCAGTGCTGTATAACAATACAATATAATCCAGTGCTGTATAACAATACAATATAACTCAGTGCTGTATAACAATACAATATAACTCAGTGCTGTATAACAATACAATAGAATCAAGTGCTGTATAACAATACAATATAATCAAGTGCTGTATAACAATACAATATAATCAAGTGCTGTATAACAATACAATATAACTCAGTGCTGTATAACAATACAATATAATCCAGTGCTGTATAACAATACAATATAATCAAGTGATGTATAACAATACAATATAATCCAGTGCTGTATAACAATACAATAGAACTCAGTGCTGTATAACAATACAATATAATCCAGTGCTGTATAACAATACAATATAACTCAGTGCTGTATAACAATACAATAGAATCAAGTGCTGTATAACAATACAATATAACTCAGTGCTGTATAACAATACAATAGAATCAAGTGATGTATAACAATACAATATAATCCAGTGCTGTATAACAATACAATAGAACTCAGTGCTGTATAACAATACAATATAATCCAGTGCTGTATAACAATACAATATAACTCAGTGCTGTATAACAATACAATATAATCAAGTGCTGTATAACAATACAATATAACTCAGTGCTGTATAACACTACAATAGAATCAAGTGATGTATAACAATACAATATAATCCAGTGCTGTATAACAATACAATAGAACTCAGTGCTGTATAACAATACAATATAATCCAGTGCTGTATAACAATACAATAGAACTCAGTGCTGTATAACAATACAATATAACTCAGTGCTGTATAACAATACAATAGAATCAAGTGCTGCATAACAATACAATATAACTCAGTGCTGTATAACAATACAATATAACTCAGTGCTGTATAACAATACAATATAACTCAGTGCTGTATAACAATACAATATAACTCAGTGCTGTATAACAATACAATATAACTCAGTGCTGTATAACAATACAATATAACTCAGTGCTGTAAAACAATACAATAGAATCAAGTGCTGCATAACAATACAATATAACTCAGTGCTGTATAACAATACAATATAATCCAGTGCTGTATAACAATACAATATAACTCAGTGCTGTATAACAATACAATATAACTCAGTGCTGTATAACAATACAATATAATCCAGTGCTGTATAACAATACAATATAACTCAGTGCTGTATAACAATACAATATAACTCAGTGCTGTATAACAATACAATATAACTCAGTGCTGTATAACAATACAATATAATCCAGTGCTGTATAACAATACAATATAACTCAGTGCTGTATAACAATACAATATAACTCAGTGCTGTATAACAATACAATATAACTCAGTGCTGTATAACAATACAATAGAATCAAGTGCTGTATAACAATACAATATAATCAAGTGCTGTATAACAATACAATATAATCAAGTGCTGTATAACAATACAATATAACTCAGTGCTGTATAACAATACAATATAACTCAGTGCTGTATAACAATACAATATAACTCAGTGCTGTATAACAATACAATATAACTCAGTGCTGTATAACAATACAATATAACTCAGTGCTGTATAACAATACAATATAACTCAGTGCTGTATAACAATACAATAGAACTCAGTGCTGTATAACAATACAATATAATCCAGTGCTGTATAACAATACAATATAACTCAGTGCTGTATAACAATACAATATAACTCAGTGCTGTATAACAATACAATATAACTCAGTGCTGTATAACAATACAATATAACTCAGTGCTGTATAACAATACAATAGAATCAAGTGCTGTATAACAATACAATATAATCAAGTGCTGTATAACAATACAATATAATCAAGTGCTGTATAACAATACAATATAACTCAGTGCTGTATAACAATACAATATAATCCAGTGCTGTATAACAATACAATATAATCCAGTGCTGTAAAACAATACAATAGAATCAAGTGCTGCATAACAATACAACATAATCAAGTGATGTATAACAATACAATATAACTCAGTGCTGTATAACAATACAATAGAATCAAGTGCTGTATAACAATACAATATAATCAAGTGCTGTATAACAATACAATATAACTCAGTGCTGTATAACAATACAATAGAATCAAGTGCTGCATAACAATACAATATAATCAAGTGCTGTATAACAATACAATATAACTCAGTGCTGTATAACAATACAATATAATCAAGTGCTGTATAACAATACAATATAATCCAGTGCTGTATAACAATACAATATAACTCAGTGCTGTATAACAATACAATAGAATCAAGTGATGTATAACAATACAATATAACTCAGTGCTGTATAACAATACAATAGAATCAAGTGCTGTATAACAATACAATATAATCCAGTGCTGTATAACAATACAATATAATCCAGTGCTGTATAACAATACAATAGAATCCAGTGCTGTATAACAATACAATAGAACCCTGAGCTGTATAACAATACAATAGAACCCAAAGCTGTAGAACAGTACAATAGAAACCTGAGCTGTATAACAATACAATAGAACCCAAAGCTGTAGAACAATACAATATAACTCAGAGCTGTACAACAATACAATATAACTCAGAGCTGTACAACAATACAATACAATCCAGAGATGTAGAACAATACAATAGAACCCAGAGCTGTATAACAATACAATAGAACCCAGAGCTGTAGAACAATACAATATAACTCAGAGATGTAGAACAATACAATAGAACCCAGAGCTATAGAACAATACAATAGAACCCAGAGCTGTATAACAATACAATATAACTCAGAGCTGTAGAACAATACAATAGAACTCAGAGCTGTAGAACAATACAATAGAACTCAGAGATGTAGAACAATACAATAGAATCCAGAGATGTAGAACAATACAATAGAACTCAGAGATGTAGAACAATACAATATAACTCAGAGATGTAGAACAATACAATAGAACTCAGAGATGTAGAACAATACAATAGAACTCAGAGGTGTAGAACAATACAATATAACTCAGAGCCGTAGAACAATACAATAGAACTCAGAGATGTAGAACAATACAATATAACTCAGAGCCGTAGAACAATACAATATAACTCAGAGCCGTAGAACAATATAATAGAACTCAGAGCTATAGAACAATACAATAGAACTCAGAGCTATAGAACAATACAATAGAACTCAGAGTTGTAGAACAATACAATAGAACTTAGAGCTGTAGAACAATACAATAGAACTCAGAGCTATAGAACAATACAATAGAACTCAGAGATGTAGAACAATACAATATAACTCAGTGCTGTAGAACAATACAATAGAACTCAGAGCTGTAGAACAATACAATATAACTCAGAGCTGTATAACAATACAATAGAACTCAGAGATGTAGAACAATACAATATAACTCAGAGCTGTAGAACAATACAATATAACTCAGAGCTGTAGAACAATACAATATAACTCAGAGCTATAGAACAATACAATATAACTCAGAGCTATAGAACAATACAATATAACTCAGAGCTATAGAACAATACAATAGAACTCAGATCTGTAGAACAATGGAGCTAAGATATATCACCAGATCTGTAGAACAATGGAGTTAAGATGTATCACCAGATCTGTAGAACAATGGAGTTAAGATATATCACCAGATATGTAGAACAATGGAACAATGGAGTTAAGATGTATCACCAGATCTGTAGAACAATGGAGTTAAGATATATCACCAGATCTGTAGAACAATGGAGTTAAGATGTATCACCAGATCTGTAGAACAATGGAGTTAAGATGTATCACCAGATCTGTAGAACAATGGAGTTAAGATGTATCACCAGATCTGTAGAACAATGGAGTTAAGATGTATCACCAGATCTGTAGAACAATGGAGTTAAGATGTATCACCAGATCTGTAGAACAATGGAGTTAAGATATATCACCAGATCTGTAGAACAATGGAGTTAAGATGTATCACCAGATCTGTAGAACAATGGAGTTAAGATGTATCACCAGATCTGTAGAACAATGGAGTTAAGATGTATCACCAGATCTGTAGAACAATGGAGTTAAGATATATCACCAGATCTGTAGAACAATGGAGTTAAGATGTATCACCAGATCTGTAGAACAATGGAGTTAAGATGTATCACCAGATCTGAGTGCACTTCACCTTTTTGCCATCCCAGTTCTGTTTCTGTTCGTCTTTGTCCATATCTGATTCTGTGTCTTCTGGCCCTGGTACATGAAGCAGAAGCACTGGAGAGGAAAAGAAAGGACGAGAGGGAGAAAGAGAGAGAAAATGAGAGGGAGTTCAATTCATCTAATTGTCACCTATCTAGAATTTTAAAAAGCAAAAAAAATATATTGAAATACCCTTATTTTCATCTTGCCATAACAGTGAAAGGAAAATTAAATCAATACATGAAGGAATTTGATATTATTTTTCAAACAAGTTTCTCAATAAAAGGAATATGCGTCAGACAGCCATTAGTATGTCACATTGAGAATCACTTGGATATTCATATTCATCCTATGAGTAATGTCTACAGCCTTTAAAGACCAGGGCTGAAGTATTTTATCATGTACACCAGAGTATTCAATAGTACAATAAACGGTAGCCGGCAAAGCCATGAAGAAATATTTAATCATCAATACATCGTATATCACCTTCCTCATAATGACCAAGTTAATTAAATTTGCACTGGATTAAAAAAATCATTATTAAACCTACAAACTGGAAACAGAGCACTGGGGCATTGTAGGGCCAATAGTTTTTGTTAACCCCCTGACCAGAAAGAAGACCCAAATCTAATGATGAACTAATGGTAATGTTACACTGAACAAAACTGCAAAGGTAACATGTACAGTGTTGGTCCAATCTTTCATGAGCTGAAATAAAAGATCCCAGAAATGCTCCATACGCACAGAAAGCTTATTTCTCAAAAATGTGGTGCACAAATTTGTTTACATCCCTGTTAGTGAGCATTGCTCCTTTGCCTAGATAATCCATCATCCTGACAGATGTGGCTTTAGGCATATCAATGAGCTGATTAAACAGCATGATCATTACACAGGTGCATCTTGTTCTGGGGACAATAAAAGGCCACTAAAAAATGTGCAGTTTTGTCACAAAATGCCACAGATGTCTCAAGTTTTGAAGGAGTGTGCAATTGGCATGCTGACTGCAGGAATGTCCACCAGAGCTGTTGCCTGAGAATTGAATGTTCATTTCTTAGAGAGTTTGGCAGTACGTCCAACAGGCCTCACATCCGCAGACCTCAAGTATGGCATTGTGTGGGCAAGCGGTTTGCTGATGTCAACATTGTGAACAGAGCGCCCCATGGTGGTGGTGGGTTCATGGTATGGGCAGGCATAAACTGCAGACAACGAACACAATTGCATTTTAATGATGGCGATTTGAATGCACAGAGATACCGTGACGAGATCCTGAGGCCCATTGTCGTGCCAATCATCCACCGCCATCACCTCATGTTTCAGCATGATAATTCACGGCCCCATGTCGCAAGGATCTGTACACAATTCCTGGAAGCTAAAAAAGTCCCAGATCTTCCATGGCCTGCATACTCACCAGACATGTCACTGATTGAGTATGTTTGGGATGCCCTTGATCGACATGTTCCAGTTCCCGCTAATATCCAGCAACTTCGCACAGCCATTGAAGAGGAGTGGGACAACATTCCACAGGCCACAATCAACAGCCTGATCAATTCTATGTGAAGGAGATGTCACACTGCATAAGGCAAATGGTGGTCACACCAGATACCAACTGGTTTTCTGATCCAAGCACCTACTTTTTTTTTTAAAGGTATCTGTGACCAACGGATGCATATTTGTATTCCCAGTCATGTGAAATCCATAGATTAGGGCCTAATTTATTTATTTGAATTGACTGATTTCCTTCCCCGAACTCAGTAATATATTTGAAATTGTTGCATGTTGCGTTTTATATTTTTGTTCAGTTTATAAAACTCATATAAAGTATATCAAGTTCAAATCCGACGCACCTCGTTTAAGCTGCAAGTCTTGTGAGCCTCCTGCAAAAATATCCTGCGGGTTCAAAGTGCTCTGATGCAATGCAGAGTCCGAGTTTGTCCTATAGCACAGGGAAAGAGACATACACCACCTAGTTTGTCCTATAGCACAGGGAAAGAGACATACACCACCTAGTCTGTCCTATAGCACAGGGAAAGAGACATATATCACCTAGTTTGTCCTATAGCACAGGGAAAGAGACATACACCACCTAGTTTGTCCTATAGCACAGGGAAAGAGACATACACCTACCTATAGTCATGTCCCTATAGCACAGGGAAAGAGACATACACCACCTAGTCTGTCCTATAGCACAGGGAAAGAGACATCCTACCTAGTCATAGCACAGGGAAAGAGACATATATCACCTAGTTTGTCCTATAGCACAGGGAAAGAGACATACACCACCTAGTCTGTCCTATAGCACAGGGAAAGAGACATACACCACCTAGTTTGTCCTATAGCACAGGGAAAGAGACTTACACCACCTAGTTTGTCCTATAGCACAGGGAAAGAGACATACACCACCTAGTCTGTCCTATAGCACAGGGAAAGAGACATACACCACCTAGTCTGTCCTATAGCACAGGGAAAGATACATACACCACCTAGTTTGTCCTATAGCACAGGGAAAGAGACATACACCACCTAGTTTGTCCTATAGCACAGGGAAAGAGACTTACACCACTTAGGGGTGACTAAATGTATCAGTTGTGAAAAGTCAAGGGACATTTCACAAAGAAATCGAAACAGTATCACATGCCACAACATAGTTGGATTATCTTACCTCCTCCAGCTGGTGTCGGGTGGGGGTGACAGATACACCGAGCCATACGGACAGCTATCAATGTGAGACCCCTGGTTAAGGGCAATACAAATCTGTAGCATCGCACAACTGAAGTCAACGATGTAAAACACCATGGCGCCATAGAGTACAGTCTATGCTATTGAAGTACATTGGTTAAAGATGTTACAAAGTGAAACTTGCTTCAATAAATAGGTACTTACCATATAATTACTATATTATTAGTGTAATTACCATATTACCATGTCATTCATAATCAAATTTACGTTGCATAAGAGACTGTAAAATTAAGTGTAATAAAAATACAATCACGTAAATCGACAGTAAAGGATATTTGGCGTCCATGTTTGTCGAGGGGCCTTCCGTGTGGGGATGTGATGCGGTTTCTGTCCCGGTAAACTCTGTCAACCAATCCATGATGCCGTGTTGTCCTGCTGGTGTCACCTGAACCTTGAAAGGGAGTCTGCAGACCCCAACAAAACAAACCAGTCACAAGCTACATAGATACAATTGAAGTCAGAAGTTTACATACACTTAGGTTGGAGTCATTAAAACTCGTTTTTCAAACACTCCACAAATTTCTTGTTAACAAACTATAGTTTTGGCAAGTCGGTTAGGACATCTACTTTGTGATTACACAAGTCATTTTTCCAATAATGATTTACAGACAGAATATTTCACTTATAATTAATTCACTGTATCACAATTCCAGTGGGTCAGAAGTTTACATACACTAAGTTGACTGTGCCTTTAGACAACTTGAAAAATTCCAGAAAATGATGTCATGGCTTTAGAAGCTTCTGATAGGCTAATTGACATCATTTAAGTCAATTGGAGGTGTACCTGTGGATGTATTTCAAGGCCTACCTTCAAACTCAGTGCCTCTTTGCTTGACATCATGGGAAAATCCAAAAAAAAGACCCCAGAAAAAGAATTGTAGACCTCCACAAGTCTGGTTCATCCTTGGCAGCAATTTCCAAACGCCTGAAGGTACCATGTTCTGTACAAACAATAGTACGCAAGTATAAACACCATGGGACCACGCAGCCGTCAAACCGCTGAGGAAGGAGACACATTCTGTCTCCTAGAGACGAATGTACTTTGATGCAAAAAGTGAAAATCAATCCCAGAACAACAGCAAAGGACCTTGTGAAGATGCTGGAGGAAACAGGTACAAAAGTATCTATATCCAATGTAAAACAAGTCCTACATGAATATAACCTGAAAGGCCGTTCAGCAAGGAAGAAGCCACTGCTCCAAAACCGCCCTTAAAAAAGCCAGACTACGGTTTGCAATTGCGCATGGGGACAAAGATTGTACTTTTTGGAGAAATGTCCTCTGTTTTGATGAAACAAAAATATAACTGTTTGGTCATAATGACCATCGTTATGTTTGGAGGAAAAAGGGGGAGGCTTGCAAGCCGAAGAACACCATCCCAACCGTGCACAAAGGTGGCAGCATCATGTTGTGGGGGTGCTTTGCTGCAGGAGGGACTGGTGCACGTCGCAAAATATATGGCACCACGAGGGAGGAAAATTATGTGGATATATTGAAGCAACATCTCAAGACATCAGTCAGGAAGTTTCAGCTTGGTTTTATTTATTTTTAAATGTTTTACCTTTATTTAACTAGGCAAGCCTAGGAACAATGGGTTAACTGCCTTGTTCAGGGGCAGAATGACAGATTTGTACCTTATCAGCTCGGGGATTCAAACTTGTAACCTTTCGGTTACTAGTCCAACGCTCTAACCACTAGGCTGGGTCTTCCAAATGGACAATGCCTCAAGCATACTTCCAAAGTTGTGGCAAAATGGCTTAAGGACAACAAAGTCAAGGTATTGGAGTGGCCATCACAAAGCCCTGACCTCAATCCTATAGAAAATTTGTGGGCAGAACTGAAACAGCATGTGCGAGCAAGGAGGCCTACAAACCTGACTCCAGCTCTGTCAGAAGAAATGGGCTGAAATTCACCCCAATTTATTGTGGGAAGCTTGTTACCCGAAATGTTTGATCCAAGTTAAACAATTTAAAGGCAATGCTACCAAATATGAATTCAGTGTATGTAAACTTCTGAAACACTGGGAATGTGATGAAAGAAATAAAAGCTGAAATAAATCATTCACTCTACTATTATTCTGACATTTCACATTCTTAAAATAAGGTGGTGATCCTAACTGACCTAAGAAAGGGGATTTTTACTAGGATTAAATGTCAGGAATTGTGAAAAACTGAGTTTAAATGTATTTGGCTAAGGTGTATATAAACTTCAACTTTAAATGATGCCAAATATATGTCAACAAAAGAGTAAACGTGTTCAATTTAGGGTAAGACCACAAATATTTCAAATCAGAGTCCGACAAACACACTTACCTGAAAAGGCATGTCAATGGTGCCATTTCCAATCTGATTGACATTTGGCAATGATCCGCCATAATACTGCCCACGGTTTTGTCCCAACTGTAAATACTGGGTCTTCTGTAACTGAATAAAGAGAGTGAAGAAACAAAAGAATAAGCAAACATGGAGTCAGATAATGTTAGGTAGGAAATATTCAAAAGGCAATAGTACAAATAAATCAAAAACAAAATGGAGGGGCTTCCGGTTGAGCATGTGGATGGAGAAGAGGCTTGTGGATGAGGCTCTTACGCATGAGTTAATTTTGGCTAATTTTTACTTTGCATTCCACTTTCTTACATAGCAGATTTGATTGATGAGTTCGTAAGTTACCTTTTTGATTCAAATGTCACATGATCTTAGGAGCAGAAGACCTGTAACTAACGTTTCAACCGCGATGGCAAACGTGAATGGTACTGGCGCAGACTCCAGTCCAACCGTTACGCAGTCTCATGCGGTCACACTCCCCACAGATCTTCACAACTTCTGTATGGTTCTGATCTCGGAAATTACAGCTACCATTGCCACTCAGCTCAAAACTGTCATCGATGCTGCTCTGGCCACCTTCTCCACCGCCCTGGATGGTGTCCAAGCCACTGTGGATGAACAAGGCCACCAACTTAACGGCTTTGAACATGACCTGTGTGATGGCAGTAACCGCATAGTGAGAGAATGAGAAAATGGTTGCCCGTCTGAGCTCCAAAAAACAAAAACTGATTAACAAGACCGATGACCTGGAATCCCATTCTCATCGTTGCAATCTTCGGGTTGTTGGTATACCAGAGAAACTTGGTGGGAACTCAGTTAAGTTCATGTCAGACTCCTTCGCGGAGGTGCTGGGTCCGGCCATCGTTCCATCTACCCCGAAGCTGGACAGAGCCCACCGCATTGTCCCTTCCCCAGCGGGCGGAGACGACAACTCTAAGCCTAGAGTGTTTATCATCTGTTTTCATTATTACTGTGACACGGAGCGCAACCTCAAGAGGCAGGGTAGAGAGAGACCAGCTACATTTCTGCGGATGCAAGGTGTTCATCTTTCCTGACCTCAGCTCGAGTGTCACCAAGAAGAGAGCTAAATTCCTTGAAGTGTTCTCATATTGAACCATTTCATGTGTCTGAAGCAACAAACTCTGCCTTCCCGGAAAGCAAATTAAGTGCACTATAGGCCTAGCCCTGGCCAATCGGATGGGTCAAATTACCGTGTCTACAGTAAAGCAGCAGGCTTAAAAAAAAGTCCACAGCATTGTTGATACTGTGATATTTAAAAACATTTCAAATCATGACCAGAGAGAGAATGTCAAAGAATACAGCAAAGAGCTGCTGTTTTTATGAGTGAGTTCATGTTTAAGTTCTTACTCAGCACTGTCAACACTTTTTATTCAACACTTAGAGGCTATTAAAATGTGCATTCTTCAAACTTCCACTCACGCTACAACCAACACTGCAGCTGTAATGAATGAGTAGGAAAGTGTATTGATAGGCTTGCATTATTATTAGCAGATTGGGTCTTTTTTAATATCGAGAAATATTTCACTTTCTTTGTTCATAGGAGTAACAACATGAATTTGTGCATTATGCAGGAATAATGCTGTACTACTCGAGTTTCACCATCAGGTGGAAGACGGTGTCCCTTTTTGGTCAGTGTCAACAGAGGAAAGGGAGAGCGGAGGGACGTTGAGAGGCGAACCCCTGTCTCCTCCTGCTCTCTCCCTCTGCTGAGCAACCTGGTCTCCGAGCATTTTGTATTATTCTGTATGTAAATCTGCAACATTATTTCAGATATGTTATGTATTAATTTCGTATGGTATGTTCCGTGGTATGTATCGTATGGTATGTTCCGTGGTATGTATCGTATGGTATGTTCCGTGGTATGTATTGTATTATGGTATGTTCCGTGGTATGTGTCGTATGGTATGTTCCGTGGTATGTATCGTATGGTATGTTCCGTGGTATGTATCGTATGGTATGTTCCGTGGTATGTATCGTATGGTATGTTCCGTGGTATGTATTGTATTATGGTATGTTCCGTGGTATGTGTCGTATGGTATGTTCCGTGGTATGTATCGTATGGTATGTTCCGTGGTATGTATTGTATTATGGTATGTTCCGTGGTATGTGTCGTATGGTATGTTCCGTGGTATGTATCGTATGGTATGTTCCGTGGTATGTATCGTATGGTATGTTCCGTGGTATGTATTGTATTATGGTATGTTCCGTGGTATGTATCGTATGGTATGTTCCGTGGTATGTGTCGTATGGTATGTTCCGTGGTATGTGTCGTATGGTATGTTCCGTGGTATGTATCGTATGGTATGTTCCGTGGTATGTATCGTATGGTATGTTCCGTGGTATGTATCGTATGGTATGTTCCGTGGTATGTATTGTATTATGGTATGTTCCGTGGTATGTATCGTATGGTATGTTCCGTGGTATGTGTCGTATGGTATGTTCCGATTTGCAAAATGTACAATGTTACGAATTTTCTAAATGGACAATATATTACAAATTTGCAAAACATATGATATATTACAAATTCTAGCTAGATGTCTAATGTTCGCTCGCTCGGTAACGTTTACTAGGGGTTAGGGTTTAAGGTTCGAGTTAAGTTTAGGAGTTAGGTTAAAGGGTTAAGGTTTGGGTTAGGGGAAGAGTTAGCTAAAAGGGTTAAGGTTATGCTATGAGACCAGGTTGCACTAAGACTGACCATCAGATGCAGGCCCCATCAGCCCAGTAAAATATTTAAATGTATGCTCGCTCAGCTGTGCCTCACAAGTAATACAACAACTGATCTATTACGAGTGTGATCATATAGCCTACCTCAAATTTTGAAATATATATTTTTTTTAAATGGTCAGAACCACAATGCAATGGCACGACAATTCAAGCAAAGCCAATATGCGGTGATAATGTATTTGGCATATAGCCTACTGCACAAACCTCATTGCTACAGTACTGTTTTTAAAAGGTTAATGTTGCATAGGCTTACATTTTTTAAGTAATGTAAAAATAAAACAAATCTGAGCCGTAGATCTCGCCTTGCATTTTGACTCAGGAAGTGATCTTCACTCAGAAAGGGTTGGTCTCCACTGAACGAGCCTATTCCAAGCCCTCAGAGTTTCCTGCGCCAGTGAGCTCGGGACAGACAGCTGATTTTTATAATGCTTCCACTGGATATATGGGATCATCAGATCATGATATTTTGCTCTTTCACATCGAGTTTTGGAAAGATTTTTCAAATCCAGAGGAACTGTCATTTGATGTAAAATTTAAATATTAAAATTTAAAGAATACTTTGTTGTGTGAGGTGAAGAAAAACTGACTGAGAAGCTCAGCTTATTGGTGGTGTACGTGGTGTGTTAAGACAATCAGAAATCAGACATTGCAAAATGGGCAAGGGGTCTTTGGCAATTCTTTGGGCCTTCCTCTGACACCGCGTGGTATAGGAGTTGTCGTGCCCTCTTAACAACTGTCTTAGTTTGTTTGGACCATGATAGTTTGTTGGTGATGTGGACACCAAGAAACTTGAAGCTCTCAACCTGCTCCACTGCAGCCCCTTCGATTAGAATGGGGGCGTGCTCGGTCTTCCTTTTCCTGTAGAATCGTCTCCATTGTCTTGATCACGTTGAGGGAGAGGATGTTGTCCTGGCACCACACGGCCAGGTCTCTGACCTCCTCCCTATAGACTGTCTCATTGTCACGGTATCTGTGTGCATTCAAATTGCCATCGATAAAATGCAATTGTGTTCGAGGACAGTAGCTTATGCCTTCCCATACCATAACCGCACCACCATGGGGCATTCTGTTCACAAGATGTTGACATCGGCAAACTGCTCTCCCACACGATGCCATACACTTGGTCTGCAGTTGAAGCTTGTTGGACGTACTGCCAAATTCTCTAAAACTATGTTTTTCTGATAGAGAAATTGCTTTTAATTCTATGGCCACAGCTCTGGTGGACATTAGTGCAGTCAGCATGCCAATTTCACAATCCCTCAAAACTTGAAACATCTGTGGCATTGTGTTGTGTGACAAAATTTCACATTTTAGAGTAGCCTATTGGCACCTGTGTAATGATCATGCTGTTTAATCAGCTTCTTAAAAAGCCACATGTCAGGTGGCTGGATTAACTTGGGAAATGCTCAATAAGAGGGATGTAAACAAATTTGTGCACCAAATTTGAGAGAAATAAGCTTTTAGTGCATATGGAACATTTCTGGGATCTTTTATTTCAGCTCATGAAACATGGGAACAACACTTTACATATTGCGTTTACATTTTTGTTCAGTATATCACACCAAAGAAAGCATCCAAGCGAGCGAAACAGCACCCATCTATATGTAGACCATATACAGTGGGGAGAACAAGTATTTGATACACTGCCGATTTTACGACTTACAAAGCATGTAGAGGTCTGTATTTTTTTTAATCATAGGTACACTTCAACTGTGAGAGACGGAATCTAAAACAAAAATCCAGAAAATCACATTGTATGATTTTTAAAGTAATTAATTTGCATTTTATTGCATGACATAAGTATTTGATACATCAGAAAAGCATAACTTAATATTTGGTACAGAAACCTTTGTTTGCAATTACAGAGATCATATGTTTCCTGTAGTTCTTGACCAGGTTTGCACACACTGCAGCAGGGATTTTGGCCCACTCCTCCATACAGACCTTCTCCAGATCCTTCAGGTTTCGGGGCTGTCGCTGGGCAATAAGGACTTTTAGCTCCCTCCAAAGATTTTCTATTGGGTTCAGGTCTGGGAGACTGGCTAGGCCACTCCAGGACCTTGAGATGCTTCTTACGGAGCCACTCCTTAGTTGCCCTGGCTGTGTGTTTCGGGTCGTTGTCATGCTGGAAGACCCAGCCACGGCCCATCTTCAATGCTCTTACTGAGGGAAGGAGGTTGTTGGCCAAGATCTCGTGATACATGGCCCCATCCATCCTCCCCTCAATACGGTGCAGTCGTCCTGTCCCCTTTGCAGAAAAGCATCCCCAAAGAATGATGTTTTCACCTCCATGCTTCATGGTTGGGATGGTGTTCTTGGGGTTGTACTCATCCTTCTTCCTCCAAACACAGCGAGTAGAGTTTAGACCAAAAAGCTCTATTTTTTTCTCATCAGACCACATGACCATCTCCCATTCCTCCTCTGGATCATCCAGATGGTCATTGGCAAACTTCAGATGGGACTGGACATGCGCTGGCTTGAGCAGGGGGAACTTGCGTGCGCTGCAGGATTTTAATCCATGACGGCGTAGTGTGTTACTAATGGTTTTCTTTGAGACTGTGGTCCCAGCTCTCTTCAGGTCATTGACTAGGTCCTGCCGTGTAGTTCTGGGCGGATCCCTCACCTTCCTCATGATCATTGATGCCCCACGAGGTGAGATTTTTCATGGAGCCCCAGACCGAGGGTGATTGACCGTCATCTTGAACTTCTTCCAATTTCTAATAATTGCGCCAACAGTTGTTGCCTTCTCACCAAGCTGCTTGCCTATTGTCCTGTAGCCAATCCCAACCTTGTGCAGGTCTATACTTTTACCCCTGATGTCCTTACACAGCTCTCTGGTCTTGGCCATTGTGGAGAGGTTGGACTCTGTTTGATTGAGTGTGTGGACAGGTGTCTTTTATACAGGTAACGAGTTCAAACAGGTGCCGTTAATACAGGTAATGAGTGGAGAACAGGAGGGCTTCTTAAAGAAAAACTAACAAGTCTGTGAGAGCCAGAATTCTTACTGGTTTGTAGGTGATCAAATACTTATGTCATGCAATAAAATGCAAATTAATTATTTAAAAATCATACAATGTGATTTTTGTTTTAGATTCCGTCTCTCACAGTAGAAGTGTAGTGTATGATAAAAATTACAGACCTCTACATGCTTTGTAAGTAAGAAAACCTGCAAAATCAGCAGTGTATCAAATATTTGTTCTCCACACTGTATCTGATGCTGTCTTGACAGAAATAGTATGACATGCCAGTCTCTTTTTGTCCAGACAGCATCAGATACATGGTGTACACCAGTGATCACTTTCGCGGTCAAAAAACAAGTTGAGATCTACCGCTCAGATTTTTTCAAAACATGACTTAAAATGTTTTAACATTGAAGTCAGTGAAATAGTTTCTGACTTGGAATTCCGAGTTGGATGACCGTTTAAAAATATTTTTCCCAGTCGGATCTAATTTTTTCATGAGTTCCCAGTTGTCTTAGAACACACTGAAGTCGGAAGTCGTACATTTCTGAGTTCCCAGTTGTTTTTAACATGGCATTAGTCTCAGCAGCCGGAGAGAGCAGCAGAGGGTCCTTCCTTTCCTCCGGTGGAACTGACTAGAGAGAGGTGACACAGTTTTCCACCTGATTGCAAATCTCGAGTTGCACCACATCTGCCTCATGTAGAAATGTATGTTGTTCCTATGAACAGAGAAAGTGAAATATTCTTCAATATTAAAATAGTGGGTGTACGAGCTGCTAATAATAATTCAAACGCAGGGCTATCGATACACTAGGCTACTCATTCATTGCAGTTGCAGCGTGAGTGAAAGTAGGGAGAAGTGCATTTTATGTTTTCTAGTAGTGTTGAATAAAAACAGTGTTGACAGTGATGAATGAAAAATTCAACAAGAAATCATTCCTAAGAACAGAAGCTCATTGCTGTATTCTCTGACAGACTCTCTGTGGTCATGGTTTTAAAAGTGATTAAATCTTATGTAGGCTGGTATCGAACTTCGCTGTGGCCGGGGATGTGGAAGCACAGTAGGCACTGTGATTTGAGCTATCTGATTGACCATCTCAGTAGCTGCACTAATTTAGCCTAAGAGTTCCCTTCCGTCGAGTACACAGAGTTTGTCCCTTCAGATAAATGAAATGATTCATTATGGGAACACTTTGCTTACCCGGTGCGCTGGGCTTCTGAATCAAGTGCACATACCGCCAACAGCGGAACACAAAAACAAAAAAGCGCAAGCCTTTATCACAGCCTTTTTTGATGGCTTTTGTACATAAATACTTGGTGATTGACTAGGAATGCTTTGGTCTCCACATACTAAGACAGAGGGGTACTGTGTTGCTCACACTGATGCTTTAACTGAGATTGATGTATCTTTCTGTCGGGCCGCATCTCGGTAAAACAAATGATCCATATTTCAATATTTTATTTGGAGGGACAAGGAGGTAAGGTAGGGCGGGCCCTGGTGAGAGGGCGGAGTTAGCCATTTGAGAGAGTGGTGAATGTGCTGCTAAAAACGCAACTCCGGGAGCCAAATCTTTGATCAACGTTGGAAGGAATATTTACATGTTGACCCATAATTTATTTTCTTTATTGTGTACAAAATACTTTATATGTAGATTTTTTGTGTACAAAAATATATATTTCAAATTAGAAAAAATGATATTGGTCTGGACCTCGGTGTCCTCATATGTACTGTAGTCACGGCCATGCTTTTGAGTGGATTATGATAGAGACATGAGGTTTGGACCATTGGTTTTCTTAATAGGATTATCTATAGAATTAACATTATTTTACCCATTGGTCAAAATCAGAGTTTCTAAACCCAGAGGCACAACATCGCAAGACTTCTGGAAACACTTGCGAAGCAGAACAGGCCGGGGTTTGGAGTTTGAGACGTCAATGAGAGAAATGAACAATTCTTACTTAGTTCCAAAATGTTCTCGAAATCTAATGGCACAACCTAGATTCGAGCCAATGTATTAAGTCGTTGATCTTGTTATTACTCAAACCATGTGACAAACTGGCACGTTTTAAAGTGTCAAAATCAACTTTATATATAGAGTGCCTTTGATTTGACGGCCTGTACATGCGCTGTTCAGTGCGAGACGGCCATTAGACCCGATGACATGTCTCTGCGCATGAGCGTAGCTTGCCAAAGTTGCAATGACAATGCTTACAAGCATGGAATTTCTATTGGAGAAGCAGTTTCTGCTCATTTCATATTGTACCATATTTGCTAGAATGTTATCCAGCTAACTAGCTAGCTTATCTGTTGCATGTACGTGCTAACGTTTCACTACCCAGGCTACGTGGTGGAATGCGAATGGGTCTCAACCAATGAAAATGTGTGGTGGGCAGGCCCAGCCCAGGTCGACCCCGCCCATAGCCAATCCTGCTCCATTCCATAAGAGAAGCCCCTGACTGCAGTGTGCAGTTCGGGGCAGGGATCAATGTGGGTGGAGTCAAACGCGTTTAACCGAACCCTTTCAGGCTCCTTCAAGGTCATCCAAGTTGAGGTAAACGTTGCGGTATTAACGTCAACGAAAGCCAAACTTAATCGAACCTAACCTACATAAAAATATAAACCATGGAAGTGAGTGAGACTGTCATTATGCATAATGTACTTTGTAATATTCATGTTGTACCAGTGCAGTGGTATGTGTTTATATGACCAACTACCGCACCGATGTTAGCATACTGTTAATTTGCACGTGAGCTAGCTAATTGCTCACAATGAGGGAATGTTATTTGGACAAATTTGCCTACTTGAGCAGTAAGCCTAAGTTTATATGTACAGTTATGTAATCGATTTGATTGTTGATTTTCTGTGTTTCTTCAATGTATGCCTTGATGTGTTTGGCTGGCTCTAAATGTGCGAGCGAGCCTACACAGCCTACCCATAGTATATACAATAATGAAATCACCAGGTTCCAATATACATGGCAAGTCAAGAAAAGTCATTGTAACTTGTCCACACTGCAAACTGAAGTTAAATAAGAAAAAGTTAAACACATTTACGAAGAAAGCATACACATTGCTTTGAAACAGTGTCCAATGACAGATTTTTGGCATGTGAGTATATTGATGTGCGAAATGGTGTGTTTGCAGTCGAAAATAAATTTTCTGGTCCAGCAAAATTCATACATGTTGTGAAAAATACTAATTCAGTTCCAACTGTGTTCAAAAAAAGTATTAACTATTATCATTATTGTTGTAGTTGGGACCCCCATCCGATTGGCCAATTTTCTTTTTCAAAGGAAAACATGCAGCAAATTAAGCGATGGTGGTGCCTAGTTCTCCTGCAGAATTTTCCCATGCCGTCAGTATTGAACATTAAAAAACGTTGTAGACAGACTGTCCTGAATATATTTTCATATTGAATGCGTCATTCACTTACTAAGGTCTGAAGAAGAGAGGTTGAATGATTGAAAAAGGAGGTGAAAACAAAACACATTACATGTAGGTGTCATATGAGTGGTATAGTCTTTACACCCCCTTTTCTCATATGACGAGTGGTATAGTATTAACCCCGCCCCTCTCCAATATATTTCAGGATGATGTAGAAGATGCTACATCAGCATCCACCTCATTCTTGTACACACATCCTTAGAGGTTCCCTTACATTACTTAATGACCACAATATGTTTTCTTTCTAGACGATACTGAAAACAAAATGCACAGCAAACTGGGAGCTGTGAACTAGGTATGTAGTCTGTGTGTAATGCTGAAGGCTTGATGCATGGCAAGATATAATAGTTGTGATGACTTGTTGAGTAGTTATAGATATCACTGAAAACCCCTTTAATAATTGTGGCTTTTGTTTGCATGGTGGTATTGTGAAATTGGGGTGTAATTTGACTTGATGACCCAATGAGGCACTACTCTTAATATTTATTGTTCCCTTTTCTTCAAGGAAAAGAGACACCCTAGAGGCAGCAAGGTGGTGTGAACTCCAAACATTTAAAGGCACCGTTTCCCTCCCTAGTGTAATTGGGATGGACGGGGAAGACTGCATTACAACCCTTAAAGAACTATGGTTGTATGATGGCCTGGATGAAGAGGAACATATTATCCTCTAGGAACCCTTCATGTTCCAGTTACAGAGAGATAAGATGTTCTATGTAGAGGCAGTTGACAACAAGAAAATGACTGTCTTTTCCTCTTGAGGAGCAGGAGTGAAGCCATTTGAGGAGTGTTCAAACCTTGTTTTTGTCTGCTGTGTTAATTGTTTAAAATTGTTAATTGTGTTATGTTGTTTAGTAAAGATGAAGTAGAAGTCACCCCGAGTTTCTGATCTCTGTACATTCAGCATGTCTATAAGGTATAGTGTCTCCATTCTCATTAGGAAAGTAAATAGTATTATAAATCAGGAAAGGTAGTAACTGTGTATATATGCTCAATGAAATAATATAATGAAAGTTATAACATTTATCAACACAATTTTAACAGTACATGACAAATCTGTTCACTGCAACAATATCAGTAGCTAGTCTCAAATATAGCATGAAGCAAAAAGTGTTACAACACATCTGCTGGTAATTCCTATAATATTTATTACGATCTTAAAATGAAATACGTTTGTATTCAACGCGTGACGTGCGCAAACGTGTGTGTTTGTATTTAGTGTGACTGTCAAACCTCAGACAAAAACAAAGATGGGCGGGGTCAAACGTTTGGCTCCGCCCACATTAAGACCCGCCCCGAACTGCACACTGCAGTCGGGATGCTTGTTCCATAAACCAAGGAGTACTTCAGTCAGTGCGCTATGCCAATGTCGCTAGCTCTACACGCCTATGTGATAATAAGGATGACAGAAAGAACCCTGTGGGTTTCTATTTTTAATTTCATGGTCGCACATTGAGATTAGTGGTTGCAAGTACGAATCACAATGTGTAATTTTCAAGCTTGTATCGTGTGAAAAATGTAACAATGGTCGCAAATGTGTAACTTGACATTTGAATATATTCAATAAGATTTGGAAGCATAATTTATTGTAATTATTACAAGTCAATTTACGACTATAAATATTCTAAAGTGCATCAAAAATACACTTGCAGATGTTATCTGCTCGGGGGTTCTGTCACGTTACCAAGAGACTCGTAAACTTGTAGGTTTTGTACATTTTGTAAAAAGATATTCGCAATCAGCCAAAACCACAGCCGCCTATTGCAGCAACTATTGGCTGGATTGTTCTGTCAATTACATCTCAGGAAGTAGTTTGAATATAAATCATTCCTACAAAGTAACGTTAATGTTACTTGGCCTGAAGTACTAGATTAAATAATCGTTTGTGTACATCGATTTTTGTGTGTCTAAAGGCATGACAGTAGCTTGTTTATCATGTGAAATATAAAATGGTAAATTTCAGACGAACTCCATTGACAGCAGCTAAATTAACTTTAGCAAGCTGGCTTTTGATGTTCATCCTAGTTTTACTATCAACTGGCTAACGGTAGCTTTAGCAGGCAGCTTTAGATGCGAGGGGAAAACAAATATATTTGCTAGTTAACCATCTGATAAAGTTTATGCCATAAACTACGTTAGCCAAATTAGAACTGCTGGGGGAAAAACTCCCACAATCGTCACTACCTAAATGTTAGGTTTCTAGAAAATAAAAACGATATTTGCTAGCTATATTTTAGACTTGTTACTGACTTTTGAACACTGTCAAACTACTGTTACACTGCCTGTTGATTAATTGGGGACTGAAAGTTGGCAAGATATTCCCCTTCTGTAAACCGGCTATTGTTTTTGTATAATTTGGCTGTATAGGCTTGTACACATTTACTTGAGTGTTTTTAATTAGCACAGTTTGCCAAACTGAGTGACTAGGATTATTGTTATTCGTGTTTTCGTTATTGCATTTCAGGTGGAGGGAGTAAGATCACTACAAAGCAGAACTGCAAGACAACCAAAGGACCCTAGAGGTATTAGTCAATGCTTATGAAGTGGATATTGTATGTGAATTGCCCATTCATATCATTGACACTTACAAAAAAAATTGTCCAGTGGCAATTTTATGAACTGTTCAGTCTTATGGCTTGGGGTAGAAGCCTTTTAGTCCTAGACTTGGCACTCTGGTACTGCTTGCCTTGTGGTGGAAGAGAAAAGTCTATAACTTGGGTGACTGGAGTCTGACAATTTTATGGGTTTTCCTGACTATTATATAGGTCCTGGATGGCAGGAAGCTTGGCCTCAGTGATGTACTGGGCCGTTCGCACTACCCTCTGTAGCGCCAAGTGTTGACACTAAGTAACTTGAGGTAGAACAAATGGGTGGGTTATCTTTCACAGGGGAATGTGAAAGGGGTGGTGCTTCAATGGTGGGGTAACACACTGAAGAAACAGCACCGCTCTTGCTAGCCAAACAAATCGAATGGCGGTTTAGCCCAGAGGTTGCTAGCTAAAACACCAGTGATACCGTTAGCCCACCAACTAGCCAAGACACTTAGAGTTTAGCTAGCTAACTCTGAGCGGTGGAAACCAACGGAGAGCTAGAGATCCCTGGTAGAAGAAGAAGAAAGAAAGAGAAACTGTGAAACTGCTATTAGCGGGATGTGAAAGCAGTGGATCTAGCTAGGTAACAATGCCAATTGTGTGTAGGCCAGGCAACAGGTGTACTGTAGCTAGCCGACGAAAAAAAGCACTGCTTACAAGCTGCAGAATTCCTGAAAATTAGCCACTGAATGCTCTGTGCTGGGGTGTTAATCCCCACTAAAAGAAACAGTGAAATTGAGAGCTAGTTTTCTGAAGAGAGCTGCTTGACAGGCAAGTAAACCAATAGACTTGTGAAGAGGCTAAGAATGAGGAAACCAGAGCGGTGCAGGGTGTTATATAGACATGTGGAGCATACATCCACAAAGCTCTTATTGGCCAAACTATGACTGCAAAAAAGGGTGTGTCCAGTAGTGAAATGTCAAACCCAGTTGACTGAAAGAACTGACATTCACTTGTCTATTTGTCCTATTCTTCAGGCTTGTCTGGGATAGGTATGTAGTAGGCACACCTGTGATGTCTTATATACACAGGGGGTGAAAGTAAGGTGGCATGGTCCAGTACGCAAAGATTGTGTGGGTACGCCGTACCGGTAAAACATGAGCCTATCACAATTAATACAACATGCCCTAACATTTGCGAATTGACTGGAAACCGGATGGTTTATGAGCCAAATTGCATTGTGGTTTGAGGAGAACACTTACATTTTGTCAAGGTAGAGATGAGTGGCTGAGACACTTGGGAATAAGGCGGAGATGAGTGGCTGAGACACTTGTGAATAAGGCGGAGATGAGTGGCTGAGACACTTGTGAATAAGGCGGAGATGAGTGGCTGAGACAGAGGCACATGTGGACAACAGTGGATGCATCAATTCAGTCTATAAGTGTAAGCCTAATGACAATCGCAGAATGTCATTACAATGCATGTAGATGTTTTGTAACAGATGTCTCTTTCCAGTCATCAAATTGCAGATGCATAGTGCACCGTTGGTTTGGATGCTGAAATTATTTTGTGAGTGGACAAATGTGTACGGATAGCTTACAGGAGCACCTTTGTTAAGTGAATGTTTGACAATCAGATGAAAACATCATGACTGTTTGTGTTCATGCCACATTAAAAAGGAACAGGGGGCATGTCCATATTGCTAGGGGAAGCTAAGCTGTCCCTGAAGTAAATTGAATTATATAGCCTAATTAGTTTACTCCTGTCTATACAGAAATACATAACCATTAAAAATAGGCTACTACACAAGAAAGGATGATTTAGCCACAGAGAAGCAATTGCTTCTTTAAAAAAAATTTGGGCATAGCCTAGTCGGAAGGGCCCACAATTTGGGCAGCATGCGCTGCAAGCAAGAGAGGCCCAGCCAGGCATATCGCAACATTTTACAAATAAAATTATATGGATTAAACTACATTGTTTGTTTTTTTTAAAGAACATGAGTAGACAAAACTACAAAACTTTATTGCGTTTGGGGATCAACCCCCTCCCCCCTACATTTGGCCATTGAAAAGCCTTCACAGTTGCATCCCTCCTCAGGGAACTAACTGTCTGCTGATGGCTGACAACAGGGTGGCAGGTTTTTACACGTGCTGCTCTAGAGTTCCATGGCCCAGCAGACTCACCTAGGGATAGGAGGAAGGACACGTTAGTTTGTCTGGGATACTTTTAGAGGGAGGAGAGAGTATGAATTGGAGTGAGTAGTCATTCCAACCAGTGACCGTGGATAATATGCTATATGTCATCACACAGACAGCCATAGTGAAGGAGGTTTACATAGTGCTTAAAGTATATTACCACCAGCAGGGCTTACTTCTCTACTCTGGAGAGATTGCAGGTTGTTGGCCAGAAGGCTTTGGTGGTCCTTGGAATATTCTCTCTGTAGCACCTGTAGAGAAATGGATAGAGGAACAGAATGCAATTGAATGAGAGAGCAAGAGCGTTAACATTGTTAAATATTGAGGAATATAGAAAGGGTGCCTTCCAATCAGACAAATGGATGCATGAAACACAGCAACTCAATAGGTTTTCCAATGAAGGAGTGTGTTCGGGGAGAGGCTTGTGTTATCCGTCAGAAAAGTAGCAAAGACTATCCTTCATTCAACTAATTAAAAATATAGAACAGCATTTTTCCTGACCAAACAGCTGTGTTGGACATGCGTTTAATGCATTTTGTTTTGAAGGCAGCCTCACTGTGGTTGAAGTGGTATCATGTCTATAACTTCACTCTCCCTACAGGGTTAATACACATTTTAGGTAGAATTTCATGAATTTCAGGCTAATTGATCATTAGAAAACACTATTGCAATTATGTTAGCACAGCTGAAAACTGTTGTCCTGATTGAAGAAACAATAAAACTAGCCTTCTTTAGACTAGTTGAGTATCTGGAGCTTCAGAATTTGTGGGTTCGATTACAGGCTCAAAATGGCCAGGAACAAAGACCTTTCTTCTGAAACTCATCAGTCTATTCTTGATCTGAGAAATGAAGGCTAATCCATGCGAGAAATTGCCAAGAAACTGAAGATCTCAAACAATGCTGTGTACTACTCCCTTCACAGAACAGTGCAAACTGTCTCTAACCAGAATAGAAAGAGTGGGAGGCCCCAGTGCACAACTGAGCAAGAGGACAAGTACATCAGTGTCTAGTTTGAGAAACAGACGCCTCACAAGTTCTCAACTGGCAGCTTCATTAAATAGTACCCACAAAACCAGTCTCAACGTCAACAGTGAAGACACGACTCAAGGATGCTGGCCATCTCTGTCCAGTGTCTGTTCTTTTGCCCATCTTAATATTTTATTTTTATTGGCCAGTCAGATATGGCTTTTTCTTTGCAAATCTGCCTAGAAGGTCAGCATCCCAGAGTTGCCTCTTCACTGCTGACTTTGAGATTGGTGTTTTGTGGGTACTATTTAATGAAGCTGCCTTTGACAGCTTTGCACACTCTTGGCATTCTCTCAACCAGCTTCACCTGGAATGTTTTTCCAGCAGTCTTGAAGGAGTTCCCACGTATGCTGAGCACTTGTTGGCTGCTTTTCCTTCACTCTGCGGTCCAACTCATCCCAAACCATCTCAATTGGGTTGAGGTCAGGTGATTGTGGAGGCCAGGTCCTCTGATGCAGCACTCCATCACTCTCAGTCTTGGTCAATTAGCCCTTACACAGCCTGGAGGCGTGTTGAGTCATTGTCCTGTTGAGAAACAAATGATAGGGAGACTAAGTGAAAACCAGACATGATGGCGTATTGCTGCAGAAGGCTGTGGTAGCCATGCTGGTTAAGTGTGCCTTGAATTCTAAATAAATCTGTCTCACCAGCAAAGCACCATCACACTTCTTCCATGCTTCACAGTGGGAACCACACATGCAGAGCTCATGAAATTCACCTACTCTGTCTCACAAAGACATGGCGGTTGAAACCAAAAATCTCATTTGTACTCATCAGACAAAAGGACAGATTTCCACCGGTCTAATGTCCATTGCTCCGGTTTCTTGGAAGCAGGTCTTTATTGGTGTCTTAGTAGTGGTTTATTTGCTACAATTTGACCATGAAGGCCTGATTCACGCAGTCTCCTATGAACAGTTGATGTTGAGATGTGTCTGTTACTTGAATTCTGAAGCATTTATTTATGCTTCAGTTTCTGAGGCTGGTAAATCTAACTTATCCTCTCCAGCAGAGGTAACTCTGGGTCTTCCTTTCCTGTGGCGGTCCTCATGAGAGCCAGCTTCATCATAGCGCTTGATGGTTTTTGTGACTGCACTTCAAAAAATGTTCAAAGTTCTTACATTTCAGCATTGACAATGTCATGTCTTAAAGCAATGATGGACTGTAATTTCTATTTGCTTATTTGAGCTGTTCTGGCCTTTGAATGGACTTGGTTTTTTACCAAATAGGGCTATCTTCTGTATACCACCCCATCACAACACAACTAATTGGCTCAAACACATTAAGAAAAGAAATTCCACAAATTAACTTTAAGGCACACCTGTTAATTGAAATGCATTACAGGTCACTACCTCATGAAGCTGGTTGAGAGCATGCCTAGAGTGTGCAAAGCTGTCACCAAGGCAAAGGGTGGATACTTTGAAGAATCATTTCAAATATATTTTGATTTGTTTAACACTTTGTGACTACATGATTCCATATGTGTTATTTCATAGTTTGTCTTCACTATTATTCTACAATGTAGAAAATTGTCAAAATAAAGAAAAACCTGGGAATGAGTAGGTGTCCAAACTTTTGACTGGTCCTGTATAACATTTAACCAAATACATTTTATGCCTTTTGAAATAATTCACTCAGTAAATATATCAGATTAAATAGCTTTGGTAGGATACAAATATTTTTATTCAGCTGAGCAAGCCTACATGTTTTATTCAGGAAATGTACCTTTTCTAGTTTAGCTATTAGCAGTTATTAATGTAGTGGTTACTTTGCAGGCTGACTAGCGAGTTGCAATGTCCCATACATTGGATGTCCAAATCAACTGGAAGGATCTACAAAACAAGTTGAAGCCACAATCCGATACATCTATAAAATGTAATTCACAAGATTCGAGTCACTAATACAATTAAAGTGAATCGTTTGTTTTATATTTAAAAAACAGTTGAAATTAATCATATGAATCGTTCAAAACAGTCAAACAGTTTGTATGGCCTTATTCACAAGTGTCAGTGGAAAGTTTGAGACCTGACAAAAACATGAACATGCTAATAGCGAAACAGTTAACTAGAGGGTACAAGATATGTTTTGAATTGGCTACCTAGTTAGTCTGTTCTCTATTCTATAGGCTAGGCCAGGCCTGGGTACAGGCCGGCCCAGGGGCCGTATGCGGCCCCTGGGCCATTCAATATGGCCCGCGGAATCATGCTCAGATCAAATAATGTGTTAAATACGTTTTTCAAAACATTACTGTTATTCAAATTAAAAGGCCAATAAATACTCGCCTTTGTGTAATGATTTAACTCCCACCGCTCGTGGAACATTTATTTTGAAGGTACGTATAAATAACAACTGCACGAAGACAGACAGTGACTGACAGGCTGACAAACGTCACCGTTACAAATAGTAGCTCGCTAGAAATTGCGCAAAAATGAGTTTTTCAAAGAAAAGGAAAGTAGACGAATGTGGGGTGTTACAGCAAGAGAGGACATCGAAATATTTCTTTATTGAAGAATCAGGGAAAGCTGTGTGCTTAGTGTGCAAAGAGAGCATCGCTGTCTTAAAAGACTACAACTTGTCCCAATACTTCCAGACGAAGCAGGCAGAGAAATATAGGAATATATTTTCTGAGCAGAACTGCATCGAAAGAATTTCTTTCTCAGTTGCAAAAGCAGCAAGGACTTTTCACAAAATTGCATTCCACAAACAACGAACTTGCGAGAGCTAGCTATGTACTGTCCCACGAAATTGCTAAACATAGTAAGCCATTCGCTGAGGGCGAATTCATTTTAAAAGATGTATTGACTCTGCAGCAATACTTTTCCCCGACAAGAAAGAGCTGTTTAAAAATGTTTACCTGTCAAAACGAACAGTGACACGGCGTGTTGTTGATATTCTTACGAGGCATAACCCCATACTTTGAAATTACAGAGGAGTTTGCTTCAATGAAGAGCACAACCACAGGGAAAGATGTGTTGGAGTCGGTTAATAAGTGCGTGGCAAAGCTGGGACTGAGTTTTGAAAAGTTATCAAGTGTGACCACTGATGGGTGCCCAAACATGACAGTAAAAAACATTGGCCTTTTTGTAAAGGATACAAGATCAAGTAGCTGAGCTGAACCAAGATCAGAAAAGTATTTTCCTGCATTGCATTAGTAATCAGGAGGTGCTCTGTAAATGTGTTCTGAAAATTAGCCATGTTGTCACTAAAGTGGTAAACTTCATAAGAGCAAAATCTTTAAAACCACAGGCAGTTTGTCTAACTGTTGGAAGAGAGTCCTGTCATGCAGATCTCCCCTACCACACAAAGGTGAGATGGCTGAGATTGGGGAATGTGCTTAAAAAGGGTGTGGGACCTGAAGTTGGAGATTGCGGAGTTTTTGCAAATGAAAGGAAAATGTGTATTTCCCTCAACTGCAAGATAGAGTGGTTGGCTGATTTTGTCTTCACAGTGGACATCATGGCCCTCATGAATGAACTGAATTCCAAACTAGAAGGGAAGGGCCTTTTTTGCACATCAGATGTACAGGGAAAATTACTCCTGACCCGCCAGCTAGAAGCCAACAATCTCACCCACCTTCTGACACTACTAGTCTGTTCCCTATCAGATGACCAGCGTGATAAGTATACATCGCTGCTGCGTGCTTTGAACAGTGAGTTATCTCGTCGTTTGGAGGATTTCAAAGTGTTGGAAAATGACATGCTGTTGGTTTCCCCTCCTCTCACCTTCAATGTGGATAACGCTCCCACTGACCTGCAACTTGAGCTTATCGATCTTCAGTCTGATGCAGTGATTGGAAAACTATTCAAAACAATGTCACTGAGGTTCTATGCATCTCTTGAACAAAACTTTCCAAAGATTAGGAGTCATGCTCAGAAGATGTTTGTACTGTTTGGGTCAACCTATGTATGTGAACAGATATTTTCAGTGATGAAATATAACAAGTCAGATCATCTCTTACCGACTCACCTCCTAAGCAATCCTGTGCATAGCGACGTCAGAAACTATAATCGACTTCACTGCTCTAGTCAACACCCATCAGAGACTTAACTCCTCACACTGATTGAGTAGTTTAAATGTAATGTTGAGCTCCCTTGTGTTTTTGTGCAAAGAGTTCTGTTCGTGGTGCTGAATGTACTTTTCCCTCCATGTAGTTCATTGCATGTTTAATAATGTAAATACCTACCAAAAGGAGAAAATGAAGGTGGTTTATTTCTGTGTTTAAGTAAAATAAGTAGCATATCTGGATGTGATTTACAGTAGATGTCAACACAGTCATACAATGTATAATCCTGTAATATGATTCTGGCCCACGATGGCAAAAATATATTCTAATGTGTCCCTCCATGGAAAATAATTGCCCAGGCCTGGGCTAGGCCTACCTGCTGCTGCAGTGTCTGACAGTCTCTCTCTCCTTGAGCAACAACCCACTCATCTCGCACAAATGCAGGTGATACTGATAAGTTTATTTTTATTGGACTAATAAAATATTTAAAGAATGTGCCTACATAAATTATATTTTAAAAAATTAAAGGAGTGCCGTACACACTAGGAGCTCAGATGCAAAAATATTTAATGTCCAACATTTCGACAGACAAGCTGCCTTCATCAGGGTGAAGAAGACAAGCTTGTCTTTCAAACTTTTGGGACAAATATTTTTGCATCTGAGCTCCTAGAGTGTGTGGCACTCCTTTTATTATTTTTTTTAAAGTATTCCACTCCGCTAGCCAGCACCTCGCCTAAATAGGTGTGGGTTTCTTTCGCCTCTAAATAAATTATATTAACATATTATTAATGTAATTTCCATTGCTTTTCTAGGCCTGGAAAACACAATTTCAAAATTCCATAACTTTTCCAGTATTTTCATGACCGTACGAATCCTGCCCCTAAGCCCTCACCCTTGACTCCCCCATTAGTCCCAAGGCCTCCTGCCAAACCCTCAGTCTCTTTGACATGGAGTTACTCCAGAAGTAGACAGGTTTATGGTGCATAGGGCTTCTAGACTCCTCATGAGTATAGAGTATTATATACAATGCCTTGTGAAAATATTCAGACCCCTTGAGTTTTTTCCACATTGTTAGGTTACAACCTTATTCTAAATTATAATTTTTTTAAACCATCAATATACACACACACACACACACACACACACACACACAATACCCCATTTTTTTTTTTTAACACAAAAACTGAAGTCACACTTACCAAAGTATTAAGACCCTTTACTCAGTAGTTTGAAGCACCTTTGGCAGCAATTATAGACATGAGTTTCTTGGATATGACGCTACAAGCCTGGCACACCTGTATTTGGGGAGTTTCTCCCATTCTTCTCTGCACATCCTCTCAAGCTCTGTCAGGATGGATGGGGAGCGTTGCTGTACAGCTATTTTCAGGTCTCTCCAGAGATGTTAGATCGGGTCCAAGTCTGGGCTTTGTCCCGAAGCCACTCCTGCATTGTCTTGGCTGTGTGCTTAGGGTCGTTGTCCTGTTGGAAGGTGAACCTTCACCCCAGTCGGTTGGTCCTGATCAGTCTGAAGCAGGTTTTCATCAAGGATATCGCTGTACTTTGCTCCGTTCATCTTTCCCTCTATCCTGACTAGTCTGACTCTCCCAGTCCCTGGCGCTGAAAAATATCCCCACAGCATGATGCTGCCACCACCATGCTTCACCATAGGGATGGTGCCATGTTTCTTCCAGAAGTGACACTTTGCATTCAGGCCAAAGATTCAATCTTGGTTTCATCAGACCAGAGAATCTTGTTTCTCATGGTCTGAGAGTCTTTTGCCTTTTGGCAAACTCAGGAGTGGCTTCTGTCTAGCCACTCCACCATAAAGGCCTGATTGGTGGAGTGCTGCAGAGATGGTTGTCCTTCTGGAAGGTTCTCCCATCTCCACAGAGGATCTCTAGAGCTCTGTCAGAGTGACCATCGGGTTCTTGGTCACGTCCCTGACCAAGGCCATTCTCCCCCGATCGCTCAGTTTGGCCGGAGGCCAACTCTAGGAAGAGTCTTGGTGGTTCCAAACTTCTTCCATTTAAGAATGATGGAGGCCACTGTTTTCTTGGGGACCTTCAATGCTGCATACATTTTTTGGTACCCTTCCCCAGATCTGTGCCTCGACACAATTCTGTCTCGGAGCTCTACGGAAAATTATTTCGACCTCATGGCCTGGTTTTTGCTCTGACATGCAATGTCAACAGTGGGACCTTATATAGACAGGTGTGTGCCTTTCTAAATCATGTCCAATGAATTTAATTTACCACAGGTGGACTGCAATCAAGTTGTAGACGGAAACAGGATGCACCTGACCTCTATTTTATGTCTCATAGCAAAGTGTCTGAATACTAATGTACATTTTTTCATTTCACCTTTGTTTAACCAGGTAGGCTAGTTGAGAACAAGTTCTCATTTACAACTGCGACCTGGCCAAGATAAAGCAAAGCAGTGCGACAAAAACCACAACACGGAGTTACACATGGAATAAACAAAACATACAGTCAATGACACAATCGAAAAAAGTCTATATACAGTGTGTGCAAATGAGGTAAGATAAGGAAAGGCAGTAAATAGGCCATAGTGGCAAAATAATTACAATTTAGCAATTAAAACACTGGAGTGATGGATGTGCAGAAGATGAATGTGCAAGTAGAGATACTGGGATGCAAAGGAGCAAAAGAATAACAATATGGGGATGAGGTAGTTGGATGGGCTATTTACAGATGGGCTATGTACAGGTGCATTGATCTGTGAGCTGCTCTGACAGCTGGTGCTTAAAGTTTGTGAGGGAGATAGGAGTCTCCAGCTTCAGTGATTTTAGCAATTCGTTCCAGTCATTGGCAGCAGAGAACTGTAAGGAAAGGCGGCCAAAGGAGGAATTGGCTTTGGGGGTGACCAGTGAAATATAGGTGCTGGTAACGATCGGTTGAAGAGCATGTGTTTAGCTTTACTTGCATTTAAGAGCAGTTGGAGGCCACAGAAGGAGAGTTGTAATGGCATTGAAGCTCACCTGGAGGTTAGTTAACAGTGTCCAAAGAAGGGCCAGAAGTATACAGAATTGAGAAATAAGGTATCTTTTTTATTAATGCGCTTGCTAAGATGTCTAAAAACCTGTTTTTCGCTTTGTCATTATGGGGTATTGTGTGTGTAATACTGAGGCTGTAATGTAACAAAATGTGGAAAGTCAAGGTCTGAATACCTTCCATAGGGACGGTATATTTTAAAAATGTATTACTTACTGACATGGAGTGCTCCATGTTCCTGCTGGTAGGTCTCAACCGGGATGCAGGGAAATGGCCTGCAGGACTCGTATGGTTGTATCGACTATCTCCACCAGGCTCCTGGAAATCAGACGAGAAACATGCATAGATTAACCAAATAAAACGGTACCTCTATTTAGTCAAGTCAATATTATTTTGTTTTACATTGGAGTGTATAGGTTTTGTTCCAGCACTTCACCAACACCTCATTCAACTAACTGATCTAAATTTTACAAAAACTTGCAAGCAGTTCAGTCCGCTGGGACAGAAATCACCAACGTCTGTATTATTGAATGAACTTCAAGTTACAAGCTTACAATTCTGCATGATATAAATATATCCACACATGTTATTCTGACTAACCTTGTGAATAAACTCCAAGAACAAGTTTAAATTTAGCTAGCTAGCTAACGTTAGCTGCTGTCAATTGTCTGACATGTACCATTATATTTCACATTAAACACACCTTTTCACAAAAAAAAAAATCAATCGATGTACACATATGAAATAGATAATTACCTTCAAGTAGACTTTTATTCTAGTACTTCAGGCCGAGGATTAAGTAACGTTGTTACTTTGTAGGAATGACTTCTCTTTTCCTCTTCAAGCTAATTCCTAAGATTTGACTGATGGAACAATCCAGCCAATGGTTGGAGCAATAGGCGGCTGTGGTTTTAGCTGATTGGCCAGGAGTAAAAAAGGTCCTCCAGGTCTGCTCAAACCATTTGACTTGCGAATGTCTTTCTACAAATGTACGAATCACTTGGTAATGTGACAGAACTCTGAGAATGCATATTTTTGATTCACATCAGAATATTCATAGTGGTAAATGGACTTGTAATAATCAGATGTGGACTCGAGTCACATGACATGGACTGGAGTCTGACTGAAGTCACAAATCTGATGATTTGAGACTCGACTTGATAGAAAAGAAAATAACTTGAGACCTCAAGACTCCACTTTGACTTGAAATTATCTGGCCAGATTTTGTAACGTTTTGTCAATCATTTTGTGGCACGGAGTCTCTGTGGATTACTCTCCTGGCACCCAGAGACAGTATCGCACTTGCAAACAAAACAGACTGGCTAGTGAAACACACACTCAACCCTCTGATTGGACCAGCAAACTGTCAATCAACACAGGTTGAGAACTAGAGCAGTGAAGGTTTTGGGGAGGTTGCGAGTTGGCCTATAATTATTTTGATACATATTTGAATAGGCTACATACAGTATACACGAGGCTACCATTTGTATAAGATTTGTAGATTTGGTTATAAAAATGTGGATACTAATGTAGGTCTAGGGCATTGCACAAAATTATCATTTTAAAAACATCTAAATCGGTGCTTCAGAAACAAAAAGTTTCCCGTCTTGACTGTTGACCAATCATCAGCATTAGCACGCAAAGGCGGGTGCACATATCCACATCAGTGACCAGAAAGCGCTTGTTTAATTTCCTCTGGTTTTGCCTGGCAAAAACAGAGTAGCCTACCTGCATTAATATTATCCATATAAAGCTGGCTAACGTTTTAGCAATCTGCTACGGACACAACTTTGCCACAATACTTGCAGTCCTTGACTTGAGCTGAAATAGGTGCCGGTACTGTTTATATTTAGGTACAGGAGCTCCACTATACCTCTGAGCTAATATTCTATTAAAAAAGGAACAGGAGCTCAAGCAGTAGAACATGTTAGGTGCCGGTACTCAGCTCCGGTGATCTCCTGTCCAAGTCATGCACTACCTGGTGATTTCATTGATCATTTTCATATTTCCAATAGGCCTCGTTTAGTTGAGTAATAATTAAGATAATTCAGTGGTGGTACTGTATGTCTAAAGATAGCTGTAACATCACACTACCTTCTATACTTATGGGATTGTTGTAGTAACGCCTTAGAACGTTGCCCCACCACTCAGATTTTGTACTAGACAAAATATTTTTGCATAATTAAGTCAAAAAACAAAACGGATTATATGCTTTGTACTGTTTCTATAAAAATAAATGTATTAGTAAGAAGTAATGTGGTACAATGCTAAATTTCTTTTAATTTTTTGTAACCCGAGTCTTTTAATAATCAAAATATCAGAGAAAATGTTCAGCTGCCCCTTTAAGGGTGGGAGGTTAACATAGTAATGGGGCCACTTGAGTCCTTTCACGTGTCATATTTGGGATACTACAAGGACATCTCTTTGCTATTAGTTGAAGCAGCAGACTCAAGTTGAAAAACAACCAAACTTGTGAACAAAACAATGTAAACAGCCAAGAAACACAGGACAATGTTTCACTTTGTCTACCATCGAGTAAATTAGACCAGCTTTTATGCCTGTGCACAGTGCCTCCAAAAATGAATCGATCAGCACTTCACTCATTGCGCACAGCTCCCATGCCAGGCAGTGTTTCTGCATGAGGTGGGATATAGGATTCCTATTTCTTTGTTCAAATAGCAGCTATGACCGGCCTCCCTAGTGGTATAGCGCTCTAAGGCGCCACTACAGACACGGGTTCGATCCCAGGATGTGTCGCAGCCGGCCGCGATTGGGAAACCCATAAGGCAGCGTACAATTGGCCCAGCGTCATCCAGGTTAGGGGAGGGTTTGGCCATCCGGGATATCCTTCTCCCATCGCGCTCTAGCAACTCCTTGTGGCGGGCAGGGCACGTGCACGCTGACTCATGCCGACATGCGGTACAGTTTTTCCTCTGACACGTTGGTGCGGCTAGCTTCCGGGTTATGCGAGCAGTGAGTCAAGAAGCAGCGCGGCTTGGCGGGGTCATGTTTCGGAGGAAGCATGGCTCTCAAACTTTGCTTCTCCTGAGTCTGTATGGGAGTTGCAGCGATGGGACAAGACTAACTAACAATAGGACATCACGAAATTGGAGAGAAAAATGGGGTCCAAAAATACAAATATATAAAATAGCAGCTATGAAACAAAACTGCAGAAATACTTTGAAAATCTCTACTGTAGCATGTCTAACCCTAACTTACACATGTGGTCATACTTGACTTTGACTTTCTTTTGGCAAATGTAATGCTCCCACAGGCAGAGCCCCACCTGTTTTGAGCCCCACATTTTTAGCTAAAAAAACAAACATACCATATTTTTGGGGGGCGGTGTGTTGCCTGTTATTTTGGTGTTAATACGTGTCACATATCAGTTTGCAAACAATGTAAAATAAAAATGATTGAATTAATAAATGCCAAAATGCAGGTATTTCAGCCTTGCTCAGTGCTTACTGTGGTGGTAGCCAGTGGAAAATATGGAGCGTAGGGGTTGGTCATGTTTTCTAGTTGCACCAGTGATTGGCTCAGTGTTCTGTCACTCATGGGGACACTACTTCACTGCCATTTTTTTACATTTTATTTCACCATGTAGGCCAGTTGAGAACAAGTAGGGAGGTAGGCAATAAATAGGCCCTAGAGGCGAAAATAATTACAATTTAGCATTAATACTGGAGTGATAGATGTGCAGATGATGATGTGCAAGTAGAGATATTGGGGTGCAAAAGAGCAAGAGGGTAAGTAATAATATGGGGATGAGTTAGTCGGGTGTGCTATTTACAGATTGGCTGTGTATAGGTACAGTGATCGGTAAGCTGCTCTGACAGCTGATGCTTAAAGTTAGAGAGGGAGATATAAGACTCCAGCTTCAGAGATTTTTGCAATTCGTTCCAGTCATTGGCAGCAGAGAACTGGAAGGAAAGGCGGCCAAAGGAAGTTTTGGCTTTGGGGATGACCAGTGCAATATACCTGCTGGAGCGCGTGCTACGGGTGGGTGTTGCTATGGTGACCAGTGAGCTGAGATAAGGCGGGGCTTTACCTAGCAAAGACTTATAGATGACCTGGAGCCAGTGGGTTTGGTGGCGGATATGTAGTGAGGGCCAGTCCAACGAGAGCATACAGGTCGCAGTGGTGGGTAGTATATGGGGCTTTGGAAATAAAACAGATGGCACTGTGACAGACTACATCCAGTTTGCTGAGTAGAGTGTTGGGGGCTATTTTGTAAATGACATCGCCAAAGTCAAGGATCGGTAGGATGGTCAGTTTTACAAGGGCAAGTTTGGCGGCATGAGTGAATTATGCTTTGTTGTGAAATAGGAAGCCAATTCTAGATTTAATTTTGGATTGGAGATGCTTAATGTGAGTCTGGAAGAAGAGTTTACAGTCTAACCAGACACCTAGGTATTTGTCCACATATTCTAGGTCAGAACCGGCCAGAGTAGTGACGCTATTCGGGCGGGAGGGTGCGGGCAGAAATCGGTTGAAGAGCATGCATTTAGTTTAACTAGCATTTAAAAGCAGTTGGAGGCCACGGAAGGAGTGTTGTATGGCCTCGAAACTCATTCGGAGGTTTGTTAGCACCTTGTCCAAAGGGCCAGGTGTATCCAGAAAGGTGTCGTCTGCATAGAGGTGGATCAGAGAATCACCCGCAGCAAGCGACATCTTTGATATATACAGAGAAAAGAGTCGGCCCAAGAATTGAACCCTGTGGCACCCCCATAGAGACTGCCAGAGGTCCGGACAACAGGCCCTCCGATTTGACATACTGAACTCTGTCTGAGAAGTAGTTGATGAACCAGGCAAGGCAGTCATTTGAGAAGCCAATGCTATTGAGTCTGCCGATAAGAATGCGGTGATTGACAGAGTCGAAAGCCTTGGTCAGGTCGATGAAGACGGCTGCACAGTAATGTCTTTTATCGATGGCAGTTATGATATCGCTTAGGACCTTGAGCGTGGCTGAGGTGGACCCACGACCAGCTCGGAAACCTGATTGCATAGTGGAGAAGGTACGGTGGGATTCGAAATGGTCGGTGATCTGCTTATGAACTTGGCTTTCGAAGATTTTAGAAAGGCAGGGCAGAATGGATATAGGTCTATAACAGTTTGGGTCTAGAGTGTCTCCCCCTTTGAAGATGGGGATGACCACAGCAGCTTTCCAATCTTTGAGGATCTCAGACGATACGAAAGAGAGGTTGAATCGGCTAGCAATAGGGGTTGCAACAATTTCAGCGGTTAATTTTAGAAAAGGGAGGGTCCAGGTTATCTAGCCCAGCTGATTTGTAGGGGTCCAGATTTTGCAGCTCTTTCAGAACATCAGCTATCTGTAGTTGGGTGAAGGAGAAGTGGGGGGAGGGGTTTGGGCAAGTTGCTGCAGGGGGTGCTGAGATGTAGGTCAGGGTAGGGGTAGCCAGGTGGAAAGCTTGGCCAGCCATGGAAAAATGCTTATTGAAATGATCGATTATTGTAGATTTATCGGTGGTGACAGTGTTTCCTATCCTCAGTGCAGTGGGCAGCTGGGAGTAAGTGCTCTTATTCTCCATGGACTTTACAGTGTCCCAAAACCTTTTGGAATTAGTGCTACAGGATGCAAATATCTGTTTGAAAAAGCTAGCCTTAGCTTTCCTAACTGCCTGTGTAAACATCCTGACTTCCCTGAAAAGTTGCATGTCGCGGGGGCTATTCGATGCTAATGCAGAATGCCACAGGATGTTTTTGTGCTGGTCAAGGGCAGTCAAGTCTGGGGTGAACCAAAGGCTATATCTGTTCTTAGTTCTACATTTTTTGAATGGGGCATGTTTATTTAAGATGGAGAGGAAAGCACTTTTGAAGAGCAACCAGGCATCCTCTACTGACGAGATGAGGTCAATATCCTTCCAAGATACCCGGGCCAGGTCGGTAAGAAAGGCCTGCTCACTGAAGTGTTTTAGGAAGCGTTTGACAGTGATGAGGGGTAGTCGTTTGACAGAGGACCCAGTACGCACGCAGACAATGAGGCAGTTAACGCTGAGATCCTGGTTGAAGACAGCAGAGGTGTATTTAGAGGGCAGGTTGGTCAGGATATCTAAGAGGGTGACCATGGTTACAGATTTAGGGTTGTATCTGGTAGGTTCCTTGATGATTTGTGTGAGATTGAGGGCATCAAGCTTAGATTGTAGGACGGCCGGGATGTTAAGCATGAAGATAGATGGGGGGCGATCAATTAACATATGGTGTCCAGGGCATAACTGGGGGCCGAGGGGGGTCTATATCAAGAGGCAACGGTGAGAGACTTGTTTCTGGAAAGGTGGATTTTTAAAAGTAGAAGCTTGAATTGTTTGGGCACAGACCTGGATAGTAAGACAGTCTGCAGGCCCTCTCTTCAGTAGCTTGCAACTCCGCTCCCTTTGGCAGTTCTATCTGGTGGAAAATGTTATAGTTAGGGATGGAAATTTCAGGATTTTTGGTGGCCTTCCTAAGCCAGGATTCAGACACGGCTAGGACATCCGGGTTGGCGGAGTGTGCTAAAGCAGTGAATAAAATAAACTTAGGGAGGAGGCTTCTAATGTTAGCATGCATGAAACCAATGCTTTTACAGTTACAGAAGTCAACAAATAAGAGCGCCTGGGGAATGGGAGTGACGCTGGAGGGGCTGCAGGGCCTGGGTTAACCTCTACATCACCAGAGGAACAGAGGAGGAGTAGGATAAGGGTACAGCTAAAGGCTATAAGAACTGGTTGTCTAATGCGTTTGGAACAGAGAGTAAAAGGAGCAGGTTTCTGGACTGAAGAATAGATTCAAGGCAATGTACAGACAAGGGTATGGTTGGATGTGAGTACAGTGGAGGTAAGCCTTGGCATTGAGTGACGATGAGAGAGGTTTTGTCTCTAGAGGCACCATTTAAGCCAGGTGCGGTTACTGCATGTGTGGGGGGTGGAACATAAGGGCTAGTTAAGGAATATTGAGCAGGGCTGGAGGCTCTACAGTGAATTAAGACACAAACTACTAACCAAAACAGCAATAGACCAGGCATATTGAAATTAGAGAGAGGCATGTGTAGCTGAGTGATCATAGGGTCCAGTGAGTAGCTAGGCGAGCTGGAGGCACGGCAATTCAGACAGCTAGCAGGCCGGGGCTAGCAGCAGGCTGGCAGATGGGCCTCAGGGGAACGTTGCAACGGAAGAGCCAAATCTAAGGGTAGAGCTGCTGCTACCCTTTGTAGCAGCATTTCATTGAAGAGAAATGATATTGATAAAACGTATTGGTGCTCATCGGCCATAAACATTACACAACATGTTGGAAGTCGCAAATTCAACAATGAGTGGTTTTGATGGAATTGGTGGCTAACTGCAAGCATTGCAAAGAAATCACTAGCCTGCTATTCAGTGGAGTGGCTGTGTGGTCCCAAGTCTGGGTTTAAGGGTCTCTTTTCCAAGCTTCAAATGATAAACATTCAACATTGGCCATGCTGTCAATCCAGCATAAATTCTGGAACGCTCAAAACAACTGTTAACTCGGAACTGAAAAATCTGACTTCAGTGAGTTCAAGACAATTGGGAACTTGGGAAAACACGAGCTCAGACTGGGAAAATACGTTTTGAAAGGTCATCCATCCAATTGTAAGTGGGGAACTCTGGCCTCTTTCTAGAGCTATGACCTAAAGATCACTGGCATAATCATTCTTCAAGTCCCAGAAAATAAATAATTCTTGCAAATCTTATTGAATGTATTCAAATTACAAATTTGCAACAATTTGTTAAAAATAAATAAAAATAAATCACACATCATGATGATACATGCTTGCCTAATTAAATTACACATTTCAAAATCGTACTTGCAACCACGAATCTCAATGTGCAACCACGAAATTCAAAATACTAACTTCTGTCATTATTTTCCCATACCGGTCCATTTAAAACTATTTAAAATACACCCATGCTATTTTGTCGGGAAATTTAACTACAGTTGAGACCACTGACATGACATTGATGCGGCATGCGCTTTACGGTCATCATAATCTGTGCGGGGTTGACTCGTCTTTAATATGACGCTGTCAATCAAATTTACTCTACTTGTCTGCTCAGTCTCACGACTGGGTTTTCCACCTGATTATTAGGCTACATGTCTTTGTTGATTGATCTATATACTCAAAATACTGCTGTCCCAAAAGCTTCAATGCATAGAAAGTGCTGTTCATCTCACGCTTCTTCCTCGCCGAGAGTGCATGCAGAAAAAACAAAGCTCTATTTTGATGCGCGCTGTCAAACACGCATGCACGCCCCATATTTGCACTGGAGCAGCTATAATACTGTGCAACTTTTGAAGACGATTGGCCTCGGGATTCCTCTCCATTTGATAATAACTAACTACACGAATGTGATAGTAAGGAGACTGGTTTCCATTCATGCAAATCATATTTGCTGGCATATGGGTCTGTTTATTATTGTTTACCTCCCTGGCCAAACTACGTGCCGCCGCACATATTACTGCATTTGACAGGTCGCGAGCATTCACAGCAAATAGCTAAAAACAGACACGCTTACCCTCGCTGCTCGGGTAATACTCAAATCTTTCATCACTTCCTCGAATGCTGCTGTCTCTTCTGCCTGTTTCTGATTATGCAAAGCGATTTTCTCGCTAAATTTCCGCGGATTATTCGATGTCGCCATGTTTCGCTCTTCTGCTCCGCTTTCCCTCCAGAGACGTTGCGTGCCCACGTCCTTGCGCGTGGGCGTAGTTAAGGCGCACATCTGGAACGCCCGCGTTTCCCACATTTTTAACCAGGGATGGGTAAAATGCGAAAAGGGATAGGTCATTTCTTAAACGTTTTATCCACTGTCCACTTGCGGATAATCTAAAATCAATTATATTTTTTAAAATAAATGATCCCCTATTGAACATGTTGGTACGGTTCTTCTTATTTTGAATGCCTTGTTTAGCCGCTAAACCCACTGTACATGGCATAACAATACTCTATCCTGTTCCCATTATTTTCCTCTGATGAAAGCTATAGCCTACAGAGAAAAGCAGTTGTGTCTGTTACTTTCCAGTTTTTGTAGTCTTTAGTAGCCACTGGCCAGATGTCCCTACTCAAATGAGTGTGCTTTTAGAATTCTCACTGGGAATTAAATGCATAAACCACTGTCAACCACATCAGTCACTAACATGCTAAAAGTACCAATACTGGCAAAAAAATCTAATGGTTTTTCTTTTTCCCACAGACACACAAGGCTACAAAAGAGCTACAGGTGCAGTCCATGCACAATGAAACAATATGCTGTTTCACCCACTATTCAGAGTAGTGGAAATAAATTGGCTGTAAAGTAACCAAGGAAACCATTGAAGAGGGTATACCAGGGCAATGGGTGTGTGGGAATATGTTGTTATTGCCAGCTAAACCCTGAAAAAAAACCTTGAAGTTGAGCCTCAGTGAAAAGGCTATAGGTAGCATGGATTAAATGACATCTTGGCAGATTTCTGTGTCCTGCTCCTCAGATATTGTTTACATTAATCTAGTTACATACATACATCAGCTACAACATGCTTCCCTGTACATAGAGACATGTAATCACAGGCTTCCCTGTACATAGAGACATGTAATCACAGGCTTCCCTGTACATAGAGACATGTAATCACAGGCTTCCCTGTACATAGAGAAATGTAATCACAGGCTTCCCTGTACATAGAAACATGTAATCACAGGCTTCCCTGTACATAGAGACATGTAATCACAGGCTTCCCTGTACATAGAGACATGTAATCACAGGCTTCCCTGTACATAGAGACATGTAATCACAGGCTTTCCTGTACATAGAGACATGTAATCACAGGCTTCCCTGTACATAGAGACATGTAATCACAGGCTTCCCTGTACATAGAGAAATGTAATCACAGGCTTCCCTGTACATAGAGACATGTAATCACAAAAATAACTCAAATGGTTCCGTAGCTTTTCAATTTGATTTAAAAAGAGATAACTTTGTCACTGACCCCGACTTCATCTCCACTTCACTTTAGACCCCCCCCCAGCCCCTTCCCTCAAAACATTGGTGATGGCAGCCAATATTTGCTGTGAAAATGAATATCCAGCTAAAACACAAACCTGTGCCAATGCTATGCCCCAAAAAAGAGAAGCATCTGAAAAATGGATGTATAAATATGTGATAAAAGGTGTAATATCTGCAGATAGGTAGATGGATATATTGATGGTGGATAGATAAGGTATTTAATGTTTTGTAGGATTGAGATATTCATGGTAACTCATGCTCAAGGCAGTAACTGACAGCAGGGGGAGGTATATCTAAAGAGCTAATTGTTTTCACTACTCTGTTGTGCAAAAAGGCTTCTCAACAGTTTTTACCCCCAAGCCATAAGACTCCTGAACAGGTAACCAAATTGTTACCCGGATTATCTGCATTGTGTGCCCCCCAACCCCTCTTTTACGCTGCTGCTACTCTCTGTTTATCTTATGCATAGTCACTTTAACTATACATTCATGTACATACTAACGAAATTGGCCCGACCAACCAGTGCTCCTGCACATTGGCTAACAGGGCTATCTGCATTGTGTCCCACCACCCGCCAACCCCTCTTTTTACGCTTCTGCTACTCTCTGTTCATCATATATATATGCATAGTCACTTTAATGATACCTACATGTACATACGACCTCAATAAGCCTGACTAACAGGTGTCTGTATATGGCCTGTCTACTCTTTTTCAAATGTATTTTTACTGTTGTTTGATTTCTTTACTTTATTTCTTTACTTACTGACACACACACACACCTTTTTTTTCCCACACCATTGGTTAGAGCCTGTAAGTAAGCATTTCACTGTAAGGTCTACTACACCTGTTGTATTCAGCATTTCACTGTAAGGTCTACTACACATGTTGTATTCAGCATTTCACTGTAAGATCTACACCTGTTGTATTCAGCATTTCACTGTAAGGTCTACTACACCTGTTGTATTCAGCATTTCACTGTAAGGTCTACACCTGTTGTATTCAGCATGTCACTGTAAGGTCTACACCTGTTGTATTCAGCATTTCACTGTAAGGTCTACTACACCTGTTGTATTCAGCATTTCACTGTAAGGTCTACACCTGTTGTATTCAGCATGTCACTGTAAGGTCTACACCTGTTGTATTCAGCATTTCACTATAAGGTCTACACCTGTTGTATTTGACGCACGTAACAAATAAACTTTGATTTGATTCTGTTGTCTTAATTGTATGGACAGTCCGTCTAATGTGGGGCCCAGATTTGATTTCACATTGTTGCTATTTAATGATTTCTGTGGTAAACATGTTAAATTGGGAACAGATAACAGCATGTGGTAGAAAACCCTGGTGTCTTCTATTGTCATGAATCTGGTCGAGAGACCAGTTTGTTCTTCCAGATTGATATTTCTGTCATTTCTGTTTTCTGTATTACAGACACCTGCTAAGATACTGAATTTGCATGTCACACAGCCTTACTGGAAACATGGTTCTGGAAACTGATGAAGCTGTGTTTGTGGTCTCTACTTCCTTTGCAAGGCTTCTCCAATGCCACTTGTCATGGTCAGCAGGAAATACAGTACATTTGGAAAGTATTCAGACCCCTTGACTTTTTCCACATTTTGTTATGTTACAGCCTTATTCTAAAATTGATAAACTCATAAATCTACACACAATAACCCATAATGACAATGCAAAAACAGGTTTTTAGCAGGAAAAAAATCTTTGTTTGTGATAAACAATATTTTATCACAAACACCTAGCAGCTATAATATAATTTCACAGAAATAATTTGCTGGTGGAAATTACATCACATTTTGTAGGCTATGGACATAAAAACATGTGTCAAATGTGTTCTGGATAGGAGTGATTCAAAACATAATTGCACACTCACTCACTGCTTATCAGTTCATATGAGTGAGTTAAACTATACTATAAAACAATTGCTGTTTGAACAGTGAACAATTCAGCAATCATGTACAGTAAAGAAATGAAAGTCCCAAACTTGTGTCTTCCGTGCAGTGTGTTCTATTTTCTCTATGAGGTAATGAGGCTTTTACAGGAAATCTTGATGTGACTTTCATTTTTGCTAAGTTCCACTTTTTCAACATAGAAAAAAGGGAACTTGGAAATTCAGTCAACAACTTCATCGTCTCTCACTCATAGACCAACTGGAGCACTCTGTTCGTCTCACCAAGGCCTGGTAAAACACATTTTTATTGGTTCTGACCTACGGATCTTCTGTATTTCATGGGTGCTTTCTGGGGGCTAATCAAACAATACTGGAATCTGGAAAATGTTCTTAGGATATGCATTGTATTAATATATTTCTTATAAATTAATATGTTGTTGATTTCAATTTTAATGAATCATTTATTTAGCTCATAGGTTCTTGCATTATTTTGCAATGGTTACCTGGGTTTGGTTAGTTAGGTTTAGTTAATGACATCATTTATTGAATGCCTTAAATACCAGACTGTTTATGCATAGTAGGCTACCCTTCATTTCAACAGCCCAAACTGCTGTCATCCAATAATGCATTTTTTTTCACAGGTCATGATGTCTAATACAACTTGTCTCCGTGCAAACTCTACCACAGACTGCCTAGACCCAGCTTCTGTTGGTTTTTCTGTGGGATATGCTGTGGGTCTTCCTCTGTTCTTCATAGTTCTGGGAGTAGTGATTGCGCTGATCTATACCAAGCGCAGTAAATTTAGGAATATGTGGCAGTTAGATCAACTCAAGAGCACAGAGGTCAACACACGTCAGCTTGAGGGTTCCCAATACACGGCCATGGTCAGACCACCACCCGCTGATCATAGCCCTATCTACGAGAACTTCACTGACTCCAACAAGACAATCATCAACATGAACAGGTAGGTTACATGATGATGATTAGTTTGGGTTGAAATGTTCAAACAAAGGACACTGGAAGTTGAAAGTTGATTAGGTCATTATATTGAGGAAAATCAGAGTTTGTCTTTGCCTTTTGCAAACTGTTCATTTCCAAGATGTCATGCCTCTTTTATTTTCACGTTTGAATTGTATTAATCCTACTGTCTCAATGACTCAACAATGGACTTTTAACAGAGTTGACAAATGTTGACCACACGACAGTGAGCACACATAGGCCATGTTTGTTGTGGCGTAACTGTGCGGGGAAGCATGTTCTGATGTTGGCCCATCTGTCTACCTGTCTCTCCAGGTCACCCGTTGAACCTGAGGACGTATATCTGCAGTGTGATTTACCCGATGATGCAATTTACAGCAACGACATGTCCTGTAGCCTGGCCATACTGCCTCCTGACACTGAGGAGGAAGATATTTATATAATGCCAGATGTTCTATAGTTACAGCCATAACGATGACCCTATTAACATCCAAACAGTCATATTTTTGTAGGACAGGAAGAGGAATCAAAGGCGCCAATATGTTCTGGTGGCTTTATGTTTTATCCACCTTTGAAGGAAACTTGGCCATATTGACAAAAACATTTGTCTTAATTAGAATCTTTTGCTTTGTTTTACAGACTAAAAAGTATGTTATTATGTTATTGTACATATTTTAGTAAGTGCCTGCTAGGTTCAGCACAGTGCAACAACTTTTTTGGGCAAATTTAAATATAAGTAGCAGTTTAGCCCAAAATGTAAAACATTTTTACAGTGAACTTTTTCACTCTGTAGTTAGGGAGAAGTTGAAATTTACCCAATTGTTACCCAGAGGGGCGTGTTGCCTAAAAGATTGGCTGTGCTGTGTACACTGCCACTTCAGGAGGCGAGTCAAAGGATTCTTCCCCCCCAGTATGGGGCCCATTATGGGGTATTGTGTGTAGGCCAATGACAAAAAGTCTTCTCCATTTTAAATTCAGGCTGTAACACAACACAATGTGGAAAAGTCAAGGTGTGTGAAGACTTTCTGAAGGCACTGTATAGCAGTCTTGTTGACAGGTCTCGAGAACGGTCTGGAGCCCACATATTGAGTGTCTCGGTGTTGTCTCGGTGTATGATACATTTGGACTCGATCTTGACTCGGTCTCGGACAGTGAGGACTCATAAATAGTTGCCTAGACCAATGGAGTAAAAAAACTCCTAATTACCAGCTTCCATTCAGTCCAGTGTTGCAATTTTGTTGTTTTTTTGCCAAAATTAGTCAACTTTAAAAACGATGTTGCGGGTGAAAATGTATTGGTCACGGGTGCCAGATTTTTGGCGGTACTTCTAAATTTCACCGCGACCGCCATGGCATTTCTCTTAAAAATATATACATATATTTCACTGTGACTTGCTGCCTCTGACGATCAGGCAGTGAGCAGGCTGTAAGTGAGTGAGGTGAGTGAGTGAGGTGAGTGAACGAGGTGAGGTGAGTGAGTGAGTGAGGTGAGTGAGTGAGGTGAGTGAGTGAGTGAGTCGAAGGGGTGCGTGTGTGCTTTGAGAGAGTGCTGCAGCAGAGTAAGCTGAGTCACGGAGGCAGAGCAGCACCAGTGCACTTTGTGACCACTGTTTACCAGTTGTAGGTAGGCTATTTAGGTTGGTCATTATGGAGGCACACCTTTCCATAAAACATATATTAACACGCTAGAACCGCAACAAAGCATTGGAAAACGACTTTAGGGGCACTAGAGCTGTTTAGATAAGTTTGCTCAGAGGTGGTTTAAAGTAAACTGCATTCTTTAATGTCAGTTTCATTGTGGACTTTTCCCTGAAATGATATGTTGATATGTTGGCATGTTGGCCTAACATGGGCTATAGACTACCTGCATCTATCTCAGTAAACCACGGCAAAGTTTGATTGCAGTTATAAACCCAGATTTTAGTCAGTAGCCTATGCCTATTGAAAGAACAAGTCAATCTCGCAAATAGACAATTTATAATAGTTTGTAGTCTTAACATCTGGCACAAAATGACAGAAAATAGCCTAACATTTGTTTTTTTAAGTTCATCCAAGTGTTTCTTGCGCAGAGATTGAGATGCTCTGTCCAACTTTCATAACTTAAACTCTCCTTTCGGATTTATCTATAGCCATGCACATGCTACAATTATAAACTGGGTGGTTTGAGCCCTGAATGCTGATTGGTTGAAAGCCATGGTATATCAGATGTGGAATGACAACTTATTTTGAATGCTATGATTAAGCATTAAAGCCCAAGGAGGTATGGCCAATATACCATGGCTAAGGGCTGTTCTTTGTGGTATATGGTCAATATACTACGACTAAGAGATATGTCCTAAGAACAGTCATTAGCCATGGTAAATTGGCCATGTACCACACCTCCTTGGGCTTTCTTGCTTAATCATAATCATAATCAAAACAATCGACATCTATTGAGGGAAAATTATCTGGAGAGTATAATAAGGGAGATTTATCTTTTCTCTTGTGATATATTCTTAAACTCGCAATAATTATTATTTTGATGGAAAAACTATGAGCTTTTAAGTCTGTCGTAAAAAATAAAGTCAATATTCCTTCTTAATTCAATCGATAACATTATGGAAAAAGTGTTTATTGGATAAATGTGGCAAGTCCTCTTTTGCTGCAAAAAATGATTTGTGCTAGTTTTCAGGCCTTGTGGGCGGGTTTTCCGAGGTCATTGGGCTAGAAATTTTAGCCAGACCTGGCAACCCTGATTCAGTCAGGGCATAAAACCACTTCGCTTGGCCAAATATATACACTCCTTTATCAGAACATTAATATCTTAACATCCTTATCTATTATAGACATGTTTGCTCACTGGTGAACCTATAGGCCTTCAGTGTGTGGCAGGTTTGTGATTCTGAAAGGACAGCAACCGTAATACCAGTGAACCTTTTGTAAAAACACAAAGGTCCAGTGGTGTAGTGGAGGGTATACGCAGGTATAAACCCAACACAATCTCACACTCAATTCATGCAAATATGTACAAATAGAATTTCAGCAGATTTTGTGTGTTATTGTGTGGCTTAATTTGTGTAAAAAGACACACATTTTTGTGTGACTTCATTCATAGGAAAATACATTTTGGGGGGGATGATGGTGTTGGTGCATGATGGTGTTGGTGCATGATGGTGTTGTTCTACACTGCCTTTTTTTGTGTCCCACATTTATTCATATAAAAAACAAATGTGTTAACAACCCAATCTTTTTAATCAACCAGGTTGTCACCTAAATAATTACAATATAATACTAACCTTGTTTTTTAAATTTGTTAAATGAATGCCAATGCTGTTTTCTATGCTTGTTTTCACATAATACTTTGGAATACTTGTGCTATGTCGGATTTTATGAGGGTCGCCAAATTGGAGTAAAAAGCTTCATTTGTCTGTTTTTGTTTTGTGGTATCAATGAAGGTATTTGATTGTGTTTTTTCAGTGGGCATTGCGTACAGTATACTCACTTCTTAATCCCTACTGATGCGTATCGAAGTAGTGTAGTGGAGGTATACGACTTATGTAGTACAACAAGGAAACCATGCACAAAGTAGCCTACACAATCGCAAAGCATGTGAAATATGCTCGCCACAAACAACCTAGTTTCAGCTGAATATCATCTGCAGGCAGCAAGAGTGTGCAGCTCTCAGCTGGTTTTGGCATAGAGCAGCTCACAGAAGAATGACATCGGTAGCCGGTAGGGTAGGAAAAACGTTTCAACTTATGATGTCAGCCAGTAAATGCTAACTAAGGCAACAATGGGTATGCAAACCATGTATTGAAAAAGTTTAGTCCAAAGTGTTGGTCAGTCGGCTGTTTTTGATGCTCAATTAACATCATGTACTGTTTGCATCAGGGGCGTAGACATGGGGATGGGTCTGGGTGGACAGAGGCCCACCCACTGGGGAGCCGGGCCCTGACAGGCCCACCCAATCAGATTGATGTGGTTTGTGGATGTGGCATTGTTGTGGACTTAGACCATCAAATATGTGTATTTTTTTTATTTAAAAAAAAGTGATCTTTTGAGAGTGAAAATCTAAATCTATAGGTAAATCTATAGGAAAACTCAAAGGACGAGGAGCCTACAATTCCCCATCTTGTTGATGTGCATAACTGAAGGAGAGAGTCTACCTTTTCATGGTTGTTACATCAATAAGACTGTAAAGTTCCCAGATGTAAGAGAACTTCTGTGGTGTTTGCATATTATCAGAAATCCATTCTGGTCTATTTTGTGGCTTTTGGCGAATGCATTCTAATGATCTAAAGGCACGCTGTTGCAACTGTAAACACACAGTCCAGTTCAAAGTGAATGGTGACAGGCCCTACTGCCTGTAAACACACAGTCCAGTTCAGAGTGAATGATGGCAGGCCCTACCGCCTGTAAACACACAGTCCAGTTCAGAGTGAATGATGGCAGGCCCGTGTGGCAAATGGCTTGTTTGTATAAAGGCCTACTGTAGCTCTGTTCGGCTATAGCACACCGGTCTGTGAAGACTCCGGTCCTGGACAAGACAGATGTTTTATTCTGTTTTATTTACTGTAGTGTAACGGCCACTTTCGCATGGCCGTTTTCCCACTCTATATCGCTAGCGAATTTTCACAAATGGCTTAGTATACGTAATTCCCAAACATTCTAAAAAATATTGAAAAAGTGGAAATTATTATCTAAGCAGTGGTGTAAAGTACTAAAGTAAAAATACTTTCATGTACTACTGAAGTAGTTGCTTTACTTTACTTTGCTATTTATATTTTTGACAACTTTTACTTCACTACATTCCTAAAGAAAAGGTTGTACTTTTTACTCCATACAGTTTCACTGACACCCAAAAGTACTTGTTACATTTTAAATGCTTAGCAGGACAGGGAAATTGTCCAATTCACGCACTTATCAAGAGAACATCCCTGGTTTTCCCTACTACCTGATCTGGCGGATTCACTAAACACAAATGCTTTGTTTGTAAATGATGTCTGAGTGTTGGAGTGTGCCCCAGGCTATCCGTCAATAAAAAACAAGACAATTGTGCCGTCTGGTTTGCTTATTATAAGGAATTTGAAATTATTTATACTTTTACCTTTACTTTTGATACTTAAGTACATTTTAGCAATTAAATGTTATTTTCATACATAAGTATATTTAAAACCAAATACTTTTAGACTTTTACACAAGTACTACTGGTTGACTTTCACTTTTACTTGAGTCATCTTCTATTAAGGTATCTGTACTTTTAATCAAGTATGACAATTGGGTATTTTTTTCCATCACTGTATCTAAGTGGTCGCTTGTCAGATTTTTTATTTTTTTTAAGTGCCATATTCCTCCTGGGGGTGGAAATGAACAGATTTTAATAAGATTTAATGTTGCTAAAATGCTGTCAGTTCCACTTTAAATGCAACAATGTTTCACATACAAGTTATTTTGGAAGAGATGGTTAACAACAGCTAGCGTGCTGCAATAAAAAACCCAGTTCCATGCACCAGATGATGATCACTTGAAACTGAACTTCTTGTTGAAAGTTATTCTTGAAAAGGGAGAAGCTAACAAATTAGAACCAATATCCTCTTTGATAACACCTGTTGCAGCCGCTGCAATCTTGCCTACAAGCCACCAGCTAGTTAGATCAAGAAGGCAGAAGTTCCCGTACGTTTTTGTAAAAATGGTCCCTTCCATTTAAGTCAAAATATGATTGGATGATTCCACTGTCACCCCAAAATGTTGCCCTTTTACAGTTGAATGGCACATGCCTTTATTTAGCTTCTGATGGCCTAGCAAATGGCTGAATTAGCTAACTCGATTTATTTCCCCAGAGACCAGCAAAGAAAAATCCTGATTGGATTTTTTTTCTCTTCGGTGTTAACCCTTTAATTTCCAACAAAAATTGAAGAGATTAAATCAGAACATCATTGAAAATATTGTTATTATTATTATTATTATTTTATAAATCCCAAGCCATTCTCTGAAGGTGTAGAAGGCCCATTGTTCTCCACTGTGTTTGGGTTAGTAATATTTTGTAGAGTGACTCTATTTTCCCCCAGCATGCATTTTTATTACTGTTCTGAATATCTAAAGAATTCATGTGTTTTTCTGAAATATGAACACAGAAATACTGGATATTTTGAACTCTTATTATGGTGGTGATTTGATAAAATTACAATCATGGTCTTGAATTGGACTCGATTTGCTCTGGTCTTGGTCTTGAATCAGTCTCGCTTTAGGTTGTCTTAAACACAATACTGCTGTATAGCCTGCCATTTAAACAATTAATTGTGAAGTGTTTGTGACATGCTACAGGCTGGCAGGAGCACTCAGCATTTCAACAACATGCCTATACAGTTTGCATTTAGGTTGTATAAATGAAATTGTAAAAAATAATTACTTGGAATTAAATAGTAATGAAACGAAAAATGCCTTAGTAATTTTTTAAAAAATATGAGTTTGGCCAGTCTTTGGTTTTGAGTATCATGCAGTGAGCTATGCATGCCTGGTTTTCTCCAGGTATCCCTCATCATAAATAACTTACAGCCACATAGAGAGTTACTGATGGCTTTGATTTCAGCTTCTCCTTTCTCATAAAATAGAAAGAGAAAAAAAAAGAAATAGAAAAAAAAGACAGGGGGATAATACCCTTTTTGAATCTGATGAGGTTATCAAATAGTGTGAAGTGAAGTCATCTGTTGAGCGGGCTGATGATGGGTTGTCTGGGGATGAGCAATAAATAACCTTCCTCCTGCACTGAGAGAATGCATATTTGGATGCTGGATTAATGAAATGATGTTTGGTCATTGGGGACGAAGAGAAGCTCGTCAGTGTGATTGTTCAAACATGATGTCTCACAGCGCAAGGGACATGTTATTTGTTTTACCCCTTGACCCAGTAACAGGTTTTGATTGGATAGGGCCCAGCTACATTATGTCTAATGCTCAACTGACTGCTAGTAAAATCAACCAAAGTTCAGGAAGGTTGAAGAGGGACCAAGCTCATAAGACCTGAATTAATGTCTGCTCGCTGTTATCTGCTGTCTTTTACATGCACAATATAATCAGGAAACATCTGTTTCTCAACGCCAGTGCATGCAACAGGCTACTCCTTAATGTAGACTAATCAAGAAAATTCCCCTGGGGGTCCCCAAAAGTATCTTTGGCAGTGTTTCAACCATGATAGGTTTTTATTGTGGATCTAAAATCAATGCAGTTCATGTCTAGTGTAGTCAAATGCTGAGGAATAGCAAAAACATTGAAAATGAGGATGTGATACTCAAACTGAAGAAATGACCAAAAAACATTCAGATTGAGTCTCCCTGTGTGTTGGAAAAGTTCCAGCAGTGAACTTTGTGTGAGTAGTATAGTGTTTCATTGATGTTTTAAAGGAGACACGTAGAAAGGAAGCAAAAATCCCTTTGACCTACAGTACCAGTCAAAAGTTTGGACACACCTACTCATTCAAGTGTTTTTCTTCATTTTTTAAAACTATTTCTACATTGTAGAATAATAGTGAAGACATCAAAACTATGAAATAACACATGGAATCATGCAGTAACCCAAAAATATGTTTGAGTTTCTTCGAAGTAGCCACCCTTTGCCTTGACAGCTTTGCACACTCTTGACATTCTCTCAACCAGCTTCACCTGGAATGCTTTTCCAACAATCTTGAAGGAGTTCCCACATATGCTGAGCATTTGTAGGCTGCTTTTCCTTCACTCTGCTTTCCAACTCATCCTAAACCATCTCCATTTGGTTGAGGTCGGGAGATTGTGGAGACCAGGTCATCTGATGCAGCACTCCCTCATTCTCCTTCTTGGTCAAATAGCCCTTACAAAGCCTGGAGGTGTGTTGGGTCATTGTCCTGTTGAAAAACAAATGATAGTCCCACTGATCGCAAACCAGACACCTCCTCCATGCTTCACAGTGGGAACCACACATGCAGAGAGCATTCGTTCACCTACTCTTCGTCTCACAAAGACACAGATCCAAAGGACAGATTTCCACCGGTCTAATATCGATTCCTTGTGTTTCTCTTCTTCTTTTTGGTGTCCATTAGTAGTGGTTTCTTTGCAGCAATTTGACAATGAAGGCCTGATTCACGCAGCCTCCTCTGAACAGTTGATGTTAAGATGTGTCTGTTACTTGAACTCTGTGAAGCATTTATTTGGGCTGCAATCTGAGATGAAGTTATTCTAATTAACTTATCCTCTGCAGCAGAGGTAACTCTGGGTCTTCCATTCCTGTGGCGGTCCTCATGAGAGCCAGTTTCATCATAGCGCTTGATGGTTTTTGCGATTGCACTTGAAGAAACTTTCAAGGTTCTTGAAATTTTCCGGATTGACTGACCTTCATGTCTTAAAGTAATGATGGACTGTTGTTTCTCTTTGTCTATTTGACCTGTTCTTGCCATAATATTGACTTGATCTTTTACCAAATAGGGCTATCCTTTTAATACCCACTCTACCTTGTCACAACACAATTGATTGGCTGAAACGCATTAAGAAGGAAAGAAATGTCCACAAATGAACTTTTAACAAGGCACACCTGCTAATTGAAATGTATTCCAGGTGACAACCTCATGAAGCTGGTTTAGAGGATGCCAAGAATGTGCAAAGCTGTCATCAAGGCAAATGGATGCTACTTTGAAGAATCTCAAATATAAAATATATTTTGATTTAACACTTTTGTTACTACAGGATCCGATGTGTTAATTCCTAGTTTTGATGTCTTTACAATTATTCTACAATGTAGAAAATAGTACAAATAAAGAAAAACCCTTGAATGAGAAGGTGTGTCCAAACTTTTGACTGGTACTGTAGTTTGTGATGGGATACCTTTCAGATTTATCACGCCACAGTGAGTACATCTGAAAGAGAGTGAATGTTAAAAACAGCTTAATTTCAAAGCCCGTTATAACACTGCCTCCTGAATAACCGCACTCAACATCCAACGCCACCCACCCAAGTTTGCACAATGATGAAGACTGATTCAGATTTTCATTCCCTGCTAATTGTATACATTGGGTGGTAACAATACCTTTCAAAACGTAAGATTGAGGGTGTTAATATCAGGTTTTGGCTGTGGAGAAATAGAGGATGGACTTTCAGTAAGCATGAACAAAGAACTTGGGGAGTTTCCTGGTGTACATTAGCTGTACTTTTACCAAATGAAGACGGCAATATTTGTCAATATTTGTAAATGTCCGGAGATTGATGACTTACTTAAATTCAATTTCCCAGACACTTGATATGTCACACCCCTCATCAATCTACTGAAGTAATGGACATGTGGCATCAGTACATAGTACTGTATGCCATTGGTGGTCAGTGACGTTTAAGATGAGGGAGGACACTTTTTTTAATGAGCATAGCCTTATTTCTATGACAGCATATTGGATGAGTGTCATTGATATTCCATTCACCCAGCTCAATATTACATCGATAGGTTTAGGCTACGACATGATAGGTTTAGGCTACGACCCACATTTTCCATATGCCCATCATGAGGTTTCTAAAACCTAAGAATGAACGTTTATAACGTAGGTCGAGAGAAAAGGTGACAAACAGTGACATATTCAATACCACCTTGCGCACATTTACCTGCATTTAGCTGATCTAGGGTGTAATCATTAATCCAACAATTGCAAATGATAGTTTCTATTGTACAAATTCAGGTATGTTTATCCCCATTTAATTCTGTTTGCTTCCATTTGTGAATAGTTTTTCAACAGAATCGGCGGAATGAATACACCCCTGATCACAGCATGATAATTTTGCTCGTTGTAGAATTCTTTCTCGCATCTACGCACTCTCCTCTCACCTTTTCCCTTCGTTGTGGATTTCAGTGCACAACACATCAGCTGTCTGTAACCAGGTGAAAAAGCTTTTCCAAGCCAAACCTTCATATCATAACCACTAATCGCTACACACAGCCTACATCGTTAATGTCACCATGTTATCTAACGTCATTGCTATTCAACATACCTACTAGATCTAACGTGTAAGTAAACCTGCTACAATCATGCAGTACACAGTTACACTGGTGGCAATACATTTATAAAATCAAAAGCTTACCTTGACTTGGAAGAGTTACAGTGTTGGATAGCCATAGCCAGCTAGCTAACATAGCACCCCTTTCTGTTTGAGCCAGATGTTTGAGTTGGATAAACTAGCTAGCTACATTCTCTAGCCAAGAGAAAGTGAAAGTGAAAACAAAATATGAAATATAGCTAGCTAGTTCTCTCTCCCTCACTTGCTTCTCCTTCATTTATAAATAAATACATTTATTACATTTATATATTTTCCACCATAATTTGCAAGTAAATTCATAAAAAATCATACAATGTGATTTTCTGGATATTTTTTCTAATTTTGTCTGTCATAGTTGAAGTGTACCTATGATGAAAATTACAGGCCTCTCTCATCATTTTAAGTGGGAGAACTTGCACAATTGGTGGCTGACTAAATACTTTTTTGCCCCACTGTATATTGAGTTGTTTTGTTGAATGATTGTTGTTTATTAAGTTGTTTGATAGAAAAACCATCAGGTTATCAGCCCGCTGCCTGTTTATTGTTTGTTATCTTTGTCATTGATAAAAAATGAGATATGATGCTTATAATTATCAAACAGTATCTTTGGCATTATTTGTTCTCTCTTTATTTATCCAAACGTATCTCTATAATATTTCATTGTGGTTATCGAGATACAGTATTGCCTTTCACATTATATTACATTAAAATAAATTGTATTTATTGTCTAGAGATATGATATCTGTTCATGGTGCTGAGTTTACAATTCATGTCGTAATGTGTTCTGTGTGCTATTCTTACTGTCATGCAAAATCAAACACTTAGTTAATTTGACCCGCAGGTCATTCAGTCTTTGGTCAAAGCCACTGTATAAATGGTTCAAAGCTACAGACGCAAGATATTGGCTATCGTATCTGTTACGTCTTTCACACCCTAACTTTTGAAAAATTATCTCGATGGTTTTCCGTAAAGCACAATCATTTCAAGTTCCTTTACTGTTGCTAAGGAATTAAACACATGGGGTTAAACATAATTTGTGAGTAAAAAATATTTGTTGTAAATGTTTGTGTGCATATACGCATTCAGGCACAACAATCCAACATAAACAGTAGGTGTAATATCCACACTACAGTAACTGACGTTTTAAAAACAAGTTTTTTCCCGGACAAACTTCCAAAATGGTTGGAAATAATACTGTACATAGTATTACATTCAATTGAATACATATTTACAGTACAGTGATGTAAGGAAAACTACACTACAAAACAATACAAATAAGTTTTAGACCCTGTTAAATAAATTACAATATATAATATAATTTTGTACATAGTCTTGGAAGAATAGGATATTATGGGCCACATGAGACGAACAAAGTTTATCTTCCAAATAAAATAGTACATTTCAGTCATCGCTCCACAGTAACTTCTCTCAAAATCCATAAGTGATGGCTAATGTTGTGTATTTTTGTTTGCTTAGCTGTTGAAAATAACATTAGTAATGTCACTAATTGAGCATGACAAATGTTATTTTCTTACGTCCTTTGAAAACATTATCCATTCTATTTCAATATGTAGCACTAAAGGAAAAGTTTGTTCTGACTCTTTTTTTTCCCTTGCCTGGGCTTGCCCTGAAGCACTACTTCCACAACCAGAGAGTGGCCGTCCGACCTCCCACTCCACTTACCAAACACAGTTCTGATGTCCAAAGTTAAATCACCAGTTCTTGCAGCGACCGTCTGAACAAGGGTCTCTGTGTGAATCAATAGAGAAGAGTTCAGTGGTTTTGTCTCATAGATCTTCACATGAACCTCATCCCTAATTGTGGGCTCGGCAGCTTTAGAGCCATCCAACAGCTGTCTGTAGAGCTTCAGCTCAGCTCGGGCCAAAGTGAGCTCCTTCCTGATGTGTGGGTTCTTGTGGAATACAGCTCTGTTCCAAAGCATATCTGATGGATGTTCCTCATCACTCCAAAGCACTTTGAGAGGCTCCACTGAAAGAGGTGAAAAGAGGGTTGTTACACAAATGCTCAAGTACTTAGAATTACTGTCATGGCTTGAATAGTTTGTGCTTTTAAGAGTTGTAACGGATGTGCCTTGTCAAAAAAAGAAAACGTGTCAAACGATTTAAAACAAAGCTTTGGAGAAGAGGTACTGTGTTACTATCAAGCCTTTGCTCAGACCAAATGTTAATGGTAGGCTTTTGTTGGAGTGCACACAAAAATGAACCCCTTTTAGACAAAATTGTTCCTCAGAGCATGACTCACTCATTCTCACAACATATGGTTTTAGAAAACACTCACAGGTACGTTAAGATTAATTTAAAAAAAGTGTTTGAATGCTTTTTGTTAGCTTTGTCATAAAAGCAAATTTGAATTCTTCTCGAAGACACAAATGTGGGAGAATGTTTTGGTACACAGGTACACACCTTATACAAAGTTATTAATTTTTACCTTTAATTAACTAGGCAAGTCAGTTAAGAACAAATTCTTATTTTCAATGACGGCCTAGGAACAGTGGGTTAACTGCCTGTTCAGGGGCAGAACGACAGATTTGTACCTTGTCAGCTCGGGGGTTTGAACTTGCAACCTTGTGGTTACTAGACCAACGCTCTAACCACTAGGCCACCCTGCCGCCCTGAATACACTTTGCATAAAGGCAAAATTCCATGCAGTCAGATCACTATCGAAAGCTAGAATGTCAACAGTCAGGTCCTGTATTGTGGTAGAAACCAGTACAGTAACGATGTGTCTTTAAGTAAGGACCCACCTGTGGCTGGATGAAGCACAGTGGATGCCCTCCTTGGGGAACGCTGGGTTTCCCCCTCCTGACTGGAGCTCCTTCTCAGCTGCCTCAGTGTTTCCCTGTAGAGCCTATGCATCCTCATCAGCTCCTCTTCTGAAGCCATTTCCCTGGGCCTGGCCTCCCTTTCCATCCCCATGGAGCTCAGCATCCCTGTCTTCACTGACTCCAAGACCAAGGCCCTCTGGTTCTCCTCCTGCCCCAGGCGGGGTCGGCCCTCCCCCTGACAGAGGCCGAAGAGGAGGACCACCCAAGAGAAGAGAAAGCACTGTGTGACTGAGCTAGGCATGGTAGGTTTGTTCTCAGAGGAGATGTCAATGTTATGAATGAAATTCCAGACATGCTTTCATTTATACAGCTCCTGCATGGCCACACCTCTCCACTGTCAGATGAGCACTCCTTCTGAACTTATACTGTATGTATTGTCATCATTATGTAAAGGATTTAAATATATATGTATTTGTATATACAGAGCATTAGGAAAGTATTCAGACCCCTTCCCTTTCTCCACATTTTGTTAGGTTACAGCCTTATTCTAAAATTGATTAAATATATTTTCCCTCATCCATCTACATACAATACCCCATAATGACAAAGTGAAAACGGTTTGTAGATATTTTTTGCAAATGTATTACAAATAAAAAACAGAAATACCTTATTTGCGCAAGTATTCAGACCTTTTGCTAAGCCATGTGGTTGAAGTAATTGTCCGTAGAGCTCCGAGACAGGATTGTGTCGAGGCACAGATCTGGGGAAGGGTACCAAAAAATGTCTGCAGCATTGAAGGTCCCCAAGAACACTGTGGCCGGACAAACTGAGCAATCGGTAAAAGACACATGACAGACCAATTTTAATTGCGAAAAGGCACCTAAAGGACTCTCAGACCATGAGAAACAAGATTCTCTGGATTGAACTCCTTGGCCTGAATGCCAAGCCTCACATCAGGAGGAAACCTGCCACCATTCCTACGATGAAGCATGGTGGTAGCAGCATCATGCTGTGGGGATGATTTTTGGAGGCAGGGACTGGGAGACTAGTCCGGATGAACGGAGCAAAGTACAGAGATCCTTGATGAAAACCTTCTCCAGAGCACTCAGGACCTCAGGGTTACCGGGGAACAGTGGGTAAACTGCCTTGTTCAGGGGCAGATGACAGATTTTTACCTTGTCAGCTCGGGGATTCGATCTGGCCCAACGCTCTAACCAACAGGCTACCTGAAGAAAGTCTCTTTTTTATTAGTGTCCTTTAGTGGTGTGTTTTTTTGCAGCAATTCGACCATGAAGGCCTGATTCACGCAGTCTCCTCTGAACAGTTGATGTTGAGATATGTCTGTTACTTGAAATCTGAAGCATCTATTTGGTCTGCAATCTGAGGTGCAATTAAATGCCGATTTTTGAGGCTGGTAACTCTAATGAACTTATCCTCTGCAGCAGAGGTAACTCTGGGTCTTCCTTTCCTGTGGCGTTCCTCATGAGAGCAAGTTTCATTGTAGCACTTGATGGTTTTGTGACTGCACTTGAAGAAACGTTCAAAGTTCTTGAAATGTTCTGCGTTGACTGACCTTCATGTCTTAAAGTAATGATGGACTGTTGTTTCTGTTTGCTTATTTGAGCTGTTCTTGCCATAATTTGGACTTGGTCTTTTATCAAATAGGGCTATCTACTGTATACCACCCCTACCTTGTCACAACACAACTGATTGGCTCAAACACATTAAGAAGGAAAGAAATTTCACAAATGTACTTTTAACAAGCACACCTGTTAATTGTAATGCATTCCAGGTGGCTACCTCATGAAGCTGGTTGAGAGAATGCCAAGAGTGTGCAAAGCTGTCATCAAGGCAAAGGGTGGCTACCTTGAAGAATCTCAAATTTAAAATATGTTTTGATTTGTTTAACACTTTTTTTGGTTACTACTTGATTCTATATGTGTTATTTCATAGTTTTTATGTCTTCACTATTATTCCACAATGTATAAAATAGTAAAAATAAAGAAAAACCCTTGAATGAGTAGGTGTGTTCAAACTTTTGACTGGTACTGTATATATCTCATGTTCTATGAGCTAGTAGTTCTTTAAATAAATCATATTAATTATATCTGAAAACATTTAAGCTCTTGCTGTGTCGATGGATTCCAATGGATTGTTTCCATATACAATATATTACCGTATTGATACAACTAATATTGTCCATCAAATAATCTGTATTATCTTTATGATCCCTGAGAACCAAAGGCATTGTAAATCATTTAGAATAGTTTTAGCCTATACTCACGCATCATTTGTCAAGTAAATTACGTACACTACTGTATATCCTTTAATCATTCATTATAGTGGATGGATCTGTGGAGAGGGTTTTACATGGAAGCCAAAAGGGTTCTTCCTGGAACCAAAAGGGTTCTTCAAAGGGTTCTTCTATGGGGTTAGCCGAATAACTCTTTTAGGTTCTAGTTAGCACTTTTTTTTCTAACAGTCACTGACATGATGAAAAAAAAGTGTGTGAAAGGTGACCAAGTACGAATCATCGGCAGACCGACAGTGACATAACATTTCTCATGACATGCTATTGAGTAATCAGCCTTAAGCCCACTGCCAGCATTACAAAGGAAATTGTCTATTTTTGAGACTGAATGGCAAACTGCAACAATTTAATCACATGTGAACTGATGACAGAGCAATGCCTCTCACAATCACAAGCACATTCTGGATTCCGCAAGTGACAGTGATGTATAGCCTATCGGGGTTAATTAGAATTAGGGGCAGTCAATTCAGGAAGTGATTTGAATAAAAAAATTCAGAAATGTAAAACCTTTAAAATAAATAGATTCTACTTTTCAGTTTATTGAGAAGTCATTGAAAATAAATGCCCCTTTTCAGATTATTTAATTGTCATTTTTGTTTACTTCCTGAATTGACTGCCTTCAATTGGCATTGATCCCAACCCTGTCACATATATGGGTGACCACTCATTCTTCACTTAATTTTCAATGCCATCTAACTAACTGAATGGGTGGACATTTGGGCATGCTCTTTTCAAGAGTTGGTATATGTATTTAGAAGGTGTATTGTTGAGTAGCTTGAATCGTTTTTTATAAGAACGTATCAGTATTTAACAATTGTTTTAGAACTATTATTTCTAGTTTTTACATTTTTTGTTCATGGCATAACTATAATTTTATAGCAATAATTTTATACAATGTAGCAATGTCAATGCAGGTATGACAAGCAAAGATGTCACTTTGGGCCAATTCTATTTAATTGAGCTTTCAATTACAATTCAATTAAGTTTTCAATTCATGAAAATGTAATTATTACATTTCTTAAATATCTACAATCTGAGTAGGTTTGAACCATAGTCATCCATAAGAAACATAAGCGCTGGTGAGCATTCTCTTCCCAAATATCTCACCCATTTTCCCCCTCTGAAATGTGTTTCATTAGGAAGGACCTGAGTTTTGCTGACAATGTGACCTTACCTGGAAAAACTCTGAGCCCTACTTAGATAACATTCAACTTCATACAGATTTAGGATCTTAATTTGATCATCCTATTGCAGGAAAACTGTACCGCAATGCAGGAAATGTAAGACTTGTAGTGTATTTGACATTTAAAAAGGCTTCTGAAATTTGTAATTTTTACTTACAAAAAATATATCAACCCCTACAAAAATGAATTATAATTGTAATCCACATTTCCTGTTGCTGCACGATTACTTGCCTGATGTAGCAAACTGCCTCAAAATAAAATCCTACATTTGTATAAATTGACCCCATGGCATCTTTCGTTTAAATGAGTCATTCATTTCCTATGATGATGTGAGATGGATTTCTGTTGGACTGCATGGTTTGCTTCACGCTCCATTCACAAACAACAGTCTGATGTTTACGTGTGCACACTGTGTGGTGTCCCATCAGGAGACAGAGTGTAAACATAGATCCTCTCACACACACACGCACGCACGCACACACACACACACACACACACACACACACACACACACACACACACACACACACACACACAATGTGAAAGGATCTTCAGGGCAGATTGTCAAGGAGGCAGGGTAAGGATGGAGCTTCCAGTGAGGGAGCCTAACAGGACATACTGTAGAACGGCTGCATGTCTCCCTCTAATGGCACTGAGAACATATTGTGTTCTATAGTGGCAATCTGTAGTAGAAACATTAACAATATGTCTGTCATCCCTGCCCGTTTCAGAAAAAAACTGAGGGATGGGGCTGGAGAAATGTAACCACTCAAATTCATGGATATAGTTTTAACCATGATTTGAGGCTCTATAGTGTTTGTTTCTATTTACTTTAACAAACATTGGAGTAAAATAAGATTATATTTCGGGTTCTGATGGAGTACGACAGTTGAACTAAGCATATCTACAAGTTATATTCTTCAAGCGTCAATGGGTACATCATACAGTATCTTTATCAAAAGTATTTCATTGTGCTTAGGAATGATTTAAACTTAGCAGATCTGTAGCAAACTGTAGCAATTTTCTTTTTGGTACTACATGTCCTTGTTGACTCCCCACATCACAGAACAGTACATGCATCTGGTTGAATCCTGTTGGGCAACTGGGTGTACCTTCAATTTGCTCTGTTGCTATGGCTTGTTGTGGACGAGGAACAGTAGAGGAGGGGGAGAGAGAAAAAGAGAGATTTTTCTATCACATTTTCATGGCTGAATAGTTCTAACTATCATTGATCATTTACAATTGACCTGCCTCGCATCCCAATGCTAAGGACAGATAGAAAAAAAGAGGACAAAAAAGTGGCCTGTAAACATTCAATATGGTGCCTCGAGCAAAACCAAATGAAGCTTCATAATGATAAAGTTGGATGCATAGTTTTTCAATCCCCCTTGACTGAAAAATAATTGCAACAATTTCATGGTAAGAGAAGATAAGTGGATATGAGATATAAAAACACATGTTTAAGGAAAAGGGATGACTGTGATGACAGGAAACCTCTATAGATGAGAGACATACTAGACCTACGTTATTTCCTCCTCAACATTTTGGGGATATTAATGCTTACTTGGGAAGATGACCTTGGGTTAAACTCAGGATTAGAGACAATGCCCAAAATGAGAACAAGGAATGATTCATTTTACCGGTTCACATCAATGAATGTGTGACACCGCATGACAAGACACAGCCATTGTTGTATGAAAACATTGTGGTGCCACTTGGAGACTGGCACCATAGATCATCAAGCCCTTTCTCCATCTGACTGTCAGAGTGGCCCCATTGTTCTTGGTAATCTGAAGGCAGGGATGGACTGGCCATCTGGCATTTTGGGCAAATGCAAGATGGGCTGGTCCATCTTCTGCCTAGTGGGTCTCTAACTTATAACTGACAATTATTTGGTTATAGGGGAATCAAGTTTAACAAAATGGTCCCGGTGTGTTAAAATGCCAGGGCTAATTTCTGGTCCCAGTCCACCCTGGTCTAAAAGCTGTTGCCAAATAATTTAATGTTAATAAGCCGCCTCCAATGTTGTTTTAGAGAATTAGCCAGTCCAACTGGCCTCACAATCACAGACCATGTGTAACCACCCCAGCCCAGGACCTCCACATCTGGCTTCTTCACCTGCGGGATCATCTGAGACCAGCCCCCTGACAGCTGATGAATCTGAGGAGTATTTGTGTCTATAATGAAGCCCTTTTGTGGGGAAAAACTCATTCTGATTGACTGGGCCTTGCTCCCCTTTCAGTGGCTCCCAAGTGGGTGGGCTTTTGCCCTTCCAGGCCCACCCATGACTGTGCCCCTGCCCAGTCATGTGAAATCCCTAGATTAGGGCCTAATGAATCTATTTCCAACGACTGATTTCCGTATATGAACTGTAACCTGTTGCATTTATATTTTTGTTCAGTATGTATATCAACATGATAGACAACATCTGAATGGGATTTTAAGCAATTGGTTCCTTCTTGTGTTCACACAAACACAGAACAGAGGTGTAATAAATATATATATAAATATATAGAATGGAGGTACTGCAAATAGGTCATTAGTGCATATACCACCTACCTGATTAAAAAATCCCCATGTAAACTTTCAACAATTTAGCCATGGTTGAAAAAGGTTGCATTGGCTCAATGATATAGGCTAGGGTTACCGAACTGAATGAATCAGCCCACTGCCACCCATAGGCGCTTTGTCAGAAGTCCCTCCCTGCACATTCATTCCCAATTCTCACCGCTGCCCGGTCACCTGACAATTAAACGAAATTCTCGGTTTTGTTCAGCTCTCATCCAGTCGCATTGATGATGAGCAGGATACAGTAGGACGCAGTATGGGTTGAATGAAATTGGAAAAAGGGAGTCAGCGGTATTGTAATAATTTATTTTTCTACAATGGACGAGCCAAACATTTTGAGGCGTCGTGGGCTGCAGGTAAGAACCCCCATAATAATAAAACATCAGCATAGCTACTGAAGATTAAAATAATACAACCAGGCGTTGCATTTGTGTTGTGGCATTCGACAATTAATGATCGTCTACACAAACAGGTATTGACACGCATTAGGGCACACATGCGTTTCTCTTCTTTCTCTATTTCAAGGGATATGTAGGGATGTCAATTGCTGTTTACTAAACGGTTTACATTGGGCGCACTTTTAGGTGTCCTCAAGGGTAGTTCTATCCAGTTGTGACCACAAATGATAGATATCTCAAAACAAATTCGCATCGAATGTATTGTCCCACTGCCACATTGTTTTGAAATGGTCATGAATAGGCTACAATATCGATCCATTCTGTACACATATGAATGATGCCCCTTCGTTTGAGTAGGCGGTGGCACTGAAGGGCGAGCTTGTGGATGCGCAAGTGTAGTTAATACATACATTTAACAACAGACAGTTTTTTTTCTACAGACAGACATGATGTTCTATAGATGTCTTATTCTCCTACAAAAAAACAAAAAACAAAGAGTGTTGCCATAATAATGATTGTGACTCAAGGAACGCAGCTGTATTACCATCACTAGGTTGCTGTGGTGATATGGGCGTTGGGCTCAATTGGATTCAGGGATGGATGACTGGTAGAGAAACATCCCTTTATGCTCACTTATGTGTCCTATAGCCAGTAGGTTGTAGCTGAGTCAATCCTAGCCCTCCCGACGGCCTAACGCGTTTTGTTGTTTTTCATTTCAACCAATTACTCGGATAGAGGCTTAGCTATTTAAATCCGTTGACCATTGTTTGCTCTAAATCCATTATGAAAGAGATGTTGGTAGAAATGTGCTTGTCCACATATTCAAAACATGTATTTTCATTCTATTACATTGATTGGTTCATTCACCGTATACGGACCTGCAATTTTAATTTGATTGCTGATTTGCATCGTGAAACACCTAAATTGAGAATGTACTTTTGGTTAACAAAACAACCTGCTTTTATCTTTGGAAATAGAGTACACTGTGGAACAGAAATTTTGGCATACATGTTGAGTACATTATTATGAACATAGGCCTGCCAATATGCAAGGGCTTCAGGACCAAATCAAAGAGAACAACATACATAATGTGCAGCTATGAATGAGAAGATATCCACAATTAGGCCAGAGCTATAAGATCTTTCCATAAAGGAGGAGAGCAGGGGACATAGCTGTCATACGGTGTGCATAAATAATCAGCCAGTCTTTCCGTCTGTACCGTTGGCCACAGTTTGTGTATGAATCATCTTCGATGTGGTGGGGCTTTGAAAGACTAATCAAAGGCAACCTCCATCCATGGTTGTTTTCATGTTGTTTCTGAGAATCATTAACCCTTTGGTTCCATGCCTCGGGGATGTAACGGGTGTGTTTGAAATGTATATCAAGTCCAGGAGGTTGGTGGCACCTTAATTGGGGAGAATGGGCGCGTGGTAATGACTGGAGCTGACTGTGGAATGGTTCAAACACAAGGTTTCTAGGTGTTTGATGCCATTCCATTTGCTCCGTTTCGGCTATTATTATGTACCTCAGCAGCCTCTTGTGATGTCAAGCAAGGCTTTACTGCCGTTGTCATCATTTTAATGTATCTTTCTTTCTCGATTCCAGAAAGAGCTGAGCCTTCCACGAAGGGGAAATATGTAAGTATCACCAAAGAACATCACTGGTTATCTCTGCTCTTGTTACACTGTTTGATACAAAACCACAGGGTGTTACAAGGTGTTTTTATCTGTCAACAATTTATCATAGTAGCAGACATTTTACTTGCCATGAGAGGCAACGATCGTGCCTAGTGGTAAAACAGAGGCTGCAGATACTAATAAGCAATGTTCCCTCTAATTCTTTGGGACACTGCGCAAATTGTAGGCCTTGAACAGATACTTGAACATTGTGAGAATTTTGTGCAACTTCCGGCGCACGTTTACAGTGAACACTGACAGTTTGTGCCAGTAGCCAATAGGCTATTGTGGCTATCTGAGCATAATGTGGACTAACAACAAAATCAAGGGAGCAAATCCCATAAAATTCTCACTCGCTTTTCATTTCCATTATATATCCTACAGTAGCCTATATGTGGTGTTAAGTGCAGGCCTACATTGCATGAGACTTTTAAAAATGTTTTTACATTATGAAGGGCTTGACATTTAATTCATGATCGTTTTACTTGGTCTGTAACACCATGGGCCAAATAGGTGACTGTAAATGGACTTGTGTTGTATGATGCAAGAAACCACTTGACAAAATAAAATGAATTATGACCATACAGAGAATTAGACAATGTAGGCTACTCCTCTGCATATTGGCTTATTTGCATATTCAAGCCTATCTAGAAATAAAACACTGCCCCTTTTAATTAAAACAAGCTTTTTACCTGACTGGATTTTCAAAGACAGCTTGACATGTAGACTACACATTTTGTGCTCTTGTAGGAAGCAGTAACTCCCCATTGCTGACCTATACTTATATATAACTGGGCGAATAACTCCCTAACTAGCAAAGAATATCAACAAAAGTGCACACGCGCACCTCTGCGCTCTGATCTGAAAGGCGTGGGTGATTGAAAGACCGCGGTTGGGCTACCCCGCCAATATAATTCTACTCTTGCGCTCTGGCTCTGCCTACAACATTGTGTTGCTGCCTCAACAAAATCGGAGACTCATTCTTGCAAAGTTAGATTTGTTTTGGTTTGTTGCATTGACAAGGGGCTGACAATGTTTATTCGATCACGGAAAAAAACGTTGATCTATATAGGGCGAACTCAAGTTCAATCTCTCGCGTCTCTACGGCATGGCATTTCCTCTGAGCGGCAGCCCTGGAGAAAGTGCGCTGCCATGCAAGGGCGCAGTCTAGAGGGAACATTACTGGTGGGGTGAAATATATTTGACATAACAGTAATTGTTTCTTTTAATTTTTTTAAGATCAAGTGTACCTCCACACATTGTATGCAAATGCTATATGTATTGTGTATAGTCCTGAGGCATGCACTTCCATGCGCTGTAAGGCCTTGTCGAATAGTCTGGAAATACACATTTGTATATGCAATTCAATATAAGTAATTTCACACATCACGCACTGGATTTTACTCATGGTTCCTAATTACATGTCAGTCAAGGCAAAGGACAAGAGTTGGCTTGGTGGGTAGGCTGTTTCAGCCCTGAGACGAGACTGAATGGAAAACAGAAATGAGTGGACAGACCCATATTTGGTCCTTAGCCACTTTAGTGGAGTGAACTAATGTGGTTAAACAGTAGACCTACAGACTTACAATGAGTCTAACACACCATTCAAACCAATACTTTCCCCACCAACTTTAGCATCCCACCAACTTTTTGCAGACTTTTCTTAATATATGAAAGGTATTGCCAGCAATAAAGCCTCTACTTTTTTATTTCCACCAACCGACGTCATGGTTACGGCTAAATTCTGGCTACGGCTTAGTATGAAATGGAGCGGTAATGCTGAGGCAGCATTGGCACGCAAAACGCTCTTAAGCTCTAGCTGGTTGTTAGGCAGCGCCTGTTACTAGTATCCATCTGCCTGTTCTAAACTTTGTAAAGCAGGCCACTTCACCCATCTCGTCGGATAGCCCAACACACACACTTTTTTCTGAACCATAACTGGATGGATCCATGAAGTATTACCGTGGCAATATATCACTGAAAGACAAAACTATTGGAATAAAGTAGGCTAATGCAATTGAAGGCATCAAATTGTTATAAAACAAATCTAATAACTAATAACCACGTGTGTTCAACTATTTCAGCACCATTTCGCGCTGCTTAGACTCACTCACGTCTTGATAAATCAATGTCAGATTTTTATTTACACTGAATTTCCACATGGATATTGGTTAGTCTACCATTAGGCTGTGGAAAGTTGAGGTGAGTGCTGCTCATGATCATCTTGTCTAGTTGGCTCATACATTAGCACCGATCAGAACATTTTGCCAGCATGTTAAGTAGCTTAAAGGAAAATCCCACCCCAAAAAAGAGCTTTGATATTTGTTTCAGTTGTTGACATAAAGTGCATTCAGAAATTATTCACACATACATACATACATACATACATACATACATACATACATACATACACATATCCTACACACATATACATACACAAAGAACAATTTAAAAAATAAACATATATTAGCTATTTCTAGCCTTAGCTGAGATGCAAATAATTTGTTTTTAGATTTTACAGCACCTTACACAACATGTATCTGCTCATTTCCCTAATCACCCCATTCACTCTGTCCAATTTGAAATATAGTTGAGTAGTGTCAAGGTTCTGCACCCTCACCTGCATTGCTTGCAGTTTGGGGTTTTAGGCTGGGTTTCTGTACAGCACTTTGAGATATCAGCTGATGTTATAAGGGCTATATAAATACATTTGATTTGATCTAGTGGAGACCAAAGTCAAACTTGGGCTGTCTCTTGTGGAGGTCATAAGTGAGCTTTTCAAAACGGAGAAGTCAACAATCTGGTCAATCCACATTTTAAATTATCACATTTTGTTGTGTTAAAGTTGAATTAAAATTGATTTCATTATCATTTTTGATCAACCATTTACACAAAATACTCAAATGTTAAGGTGATAGAAATATTCTAACATTTATCAAAAATTCATGACAAAGAACACTAATATATCTTGATTAGGTAAGTATTCAGTCCCCTGAGACAATACATGTTAGAAACACCAGTCTTTTTTAAGTACATTTCTAAGAGCTATGCACACCTGGATTGTACAATATTTGCCCATTATTCTTTAAAAAAAACTCTTCAAGCTCTGTCAAGTTCATTGCTAGACAGCAGTGGAGGCGGTGAGAGGAGCTATTGGAGGAAGTGCTCCTTGTAATGGCTGGAATGGAGTTTATGGAACGGAGTCAAGCGTGGTTTGATGTTTTATTCCATTCCAGACATTACAATGAGCCCGTCCTCCACCAGCCTCCACTGCTTGACAGCCATTTTCAAGTCTTGCCATAGATTTTCAAGACAAATTAAGTCAAAACTGTAACTAGGCCACACAGGAACATTCAATGTCGTCTTGGTAAGCAACTCCGGTGTAGATTTGGCCTTGGGTTTGAGGCTATTGTTCTGCTGAATGGGGAATTAGTCTCCCAGTGTCCTTTGGAAAGAAGACAGAACCAGGTTTTCCTCTAGGATTTTGCTGTGATGAGCTATATTCCATTTCTTTTAAGCCAAAAAATCTCCCTGGTGTCAGTGTCTGTGTTTTTTGATTGTTGCTTCCTTAGGTTACAGCTGGAGGGCACCCTTACCCATTTCTAGTCTCCAGGTTACCCTGATTATTTCTTATTGGATTCACCTGTGTTCAATTACCTTCTCTGTTCACCTGGTTGCCTTAATATTTAGGTTCCCCAGTATAACATTTTTATTTTTAATTTCACCTTTATTTAACCAGGTAGGCTAGTTAAGAACAAGTTCTCATTTACAACTGCGACCTTGTCACGGTTTTCTATAGGTGAAAGAGAGTCAGACCAAAATGCTGCGTGGCTATTGCGATCCATGTTTAATGAAACTGAAGAAAACACGAATCAATACGAAAAAACAATAAACAATACACGAAAACCGAAACAGCCTAATACTGGTGCAAACTAACACACGACAGACATAAGGACAGGAACAGGAACAATCACCCACAAAACCCAACACCAAACAGGCTACCTAAATATGGTTCCCAATCAGAGACAATGACTAACACCTGCCTCTGATTGAGAACCATATCAGGCCAAACACAGAAACAGACAAACTAGACACACAACATAGAATGCCCACTCAGATCACACCCTGACCAAACAAAACATATAAACATACAAAGCAAACTATGGTCAGGGTGTGACAGTAGCCCCCCCAAGGTGCGGACTCCGGCCGCAAAACCTGAACCTATTGGGGAGGGTCTGGGTGGGCATCTGTCCGCGGTGGCGGCTCTGGTGCTGGACGTGGCCCCCACTTCACCATAGTCTTAGTTCACCACCTTGTCCGCTTCATTGGCCTCCTAACTACGGCGACCCTATCCCACTGGACAGAGGGGCAGCTCGGGGCAGCTCGGGACAGAGGGGCAGCTCGGGACAGAGGGGCAGCTCGGGACAGAGGGGCAGCTCGGGACAGAGGGGCTCTGGCGCCTCTGGGCTGAGGGGCTCTGGCGCCTCTGGGCTGAGGGGCGGCACTGGTGGCCCCTGGCTGACTGGCGGATCTGGAAGAGTCTGGCTGACTGGCGGATCCTGGCTGAATGGCGGATCTGGAAGATCCTGGCTGACTGGCGGATCTGGAAGAGTCTGGCTGACTGGTGGATCCTGGCTGACTGGCGGATCTGGAAGATCCTGTCTGACTGGCGGATCTGGAAGAGTCTGGCGGATCTGGAAGAGTCTGGCTGACTGGCAGATCTGGAAGAGTCTGGCTGACTGGCGGATCCTGGCAGACTGACGGCTCTGGCTGCTCCATGCTGACTGGCGGCTCTGGCTGCTCCATGCAGACTGGCGGCTCTGGCTGCTCCATGCAGACTGGCGGCTCTGGCTGCTCCATGCAGACTGGCGGCTCTGGCTGCTCCATGCAGACTGGCGGCTCTGGCTGCTCCATGCAGACTGGCGGCTCTGGCTGCTCCATGCAGACTGGCGGCTCTGGCTGCTCCATGCAGACTGGCGGCTCTGGCGGCTTCTTGCAGACTGGCAGCTCTGGCAGCTTCTTTGCAGACTGGCAGCTTCTTGCAGACTGGCAGCTCTGGCAGCTTCTTGCAGACTGGCAGCTCTGGCAGCTCCTTGCAGACTGACAGCTCCTTGCAGACTGGCAGCTCCTTGCAGACTGGCAGCTCCTTGCAGACTGACAGCTCTGGCTGCTCCATGCAGACTGACAGCTCTGGCTGCTCCATGCAGACTGGCAGCTCTGGCTGCTCCATGCAGACTGGCATGCTCTGGCTGCTCCATGCAGACTGGCAGCTCTGAACAGGCGGGAGACTCCGACAGCGCTGAGGAAGGCTCTGGCAGCGCTAAACAGGCGGGAGACTCCGACAGCGCTGAGGAAGGCTCTGGCAGCGCTAAACAGGCGGGAGACTCCGACAGCGCTGAGGAAGGCTCTGGCAGCGCTAAACAGGCGGGAGACTCCGACAGCGCTGAGGAAGGCTCTGGCAGCGCTAAACAGGCGGGAGACTCCGACAGCGCTGAGGAAGGCTCTGGCAGCGCTAAACAGGCGGGAGACTCCGGCAGCGCAGGAGAGGAGGAAGGCTCTGGCAGCGCTGGAGAGGCGAGTCGCACTGTAGGCCTGATGAGTGGTGCTTGCACTGGTGGTACTGGGTCGAGGACACGCACAGGAAGCCTGGTGCGGGGAGCTGCCCCGGAGGGCTGGTGCGTGGAGGTGGTACTGGGTAGACCGGACCGTGCAGGCGCACTGGAGCTCTTGAGCACCGAGCCTGCCCAACCTTACCTGGTTGAATACTCCCGGTCGCTCTGCCAGTGCAGCGAGGTGGAATAGCCCGCCCTGGGCTATGCAGGCGAACCGGGGACACCGTGCGCAAGGCTGGTGCCATGTAAGCCGGCCCAAGGAGACGCACTGGAGACCAGATACGTAGAGCCGGCTTCATGGCATTTGGCTCGACGCTCACTCTAGCCCGGCCGATGAGCTGGAATGTACCGCACCGGGCTATGCACCCGCACCGGGGTCACAGTGCGCACCACAGCATAACACAGTGCCTGCCCGGTCTCTCTAGCCACCCGGTAACCACAGGAAGTTGACGCAGGTCTCCTACCTGGCTTCGCCATACTTCCTGTGAGCCCCCCCAATACATTTTTGGGGCTGACTCTCGGGCTTCCATCCGCGTCGCCGTGCTGCCCCCTCATACCAGCGCCTCTCCGCTTTCGTCGCCTCCAGTTCTTCTTTGGGGCGGCGATATTCTCCAGGCTGTACCCAGGGTCCTTTACCGTCGAGGATTTCCTCCCAAGTCCAGAAATCCTTATTACGCTGCTCCTGCTGCTGCCCGATACCACGCCACTTGGTCCTGTTGACGTGGGTGATTCTATCACGGTTTTCTATAGGTGAAAGAGAGTCAGACCAAAATGCGGCGTGGCTATTGCGATCCATGTTTAATGAAACTGAAGAAAAAACAATAAACAATACACGAAAACCGAAACAGCCTAATACTGGTGCAAACTAACACACGACAGACATAAGAACAGGAACAATCACCCACAAAACCCAACACCAAACAGGCTACCTAAATATGGTTCCCAATCAGAGACAATGACTAACACCTGCCTCTGATTGAGAACCATATCAGGCCAAACACAGAAACAGACAAACTAGACACACAACATCGAATGCCCACTCAGATCACACCCTGACCAAACAAAACATATAAACATACAAAGCAAACTATGGTCAGGGTGTGACAGACCTGACCAAGATAAAGCAAAGCAGTGCAACACAAACAACAACAGAGTTACACATGGAATAAACAAACATAGTCAATAATAAAATAGAAAAAGTCTATATACAGTGTGTACAAATGAGGCAGGATAAGGGAGGTAAGGCAATAAATAGGCCATAGTGGCAAAATAATTACAATATAGCAATTAAATGTGATAGATGTGCAGTTGGCCTGTATCCTTGCTTAGGTCTCATGTTTTATTTAGTGTGCTCTTGTGCGGTTGCCTGGTTTCTGTTTAGACTCTAAGTAAAAGTTCTGGATTTACCCTTACTCCGCTTGCTGTGTTTCTCTGCGCCTGATTAAGAGTTCGTACTAGCAGTATTGTTTCAATAGACCTAAACCAACCATGGATCCAGCAGAGATTTCTCAATTGTCCGAGGAACATTCCGAACTTCACCATTTACGGTCGGCTCTCACCCACCATGGAACTGTGATTTGTCTCCATGAGGTGTGGCTGCAGACATTGTCGAATGATTTAAGAACTCTTATGTCCGCTCTGCAGACAGGACAGATGGGAGCAACAGCTGCAGCACCTGTGGCTGTTCCTAACCCTCCACTCCCTACCAGCTCAGCGTCTTCCGCCCTTCAGGAGCCTCATCTCCCGGCACCGGAGAGCTATGGGGTATCCTGGGAGGTGTCGTGGGTTCCTACTCCAATGCTCGCTGGTCTTCGAGGTGCAGGCCTCAATGTTTTCCACCGAGCATTCCAGAGTGGCATACGTCATCTCCTTGCTCTCAGGAAGGGCTCTGGCCTGGGCCACGGGCATATGGGAGCAGCAATCGGACATTTGTTTTAATTGGCAAAGCTTCACCCAGGAGATGAAGAGGGTTTTTGATCACCCCATCAGTGGCAGGAACACTGCTCAAAGACTCATTGCGCTTCGGCAGGGCAGCCGGAGCGTAGCTAATTACGCCATTGACTTTCGGACGGTCGCCGAAATACAGAGGTACTTCACTCAACCTTTCTGAATGGACTCAGCAAGGTTCTCAAGGATGACCTGGCTCCCCGGGACAACCCTGGGAGGAGCTTATCGTCCTCGCATTCCGGATTGACAACCGGCTTCAGGAATGTCGTCGTGAGAGGACGGAGAGGTTCAGTGTTTCGGGTTCCGCTGAGGAAGTCGATTCTTCGTTTGTTCCACTGCATAATGCTGCGTCTGCTTATTCTGCACCCCGTCAGAGTACTCAATCCGGCTTTGTTTCTCCTTCATACCTTCCAGAGGACCCAATGTAATTGGGATGCACCAGACTTTCCGCTCTGGAGAAAAGGCTCAAGAATAATGAGCAGCGTTGTCTTTACTGTAGGACAGTCTGGACATTTCCGTGCCTCCAGTCCCGAGCTGACGGGAAACGGGATGACTCATCAGTAGACGGGAGAATACCGGCAAGTCAGATAGTCTCCAGCTGCTGACATGGTACGCACCTTGTTTCTGGCCAACCTGCGGTGGGACAATGGGCAGTTGGACATTCCTGCTTTCAGACTCTGGGGCTACTTGCTGTTTTCAGGTTCACACATTAGCTCGCCAACAGGGGCTGCCTCTCACTAAGCTGGACGTTCCGTTGTCGGTCACTGCGCTGGATGGTCAATCCCTAGGGTCTGGGAAGGTGAAGCAACTCACCATGCCTATTCAGCTACGAGTCCTGGATTATCATGTGGAGTTTATCCAGTTACATTTGGTGGACTCTCCTGAGCCTCCCCTGGTTCTTGGACATCCATGCCTTTCTATCCATAATCCTCAAATTGACTTGCCCTCGGGAAGAGTTCTGGGATGGAATCCTTCATGCCAGTCCACCTGCCAGCAATTCTCCCCACATCTTTCCGGCCCTGCTCATCTGGAGGCTTCCGATTCTCTTGTTTCCCCAGCTGGGGATGACAAGCCTGATCTTTCCCACATACGTCGGGATTACTGGGATCTGGGTCAGGTCTTCAGCAAACGAAGGGCCAGCAAAATCCTACGATTGTGCCATCGACCTCCTGCCCGGCACCAGTCCTCCGAGAAGAGGTCTGTATTCTCTCTCAGGTCCAGAGACTGCAGCCATGAACAGTTATATTGAGGAGGCACTGGCGGCTGGTTTTATTCAGCTGTCCACTTCACCTGCAGGAGCGGGATTTTTCTTTGTGGAAAGAGGGATGGGAGATTATATCCCTTTATCGATTACCGGGGTTTAAAAAACATTACCGTTGAGAACCGTTACCCTCTTCCTCTTATGTCATCAACGGTAGCTCCATGGAGTCTCTCAAAGGCTTTCTCAAAGTTGGATTTACGGAACGCGTACATTCTGGTGCGCATCAGACAGGGAGACGAGCGGAAGACTGCGTTCAACACCCCAAATGGACATTATGAGTACCGTGTCATGCCATTTGGACTTACTAATGCTCCAGCAGTTTTCCAGGCACTGGTGAATGTGTGCTGCGCGACTTCCTTCACCAGTTTGTGTGTGTGTACCTGGATGACATTCTCCAGGTCCATGGTTGAACACAGCCAACATGTTCGCCAGGTTCTTGAAAGACTCCTCTCTCACCACTTGTTTGTGAAGGCCAGGAAGTCTGTCACAGTTTCTGTTTTTTGATTGTTGTTTCCTTAGGTTACCGCTGGAGGGCACCCTTGTCCTGTTTTCTAGTTTCCAGGTTACCCTGATTATTTCTTATTGGATTCACCTGTGTTCAATTACTTTCTATGTTCACCTGGTTGCCTTGTTATTTAGGTTCCTCATTTGGTCTGTATCCTTGCTTCGGTCTCATGTTTTATTTAGTGTGCTCTTGTGTGGTTGCCTTGTTTCTGTTTTGACTCTAAGTAAAAATTATGGATTTACCCTTACCTCTGCTTTCTGTGTTTCTCTGCGCCTGGGTTCGAGTTTGTACTAGCAGTATTGTTTCATCTGGTCCTTACCAATGACAAGCATACCCATAACATGAAGCAGCCATCACCATACTTGAAAATATGAAGAGTGGTAGTCAGTGATGTGTTGTGTTTGCCCCAAAAATAATGCTTTGTATTCAGGACATTTTTTATATTTCTTTGTCTAATGTTTTGCAGTATTACTTAAGTGCCTTGTTGCAAAAAGGATGCATGTTTTGGAATATTTTTATTCTGCACCTGTCAATTAGGTTAGTATTGTGGAGTAACTACAATGTTGTTGATCCATCCTCAGAGTTTAATGGCTGTGATAGGAGAAAACAAACTGTTTTAAAGTCACTATTAGTGGCATAGTGAAATCCCTGAGCGGTTTATTTTTACCCATCTACCAATAGGTGCCCTTTGCAAGACATTGGAAAACCTCCTTTTTTCGTAGTTGAATCTGTGTTTGAAATTCAGTACTCGACTGAGGGACCTTACAACTATCTGTATGTGTGGGGTACAGAGAAGGGGTAGTCATACAAAAATAATGCACCATTTAGAAAATGCACCCTTTCAAACTACTTACATGACATACTGGCATTAATGCCATTCATTACACATTAAAGAAATGTTTCAAATTCTTTGTCAGCAAACTCATTGGATGAATGTAGTATAAATACTCCACTATGCATGTTATGGACTGGAAGCATTTTTACTGTACCATTTTGAGAATAAAAAGATATTCCAAAACATGCATCTAAAGTAATACTGAAAAAAATGTGCCAAAGGCATGAACTTTTTGTCCTGAATGCAAAGTGATGTGTTCAGGGCAAATCCAATACAACACATTACGGAGTACCACTCTCCATATTTTTAAGCATCGTGGTGGCTGCATCATGTTATGGTTATGCTTGTAATTGTTAAGGACTGGGGAGTTTTTCAGGATAAAAAAGAAACAGAATGCAGCTAAGCACAGGAAAATTTTAAGAATTTTGAAAAGAATAATGGGCAAATGTTGTACAATCCAGGTGTGGAACGCTGTTAGAGACTTACCCAGAAAGACTCACAGCTGTAATCGCTGCCAACGGTGCTTCTACAAAGTATTGACTCAGAGGTGTGAATACTTATGTAAATTAGATTTCTATACTCCATTTTCAATAAATAGAAAACATAAAAACAAAAACAAAATTCACGCTTTGTCATTATGGGGTATTATGTGTCGATTGAGGAAAAAATAACATTTTATAAATGACCTGATAAGACTATTCGTCTGAATACTTTCCGAATGCACTGTAGCCTTGAATCATCCCATGGGATGATGCGGCTCACTCTACGCTGATCAGCCTATTCTTTGCCATGTTATAGCCCTATTCGGACAAGTATTACTAGCGTGTGCCATTCCAGAGGACGATTCACACAGGATCCAGTTTTTCCATACTGCACCTGGTTATTCTTATTTTTTTCAAATTGAATTGATTCTTATTTTTATGTAAGCAGGCATGTCAGTTAAGAATAAATTCTTATTTACAATGACCGCCAATTGGGGAACAGTGGGTTTGCTGCCTTGTTCAGGGCCAGGATGACAGATTTTTACCTTGTCAGCTCGGGGGATTCGTTCCAGCAACCTTTCGGTTACTGGCTCAACACTCTAACCAATAGGCTACCTGAAGCCCCCTTATGACGAAAGCCTGGAGGTTTTTAATGTAGGCTTGAAGATATTTCAACGTCATGTCTAGAAGATAATAGGCTACACTAATAACTAGGGCTTGGCTGCCAAATGTATAGGTCTCCCCATAATATTTAAATTGATGAAGTGTTATCATAATCATTATTTTAGCGATCCATGGTAGATGTCCTTCCTAATAACTGTAATGCTCCGGGTGTCGTGGGTGTGGAGTCAAATGCAGGAGACAGAGAGTTTAATGCTGTGCGTCTTTAATAGCACCAACGCACCACAGGGTGCTCACAATAGTTACGTTCCCAAACACAGGGAATCAAAATGTACAACGGAACAAATCACGACCAGGCACTAACACGTACCTCTACAACAGAGCTGAAGGTTACACTGCAATAATCCCGCACAACAAACAGGCGGGCCGGCTGTCTAATAAAGACAAACTAATTAAACATAAACAGGTGCTACCACTAAACATACAAGGAGGGGGTGGAAAGACAATCAGTGGCAGCTAATAGGCCGGTGACGCCGAGCGCCACCCGCCCGGGAAAGGGAACCACCCTCGGTCGGACTCGTGACAATAACAACTAAATATTTGGAAGGTGTTCTTAATATTTTGTACACAATGGCTTGTAAAGTATTGTAAAATAAAGTCCTGTAAAATGTATTTTGATTGTTCATTGACCGGGGAACTTTCTTTCTCTACATATAAAGTAGCAATTTCTTCTATTGAATGAAGCTGAAAAGTAAAATTTAAGTCTCTTTTTGGATAAGCTTACAAAGGCCTAGTTGGTATTGAACATGCCTCTGCTATGCTAGTACATTTCTCTGCTATATTTTTATTAGAAGATAAATCATTATTTATTATGTAATGATAAAATATACCTTAATGGCGCATTTCCATACAGGATTTAACCCAGTGTTTTATTTTTCCATCTACGCGGGCCAGAACACGTCTCACTGGGCCATGGCTCCGGCACACCTGCTCTCACATGGGGCCAAAGTCAGGCCACTGGTGGCCTACTTTTCAGCTTGCATTTCCATAAAGGCTAACTGTGAATTTAACACCTCACAAAGCAATTGTTTTGATTATGCAGAGGTTGTTGATTCTGCTCTTCAAGTCCGCACTGTCAGCCCTGCCGTGGTATCTGTGCGTTAGAGATGTCGACAATTCCGGATGACGCTGGACCAATTGTGCGCCACTGTATGGAACTACTAATCACGGCGGGATGTGATGCAGCCTGGATTCAAGCCAGGTACTGCAGTGATGTCTCTTGCACTGGGATGCAGTGTCTTAGACCACTGCGCCACTCGGGAGCCCCAAGGGCAAGACAGTGTGATGGCGATTGCATCATCTGTGGACCTATTTGGGCGGTATGCAAATTGGAGTGGGTCTAGGGTGGCAGTGAAATGATACTTGACTAGTCACGCAAAGCACTTCATGTTGACAGAAGTGAGTGCTACTGGTGATTAGTCATTTAGTTAAGTTATCTTTGCCTTCTTGGGTACAAGAACAATGTTGGTCATCTTGAATATGTCAGTAAACACACCAGCCAGCTGGTCTGCGCATGCTCTGAGGACTGGCACGGAATGCCTTCTGGGCCCGCAGCCTTGCGAGGGTTAACACGTTTAAACCGGAGAGACCGCAGTCCTTGGTGGCGGGCTGCGTGTATTATCCTCAAAGTGGGCAAAGAAGGTGTTTAGTTTGTCTGTTATTGATTGTGAGCCAGGTGAATGATTTAGGAAATGTGATACTTGTTATCCTCAGGCATAGTAAAAATCAGACAGACAAGCTTGCAGAGCTGTCTAATGGGAGTTTGATTCGAAGCATCCTGGGCGTTGGAGAGGAGAAACGTCAGAGGCCTACTCATCATCGACATCTTTAATGCATAGATATTGGGGCATGTCAGAATTCCCTATAACATAAGGGTGTATTATACACTAGTGTACTGTGTAACACTGGTGTTACAGTCGAATAGCAGCATAATAGTTGCACTTGTTAATATTTTATCAATTTGCCCGAGGCTTTTTAAATAGTCATGCGAACAACATGCAGTGACGGTGAAATCCATTATCATTATTTTACATAAACGCGCCATTATGCTACATCCCCCTACATCCCCCAGTCTAAATGACAACTTCCTCCCTTCGGCGGCAATCCCTCCTCCTCCAATTGATGGATTGACACATGTATCTGCGCGGTGTTAGCTGTTTCTGGAGTTAACATGTTTTGGTGATTGAGAAAGATTCCAGAGTGTAGTGCGCGACAGATGCCTTTCCGAAGATTCACATGGAAGAAATAAAGAGATGATGGCATCAACAGTTGCTTAGCGCCTACTTGCCTGAGCTTCCACGGGTATGGAGTCAGATCGTACCAACCCTTGTCGGAGTTTCTGGTTTCGGACACCGAGTACTCTCCGAAACATTTCGAGGAAATATAAATTGTGTTATTCAAGAGAGAGTGGACATTTACCAAACTCGATTCAAAGTACCCCTTTGCATCGCTGTAATTCATCATGTCTGATCAGAATTACTATTGGACCGTTTTGCCCAGCTACAAAACATGTTTTGTGACTGGGGCCATGATGAAAAGATCAAAAAGGTAACCTGATTTTCTTCTATCAGCCGACTTGTCAAACTATTTTAATCAGCGATCATTACATTTACGATCATGCAAGTCTCTTATGGATGAGCCCGTGCAGCCTATTGCATTTAGTATTTTGGTTGTCTGAGTCAAAGCCCAAGACCACAGGGACAACTATTTAGGAAAATTACGTCGCATTTAATAATTATAAGGCTATGCTTTTTTTGTTTAAGATTTTCTTCAATAACAGCGCACCTTTTCATTCACAACAATGGCACAAATTGGCCTTTGTTTTCATGTTGATGTTCATGATGGTTTTGCGTTGTGATTTCTCTACTCCAATGTGTCGGATTACATCCACCCGAGTTTTGTTTCCGATAGAGAAATGTGGCCGTTATTGTTGCCTATAATGTTTTGACTTACAGAAGCCGCAGCTGTGTAGGGAGGGACACAGTGTTGGTCATTTCGAAGGCTCACAACTTGTTCGTTACAGTATAGGCTATAGTCTAGCATAAGTATATAAGTAAAACTAATTTATTCACATGAATATTACTTAAATTAACTTAGAAAAATCTGTGAAACGTTGAATATTTCTTGGGTCTCTAAATCATCCTTGTGAAATCACAAAGAAAATCTATTTCACTACAGTAGCAGACGTTGGCAAGCCAGTCAATATACACTGAGTATACAAAACATTAGGAACATCTTTCTCATAGAGTTGCACGGACTCGACAAGGTGTGGAAAGCGTTCCACAGGGATGCTGGCCCATGTTACATTTACATTACATTTAAGTCATTTAGCAGACGCTCTTATCCAGAGCGACTTACAAATTGTTGACTCCATTGCCTTCCTCAGTTGTCAAGTTAGTTGGATGTCCTTTGGGTGGTGGACCACTCTTGATACACACTTTGAAGTTCTTGACACTCTCAAACCAGTACTATGATACCCCTGTTCAAAGGCACTTTAATCTTTCGTTTTACACATTCACCTGCTGAATGGCACACATACACAATCCATGTCTCAAGGCTTAAAAATCCTTATTTCACCTGTCTCCTTCATCTACACTGATTGAAGTGGATTTAACAGGTGACATCAATAAAGAATCATAGCCTTCACCTGGATTCACCTGGTCACTCTGTCAGTGTTTCCCAAACTCGGTCCTCTGGACCCCAAAGTCCAACCCTAGCACTACGCAGCTCATTCACATCATTAAAGTTTGATAGTTAGTTGTTTATTTGAATCAGCTGTGTAGTGCTAGGGCAAAAAAACAAAACGTTCACCCCTTGGGGTCCCGAGAACCGAGTTTGAGAACCAGTTCTGAATGTTTTGTGTACAAGTCTGCCCATAGCCTACCACAGTTGTTTTATAATCTTGGTGGGTGTGGAAGATCTCATGGTGCATCTGACAGCTAACACCGGCTGTGTCAACCACCAAGCATTCACCACAATCTCTGTTGGTTCATAGTACATGTCAGTCTACTATTTGCACTTAGATTCTTAAAGCATGGTACTGTGCAAGTCCCTGCAAAGTCCCTACAAGCAATACAGCTTGTTGTTTGACTGAGACCGATATTGAAATACTTTCTATTGCCTCAGTGTTTTGCTTATGATTTTGATTTAATCTTGGCAGGTTGTTTTTGCAAATGAAAATTGGTTTGTGAAACAATTGACATGGACAGATCAAAGTTTGATAAATGTATATATGAATTAAATTAATTTTATTATAAGGGGATCTTTTGTATTCTCAGTTGAGTTCTGCTATTAAACAACCATCTCTCCCAGTTAATGCCTTTGGTTTGAGGCGCATGAATCTCATCTCCATGCCGACCCAGAAATGTCAGGCTCAGTTGTCGTCTGAGCTTCTCAATTACTTTAGGTCACTGCCAACGAGATGGCATTGATATTACAGTGGCCCTGTGGCAGCGCAACATCAACAATGGGGCTGGGGATCAGTCATCTACCAAACAAACAAACTGAAAATGAGTTCCTTGCATTCTGTAAATCTACCCTTGGTCATGGAGACATGGAGCCGGGTGGGGACACACCCTGCAAGCACTGTGGCCCTCCAAAAACAGAGACGGTGTTCTTATCAATGGACTGCTAAGCTGACTAATTTGTGTTAAGCAAAGTTGTCCAATTTAACCAAATTAGACGGTAATTCAATTTCTACTGCCTACTGTGTGAGATAGGTGTACAAGCCAAAAACAAGAGGTCCAAATCGTTTTCCAATACATTTGAATTAGAAATGAATGACTTTTTTCAGTACTTGGTGGTGAAATGTGCATGGTGTATCACACAGGCTAAATAATCAGAACACCTGCATGTTACAACCAAGCCCCAAATCACAACTCGGTTTACATTCCACTACTCTAATGTATCACACAAAACAATTCTCTCCCTTTTCAACACAGTTGCCGTAACAACAAGAGAAGGAGTCTGGCAGTCGGGACCCCCTCCCCCACGCTCTCCCGACCACTCTCACCTCTCCCCCTCACCACAGGTAGGTGTTGTTGTCAGCCGTCTCTGCACTGCACTCAGCATGCGATAGAGTGCAGACCAATCAGTATGTTGTAAAAACATAGCAGACCAATCACCAATCAGTACGTGATAAATGTATAGCAGGCCAATCAGCATGTGGCATTAAAGAGACAGCAGACCAATCAGACCTTGCCAGTGCAAAAAAACACATACTGCTAAACTGTGTGTTCAGAGTTCTCAGGCACATTAAAATGAAGCAGCTGAGCTGGCCAAGCTCAAATCGCTCTTTGGTTTCTGTTTTGAGGCTCAAGTTTCCAAAGAAGCTTATGTACATATTGCTTTAGCTTTTGTATCATTTTAGGGGAATAACTGATGAAATACATTTCACATGAAAGAAACCGTTTTCTTTTTCTTTCTTTCAATTTTACCCCTTTTTCTCCCCAATTTCGTGCTGTCCAATTGTTAGTAGCTACTATCTTGTCTCATCGCTACAACTCCCGTATGGGCTCGGGAGAGACAAAGGTTGAAAGTCATGCGTCCTCCGATACACAACCCAACCAAGCCACACTGCTTCTTAACACAGCGCGCATCCAACCCGGAAGCCAGCCACACCAATGTGTCGGAGGAAACACTGTACACCTGGCAACCTTGGTTAGCGCACACTGCGCCTGGCCCGCCACAGGAGTCACTGGTGCGTGATGAGACAAGGATATCCCTACCGACCAAACCCTCCCTAACCCGGACGACGCTAGGCCAATTGTGCGTCGCCCCACGGACCTCTCGGTCACGGCCGAATACGACAGAGCCTGGGCGCAAACCCAGAGTTTCTGGTGGCACAGCTGGCGCTGCAGTACAGCGCCCTTAACCACTGCGCCGCCCGGGAGGCCCAAGAAACTGTTTTCATTCATAGTTATTGATTGTGAGCCCAGTGAAGGACTTAGGGAATGTGATTCTTGCTATCCTCAGCAGACGGACACGCTTAACTTCATCATAACAAATCAGGTTGTCCAGACAGTTTAGAAATGTTTAATGCTACGGACGGAATTGAGAGTTATCAAGTGAGCGTGCGTTAAGGCCTATCACAAAACCCTGTCCTTTCCAGACTCCTTGGTTGTAAATACGCGTTGAGTTTATTGAATTCAGATTGCTTTGGATTTAGGGCAGCTTGTCATTTACTTGTGCATCATCAGCTCTCAAGAATGACAGCAGACTGCAGTTATAACAACATGGCCTATTCCTCCATTAATAAAACATGATCCAGTGATAAAACACCAACAGAGCCTAATTGTTGTGTTTCAGCTGGAAGTAGCCCCCAAGAAAGCCCCCGAAATGTCTCCGCTAGTGCTTCCGCCAACTTTCAGTTTGCACGCAGGTAAGGAAAAGTCCAATCCTCCTTTCAATTATTTCAGTTTCGTAGAAGGAATTCATGTTTTAATTTGGTTGTATTATTGAAGGAGTCCTACTAATAAAAAGCAGGTACGCAATTCATCTCAGAATTCATCTCAGAACTGTCAAAAGGCACCTTCACTTTAGCACACAATAGGTAGCCAAAAGATCTAGTTCACAAAAAGGATACCCCCCCCCAGAAATGAATAGAAAAGGGATGGTACTGTAGATAACCTTCGTCGCTTTTCCATGACAACGGCAATGCATCAAATACCTCTATTAGAAATGAGGACGGTGCTTTAGACTGAAACCAGCCAAATGGCTCTAGGGCTACTCGTGGGACATAGGACTTGGCATTTGTCAGCGCAATTAAAGGGAGAGTCGGTGTGCAGTACGCACACTCATTACTCTGGGCTGCCGTGATGATGCGATACAGCCAGCCTTATCCTGAGCCTATCACACGTCACATATATTGTGAGCTAGTGAGCTTCAAGCATCACCTTCAGTGTTAAACAGTTGCAACCCAGTCAGGCTTGAGGACAGTGAGGCAATGCCTTTAATGGTACAGGAGTAAGTGTACCACACCATAAACTATAGAGATAAGTGGGGGGGAAATCACATGAAACATTTTGGCCATGTACACGGTTGCATCAGCTTATATGACACAGTTACATTTACCGAGGGTTCGGGGATGCCAAAGTGGACATAGATGCAGTGGGTCTGAATATATATGTAAATAAAGTATTGTTTATTTTTAATACATTTGCTTACATTTCTAAAAACCTGCTTTGCCATTATGAGAATTGTGTGTAGATTGAGGGGGGAAAATAACAACAATTTAATCGATTTTAGAATAAGCTGTAACGTAACAAAATGTGGAAAAAGTCTAGGGGTCTGAATACTTTCCGAATGCACTGTAGATGCTATGGCTGCAGTGTGTAAGGTGTTGTGCTTTAGATAGTTGTTGGTACTCAGACTGCAGTCCTCGTTTGCTGTTATTTGGCCATGTAAACAATCCCATGTGGCGCCTTGCTTGAAATACTGACACACAAAGCTGTCAAAAGAACTTTGATATTAAATAATATTACTATTATTCATAATAATATACCTGGGATATGAAGCCGAAGAGACATCCTATATCAGTTGACTAATCCTTGCTCTGATACGTGCAGAAACCCCAATCTTATTAAGTCAGACCTGATTTGTCAGCCATAAGCTGTTTTTTCAGGGCTCTAACCTGACACATGAGGAATATTGTGGCCCCCTCCCTAAAATGTATTCAACCTTTTACTAAGCAGGGCGTCATGCTGAGACCACGGTCTCTTTCGCAGACGAGTCCTTCATGAACACGTCAATAAACAACAATTAAATTACACATGCACAGGACCAGTCAAAGGTTTGGACACCTACTCATTCCAGGGTTTCTTTATTTTTTACTATTTTCTACATTGTAGAATAATAGTGAAGACAAACTATGAAATAACACATATGGAATCATGTAGTAACCCCCCCAAAAAGTGTTAAACAAATAAAAATATGTTATTTGAGATTCTTCAAAGTAGCCACTCTTTGCCTTGATGGCATCTTTGCACCCACTTGGAAGATTTACCAAACTCGGCGGAGATTGAATGGGTCCGAGTCTGGTAAATTATATGTCTGAAGGTTAACAATTAAGTAAGGCATGGCGGAAGTTTATGCAAGAGGGCTTTTATAGACAAAAAGAGCTTAATGCATGATCTACGAGACTACAAGAATGACCAGCCTACTTTGTACTTTGATACAAAATGCAATGATGTGTACTGAACCTTTTGCACTATGATAAACTGCATTCAATGGCTTCAATACAGTGGCAGCTGCATTCACATAGACAATGACTGAATTATTTGTTTTCTGCTACAAAAGTGGTTGAGCTGAAGGGTGGTGAAACGTGTGTGTGTGTGTGTGTGTGTGTGTTTGAGAAATGACTCATTTAAGCATGTACCATTGGGTTCATGGCATCTTGTCAGGTGTTCAGCACATTGACGCCAGGTCGTGAGCTTCTGACAGCTTCACGGTGTCAGTGAATGTGTTTGTGTCCTAATTTTTCCTTTCTTTCTCTCTGGCTCTTCCTCATAATGTGTTAAACCAGCCACCTGGCCCGCACTGAAAGGTAGGAAAACATTTGATCCTTTTTTCCTGTTTTGTCGATTAAAAAACAAACATGTATACCTCCTTTAATCATGTTAAACAGCCTTTGGTAGTGCTTCATGATTAAATCTTGAGGATATGTATGAAATTTAAAAGCTCATAAGGTACTTTGTTCTTTCCTGGTTCTTCCAGAGCGGATGGGCGAAGATGGTCTGTTGCCTCCGTCCCCTCGTCCGGCTATGGCACCAACCCCCCCAGCTCTTCAGTGTCAGTAAGTCGTCCCTCTCTTCCTCATTAAATATGTAAGCCCTTCTTCCTCAAAGACCAACAAGGGAGCGTTTGGCATTGTCGTCAATACTCAATATAACTAACAATGAAATGTTTATTGAGCAACACCATGTTGTACAGTAAACCCACAGGAAATGTAGCTGTTTAAGTTCAGTATTTAAGGTTGCTACCAGGAAGTCCAGATAAGACATATATAGATTTTTTTCAAATTTATGTGTGATTCATAATATATACAGTACGTTTTGTTGTATAATTTAAAGGTAAAATATACTGCATTTCAAATAGTTAACAATAATCTAATGAGTTAAGAGCTTGTGAAATTATACCTAGGCTAAATATAAACCATCCACAATCATAAGACCCACACATTTTATCAAAATAGTTTAACCTGCGTTTTTGTAATAATCACTAGCTCCAACAGTGCAGTAAAATCTAACACATCTATAAGTAAAAGAATGGAGAAATAAGACATTAAGAAATATAGAAATATTAGGACGAGCAATGTCTGACCAGAGTGTAAATATATACAGTGGGGCAAAAAAGTATTTAGTCAGCCACCAATTGTGCAAGTTCTCCCACTTAAAAAGATGAGAGGCCTGTAATTTTCATCATAGGTACACTTCAAATTATGACAGACAAATGACAAAAAAAAATCCAGAAAATCACATTGTAGGATTTTTTAATTAATTAATTTGCAAATTATGGTGGAAAATATGTATTTGGTCACCTACAAACAAGCAAGATTTCTGGCTCACACAGACCTGTAACTTCTTCTTTAAGAGGCTCCTCTGTCCTCCACTCGTTACCTGTATTAATGGCACCTGTTTGAACTTGTTATCAGTATAAAAGACACCTGTCCACAACCTCAAACAGTCACACTCCAAACTCCACTATGGCCAAGACCAAAGAGCTGTCAAAGGACACCAGAAACAAAATGTTTGACCTGCACCAGGCTGGGAAGACTGAATCTGCAATAGGTAAGCAGCTTGGTTTGAAGAAATCAAATGTGGGAGCAATTATTAGGAAATGGAAGACATACAAGACCACTGATAATCTCCCTCGATCTGGGGCTCCACGCAAGATCTCACCCCGTGGGGTCAAAATGATAACAAGAACGGTGAGCAAAAATCCCAGAACCACACGGGGGGGACCTAGTGAATGACCTACAGAGAGCTGGGACCAAAGTAACACACTACACCGCCAGGGACTCAAATCCTGCAGTGCCAGACGTGTCCCCCTACTTAAGCCAGTACATGTCCAGGCCCGTCTGAAGTTTGCTAGAGAGCATTTGGATGATCCAGAAGAAGATTGGGAGAATGTCATATGGTCAGATGAAACCAAAATATAACTTTTTGGTAAAAACTCAACTCGTCGCGTTTGGAGGACAAAGAATGCTGAGTTGCATCCAAAGAACACCATACCTACTGTGAAGCATGGGGGTGGAAACATCATGCTTTGGGGCTGTTTTTCTGCAAAAGGACCAGGACGACTGATCCGTGTAAAGGAAAGAATGAATGGGGCCATGTACCGTGAGATTTTGAGTGAAAACCTCCTTCTATCAGCAAGGGAATTGAAGATGAAACGTGGCTGGATCTTTCAGCATGACAATGATCCCAAACACACCGCCCGGGCAACGAAGAAGTGGCTTCGTAAGAAGCATTTCAAGGTCCTTGAGTGGCATAGCCAGTCTCCAGATCTCAACCCCATAGAAAATCTTTGGAGGGAGTTGAAAGTCCGTGTTGCCCAGCAACAGCCCCAAAACATCACTGCTCTAGAGGAGATCTGCATGGAGGAATGGGCCAAAATACCAGCAACAGTGTGTGAAAACCTTGTGAAGACTTACAGAAAACGTTTGACCTCTGTCATTGCCAACAAAGGGTATATAACAAAGTATTGAGAAAGTTTTGCTATTGACCAAATACTTATTTTCCACCATAATTTGCAAATAAATTAATTAAAAATCCTACAATGTGATTTTCTCATTTTGTCTGTCATAGTTGAAGTGTACCTATATTGAAAATTACAGGCCTCTGTCATCTTTTTAAGTGGGAGAACTTGCACAATTGGTGGCTGACTAAATACTTTTTTTGCCCCACTGTAGCCCTTGGTTCACTCCAGACCTGACTGCCCTTGACCAGCACAAAAATAACCTGTGGCGTACTGCATTAGCATCAAATAGCCCCCGTGATATGCAACTTTTCAGGGAAGTTAGGAACCAATATACACAAGCAGTTAGGAAAGCAAAGCCTAGCTTTTTCAAACTGAAATTTGCATCCTGTAGCACAAACTCAAAACAGTTCTGGGACACTGTAGTCCATGGAGAATAAGAGCACCTCCTCCCAGCTGCCCACTGCACTGAAGCTGGGAAACACTGTCACCACTGATAAATCCACAATAATTGAGAATTTCAATAAGCATTTTTCTACGGCAGGCCATGCGTTCCACTTGGCTACCCCTATCCCGGTCAACTGCCCTGTACCCCCCACAGCAACTCGCCCAAGCCTCCCCATTTTTCCTTCACCCAAATCCAGATGGCTGATATTCTGAAAGAGCTGCAAAATCTGGACCCCTACAAATCAGCCGGGCTAGACAATCTGGACCCTCTCTTTATAAAATGATCTGCCAAAATTGTTGCAACCCCTATTACTAGCCAACCTCGCTCTCATATCGTCTGAGATCACCAAAGATTGGAAAGCTGCCGTGGTCATTCCCCTCTTTGAAGGGGGAGACACTCTAGACCCAAACTGCTACAGACCTATATCTTTCCTACCCTGCCTTTCTAAGGTCTTCGAAAGCCAAGATAACAAACATATTACCGACCATTTCAAATCCCACCGTGCCTTCTCCGCTATGTATTCTGGCTTCCGAGCTGGTCATGGGTGCACCTCAGCCACGCTCATTTCCAATCCAAAATTAAATCTAGAATCGGCTTCCTATTTTGCAAAACAAAGCCTCCTTCACTCATGCTGCCAAACATACCCTCATAAAACTGACCATCCTACCGATCCTTGACTTTGGCGATGTCATTTACAAAATAGCACCCAACACTCTACTCAACAAATTGGATGCAGTCTATCACAGTGCCATCCGTTTTGTCACCAAAGCCCCATATACTACCCACCACTGCGACCTGTATGCTCTCGTTGGCTGGCCCCCGCTTCATACTCGTCGCCAAACCCACTGGCTCCAGGTCATCTACAAGTCTTTGCTAGGCAAAGCCCCGCCTTATCTCAGCCCACTTGTCACCATTGCAGCACCCACCCGCAGCACGCACTCCAGCAGGTATATTTCACTGGTCCCTCATAGCCAATTCCTATTTTGTCAGACATCACCGGCAACAATGTCGCCTATGGGCACAAACCCACCGTCGCTGGACCAGACAGGACCCTCCAGCATGACAATACCACCAGCCATACTGCTCGGTCTGTGCGGGATTTCCTGCAAGACCGGAATGTCAGTGTTCTGACATGGCCAGCAAAGAGCCCGGATCTCAATCCCATTGAGCACGTCTGGTACCTGTTGGATCGGAGGGTGAGGGCTAGGGCCTTTCTCCCCAGAAATGTCTGGGAACTTGCAGGTTCCTTGGTGGAAGAGTGGGGTAACATCTTACAGCAAGAACTGTCAAATCTGTTGTAGTCCATGAGGAGGAGATGTACTGCAGTACTTTTAATGCAGCTGGTGGCGCCATCAGATACTGACTGTTACTTTTGATTTTCACCCCCCCCCCCCCCCACTTTGTTCAGGGACACATTATTCAATTTCTGTTAGTCACATGTCTATGGAACTTGTTCAGTTTATGTCTCAGTTGTTGAATCTTATGTTCATACAAATATTTACACATGTTAAGTTTGCTGAAAATAAACGCAGTTGACGGTGAGAGGACGTTTCTTTTTTTGCTGAGTTTAGCTCCTCTGGCTACACCATGGTGCTACCCTACAGAGTGCTGTTGACGTAACTTTAGACCTTCATTGCAAAACAGTGTGTTTTAATTAATTATTTGGCAACGTGAATATATTTAGTATAGTTTCATCTAAAAAGGATCACTTTTTTCATGTTTCACTATTTTTATTAAATTCCATAAGGATGATGGTCCTCCCCTTCTTCCTCTGAGGAGCCTCTGCTATTCTATGTCTATGGACATAGGGCAGCAGCCTCTAAGATGCAGGGTTGAGTAACCGGGTGGTAGCCGACTAGTGATGGCTTTTTAACAGATCCATGCATAACGAACCATGCATAATGCACGTTCACTAATAATGACCAACATCTTGTAGCAGGCATTATAGAACATTAACACAGCTAGGTCTCATAAACAATCTCTCACGCACTACTAACCAGCTAATCTTTATATTTAAAGTCTAATAAACTTGGATTTATTTGCTGGTTAACAAGGTAGAACAGTTGAAATTGTTATGAACACACCCTTCTGTCCATCCCCAACGTTATGCATGTTCGCCTGTCCACTTTGTTCAAATCAAGTGGCCTACCTTATGATTTACGCAGTCTCCTCTGAACAGTTGATGTTGAGATGTGTCTGATGCTTGAACTCTGTGTGAAGATGTGAAGCATCTATTTGGTCTGCAATCTGAGGTGCAGTTAAATGCCGATTTCAAAAAAATATATATGTTTATTTATTTATATTTATTTTTTAATTATTTTTTAATATTTATATATATATTTTTTTGAGGCTGGTAACTCTAACTTATCCTCTGCAGCAGACTCTGGTTCTGTGTTGACTGACCTTCATGTCTTAAAGCAGTGGTTCCCAAACTTTTCATAGTCCCGTACCCCTTCAAACATTCAACCGCCAGCTGTACCCCCTCTAGCAACAGGGTCAGCGCACTCTCAATGTTTTTTTTACCATCATTGTAAGCCTGCCTCACACACTATACAATACATTTCATTAAACATAAGAATGAGTGTGAGTTATAGTCGCAACCCGGCTTGTGGGAAGTGACAAAGAGCTCTTATAGGACCAGGGCACTAATAATAATAAATCATTTTAATATTTATCTAACCATCTTACATATAAAACCTTATTTGTTCATTGAAAATTGTGAATAACTCACCACAAGTTCGTGAGAAGGGTGTGCTTGAAAGTATGCATATAACTCTGCAATGTTGGGTTGTATTGGAGGGAGTTTCAGTCTTAAATCATTTTCCACACACAGTCGGTGCCTCTATTTAGTTTTAATGCTTGTGAGGGCCGAGAATCCACTCTCGCATAGGTATGTGGTTGCAATGGCCATCAGTGTCTTGACAGCGTGATTTGCCAAGGCAGGATACTCTGAGCGCAGCCCAATCCAGAAATTTGGCAATGGCTTCTGATTTAAATGACATTTTCACAGAACCGCATGTTGCAATTTCAATGAGGCTCTCTTGTTCAGATATCCGTATGTGGACTGGAGGCAGGGCATGAAAGGGATAACGAATCCAGTTGTTTGTGTCATCCGAATGTACCTGCGTAATTGTGCACCCAACTTCAGTGCCTCGCTATATCACATTTGACATTGTCCGTAGGCGTGAGTTCATTTGCACACAAAATCATGGAAAGACCTGTGTGTTGTCCTTGTTAATGCAGACAGAGAAGAGCTCCAACTTCTTATTCATAGCTTCAATTTTGTTCTGCACATTGAATATAGTTGCGGAGAGTCACTGTAATCCTAGATTCAGATCATTCAGGCGAGGGGGGGAAAAAACATCACCCAGATAGGCCAGTCCTGTGAGAAACTCATCATCAGTCAAGTGGTCAGACAAGTGGAAATGATGGTCAGTAAAGAACTTTAAGCTAGTCTCTAAATTAAAAAAAGTGTCAATACTTTGCCCCTTGATAACCAGCGCACTTCTGTATGTTGTAAAAGCATTACCTGGTCGCTACCCATCATATCATTGCATAGTGCAGAAAATACACAAGAGTTCAGGGGCATTGCTTTAACAAAGTGAACCATTTTCACTGTTCCCGGGTTTAAGTCTCCTGGCCTTCACATGGCCATTTATGATTCACCAAAGGATGGGTTTATGTTCATCTCTGTTGTCCACTGGCTGTGTCCCCTACAAAAAGTTGTGTCCGTGGTTTCCTTTCAGCATGTCTGTGAATTATGTAAGCCAGCTGTGCGACCGAGTCAAAAGAGCAGGGAACAAGAGTCACCTCATGGGAGAACAGTAATACTGATGAAACACCTCGCAAGCCCTCCTCATCCATCTTAAGCTTTTCATCAGTGTTTTGGCTTGAGGGAGTTATGGTAGAGCTGACTTAAGACAGGAACTTCAGAAGATGACAACACTGTTTTTAAATGTTTTTGCACAATGATTTATTCATTTACCCTCATGATTAAAATTCATTAATTACCTAAATTTGAATAAAAAATAGGTGTCAGGGCATTGGCTGGTGCCTTTGCACTGCTTGTGTTTCTCCCAGCACCATTTCAGTGTTGCGGCCCCTTTTCCTAGCTATAATTTTTTCCCCAGCCCAAGATAATTAGTCACATATTGGTTTGAATGGAAAGTTTGGGTGTTGGAAACCCAGGAAATGTAGGGAAACTCAGGTTAATAATTAACCCAAGACCTGTGGAAAAACTGTACATCACCAGCCAGAGAAAAGTACTCGATGATGTTGCACATTTCCTCGTACTGCACAATATACAGGAAGTCAAACCCAGGGCATCTAACCAGGGCCCGTCCTAACCAGGGCCCGTCCTAACCAGGGCCCGTCCTAACCAGGGCCCTAACTCTGGACTGTGATTTTCTATGGCTAAATGCATGGCAGTGAGGTCAGTCCCTCCCACACAATACCCCATTCAGTGCCCAGTGTCAGTAACCTCTCTATGTAGCACAAGGTACGGGTGCCTCCGGTTTCCTCCTCGGGAGCGTTCCTCCGGTCAGATGAGCCTCGGATCCTCGCCTCTTGTGAAACACGAGCTTATAATTTTGGGCTCATAATTTCCACTCTGTCTGTGTGTCGTGCATTTGGTTTGAAATGAAAAATACACACAGCCAACAGTGCCTTGGTCTGTCGTGGATAGACATACAGGTTCTGGTGACACACTGAAAGCTCACAGAATCCTTTTTTTAGACCCAACTGGATGTAGGATGTTGTGCCCTTATTGCACATTCCCACAAAATCCAATTTAACTGAGAGATATAGTTAGCTCTGTAGAAGCATCAAAGACAGTTTATCTACTAAGCATTAGCATTTGTCTCACAGTATAATGCATAGTAAAGCAGTGTGATGGTCTACATTTCCTAAGGGAAATCTTTTCAGCCATAATCTCCTTTATTTTCAGACCTGAGCTAAACTGAAGTCTATGCAACACTGTTTTGTCAGCACTTTTAAAATGAACATAGATAATGAGTATATGAAGGGTGTGTATTTGATTGCATCATGCACGTACACTACCGTTCAAAAGATTGGGGTCACTTAGAAATGACCTTGTTTTCCATGAAAACACATGAAATTATTTGCAAAATGAATAGGAAATATAGTCAAGATGTTGACGAGGTTATAAATAATGATTTTACATTGAAAGAATAATTGTGTCCTTCAAACGTTGCTTTCGTCAACGAATCCTCCATTTGCAGCAATTACAGCCTTGCAAACCTTTGGCGTTCTAGTTTTTAATTTGTTGAGGCAATCTGAAGAGATTTCACCCCGTGCTTCCTGAAGCACCTCCCACAAGTTGGATTGGCTTGATGGGCACTTGATGGGCACTTCTTACGTACCATACGGTCAAGCTGCTCCCACAACAGCTCAATAGGGTTGAGATCCGGTGACTGTGCTGGCCACTATTATAGACAGAATACCAGTGTCTGTTCTTTTGCCCATCTTAACCTTTTATTTTTATTGGCCAGTCTGAGATATAGCTTTTAATTTGCAACTCTGCCGAGAAGGTCAGCATCCCGGAGTCGCCTCTTCACTGTTGACGTTGAGACTGGTGTTTTGTGGGTACTATTTAATGAAGCTGCCAGTTGAAGACTTGTGAGGTGTCTGTTTCTCAAACTAGACACATTATTGTACTTGTCCTCTTGCTCAGTTGTGCACTGGGGCCTCCCACTCCTCTTTCTATTCTGGTTAGAGACAGTTTGTGCTGTTCTGTGACGGGAGTAGTACACAGCGTTGTACGAGATCTTCAGTTCTTCGCAATTTCTCGCATGGAATAGCCTTCATTTCTCAGAACAAGATTAGACTGACAAGTTTCAGAGGAAAGGTCTTTGTTTCTGGACATTTTGAGCCTGTAATCGAACCCATAAATGCTGATGCTCCAGATACTCAACTAGTCTAAAGAAGGCCAGTTTTATTGCTTCTTTAATTAGCACAACAGTTTTCAGCTGTGCTAACATAAATGCAAAAGGGTTTTCTAATGACCAATTATCCTTTTAAAGTAATAAACTGGATTAGCTAACACAACGTGCCATTAGAACACAGGAGTGATGGTTGCTGATAATGGGCCTCTGTATGCCTATGTAGTCATTCCATTAAAAAACAGCCGTTTCCAGCTACAAGAGTCATTTACAACATTAACAATGTCTACACTGTATTTCTGATCAATTTGATGTTATTATAATGGACAATTTTTTTTCTTTTAAAACAAGGACATTTCTAAGTGACCCCGAACTTTTGAATGGTAGTGTATTTACCGAGCTCTGGCTTGTTGCTGTATCAAGGCCTCAAGGGCCATGTAATATGTTGAAACACATACTGATCTCTCGCTCTCGCTATCCTCTCTCTCTCTCTCTCTCTCTCTCTCTCTCTCTCTCTCTCTCTCTCTCTCTCTCTCTCTCTCTCTCTCTCTCGCTATCCTCTCTCTTTTCGCTATCCTCTCTCTCTCTCTCTCTCTCTCGCTATCTCTCTCTCTCTCGCTATCCTCTCTCTCTCTCGCTATCCTCTCACTCTTTCGCTATCCTCTCTCTTTCGCTATCCTCTCTCTTTCGCTATCCTCTCTCTTTCGCTATCCTCTCACTCTTTCGCTATCCTCTCACTCTTTCGCTATCCTCTCTCTCTCGCTATCCTCTCTCTCTCTCGCTATCCCGCTATCCTCTCACTCTTTCGCTATCCTCTCTCTCTCTCGCTATCCTCTCTCTCTCTCGCTATCCTCTCTTTTCCTCCCCCAGTCCTCTTCCTCCTCCCAGGAGCTCTTGCACCAGCTGCCCTTCCAGCCCACGGCAGATGAGCTTCATTTCCTGTTTAAACACTTCCGGAGCACGGAGAGTGTAGCGGACGAGGAGGGGCAGCCCTCACCCCCCGTGAGGCTCCGCTCCCGCAGTCTCAGGTAGGCACACCCACTAATCAGATCACCAACACCCTTAAAGGGATAAAATAATAAATTTATAGGATGTTTTCACACCTCGAAGGTAATCACATATCAAGAAGTCCTATTTTGGAATGAGGTCAACACATTTTTCCTAATGTTCGGACAAGACGTATTTTCATTGGGAAAATGTACTTTGCTGAAATTGCTTTGACTACTTTTATTTATGAAGTACAGTAACTTCTTACTTATTGGCTTTATCTCAATCACAGTACTTCCTTTGACAAACATTTGTGTGGATTCTTATCTGTGCATAGAGGTGAAGGCTTTTCTATTGACTTTGCATAAGCTATTGAATAACAAGATTGTTGACTTCATCCAGCCATCCAGGCTCTGTTTGCATAATAGTGTTTATGCTCTTACATCATGGTGTCTCCTTGTCAATTAGTCACCCCTCATTAAAACACAGACGTGTCTCTGACCCATCTGGTTCTCGTGGTGGTTAGAAAGAGGCAGTTGTACAGGCGTTAGGAGTGTCTGTGAGTTCTGCTGTGCTTTGATGTGGTCAGGTTTCCTGTGACGTGTACTGCGTGGGCCACAGACCGGCCTGTGCTTGATAGATATATAGGGCAGATTTTAGTCAACAGGCCACCAAAGTTCCATGGCCATTATATGTAGCATTTTAACTAGACAGTGCTATGAGAGCAACCAGTCTCTCACAAACACGATAATATGACAACAAATGTACATACAAAGGAGCCCGTTGTTGCATTTGTAAACATACAGTTGAAGTCTTAAGTTTACATACACCTTAGCCAAATAGATTTAAACTCAGTTTTTCACAATTCCTGACATTTAATCCTATAAAAAATTCCCTGTCTTCGGGCAGTTAGGATCACCACTTTATTTGAAGAATGTGAAATGTCAGCATAATAGTAGAGAGAATTGATTTATTTCAGCTTTTATTTCTTTCAACACATTCCCAGTGGCTCAGAAGTTCATATACATTCAATTAGTATTTGGTAGTATTGCCTTTAAGTTGTTGAACTTGGGTCAAACGTTTTGGGTAGCCTTCCACAAACTTCCCACACTAAGTTGGGTGAATTTTGGCCCGTTTCTCCTGACAGAGCTGGTGTAACTGAGTCAGGTTTGTAGGCTTCCTTGCTCGCACACACTTTTTCAGTTCTGCCCACAAATGTTCTATAGGATTGAGGTCAGTGCTTTGTGATGGCCACTCCAATACCTTGACTTTGTTGTCCTTAAGCCATTTTGAGACATTATTTAACAAAATGAAGAGAATTTTTAATGCTGTTCATATTCATTTCAAACAAGGCAAAGGGTTATATTACTCAGATATTTCACGCCAAAGAACAACTGTCTGGACAAATGTTGATATTTTTTAAAGCTGCAGTGTATAACTTATTGGGCAACCTGACCAAATTCGCATAGAAATGTGAGTTATAGATCTGTCATTCTCATTGAAAGCAAGTATAAGAAGCGGTAGATCTGTTCTATGTGTGCTATTTCTATGCTTCCTGTTAAGTTTAGTTTTTGTGTCTTTCACTTTCGGTTTTGTACACCAGCTTCAAACTGCTGAAAATACAATATTTAGGGTTATGGAAAATATATTTCACAGCGGTTTAGATGGTACAATGTTTACAATGACTGCTTGTTTCGTCACATGAACTATTGGAATGTTAACAACCAGGAAATGGCGGAGGGATTTCTGCATTTTGCAACTTTTTAAAGGTTAACAGGGTGATGAAGAGACTGCTGTTAGGAAAATTATGATATAATGACTGAACAATAGTCTTATTTTAAATGAAACTGTAACTAAGTAAACTTATACTCTGTTTTATTATATCTGATTAACAATATGAGTTCATAAGAAGGGATTGTGTGACACGGACAAGGAGTAATTAAAGTTAATGAACACCATTCGAACTAGGAAGAAAGGAATGGTTTGTGGATTAAGTAAACAGATAAGGTAGTTAACCTATGGTTGAACCGACAAAACTGAGCTCTGGGGTGTTTTAGATAAGGCTGTGAGTGCATTCCTAGGTTTTCTGTTAATTAGAACTGTCAGCTTATTGGGGATCGTGGGTCAGAACTGTCAGCTAAGTGTATGTGCTAGTGGGTCAGAATGAACTCAGAATGAACTTTTAAAGTTCCCTTTGTCTCGGTCGGGAGGAGGGCATTCATTCTAGAAGCAATGAAATGACGTCTTGTTATTGTATATAAACTGTTGCTCGTTGTAACATGGCAGCGCGCTCTGAGAATAAATTCTGTTACCTATTATTGATAAGACTGGTCTCCGTCTATTTTATGCAAACAAGAATCTTACAAATTCTCATAAAATAGATTAAGGGAATTAAATTAATGAAAACACATTGGTATAATTAAATTACAGTAACAACTGCACTGATTTATTAAGGGGGAGCCCTACACTCCTGGGCACCCATGTAATCAAACACAAGTGAAGACAACAAGTGTGTTCATGACTACATAACTGTTGAACTAAACTCCGCCAAAAGTGGCATTTGATGTTTTTTTGTGCTTACCGGTACTTTTGAATTTCTACTCTGTTTGAAAGTTCTAATAGTCATAACGCTAAGATTATTCATACGCAAATGAAGAATTGGACTGTGATTGTCTTGTCTTCCTCCAGCCCTGGTCGGACATGTGGCACCTTTGATAATGAGATTGTAATGATGAATCACGTTTACAAAGAGCGCTTTCCGAAGGTAGGTGTTATTTCCTGACTCGCCACACTGCTTTTCCTAGCACATCAATAGATTCATCATGTACACGTCTCTTCTAAATACGTTGATCTTGTTTACTTTTATATTTCACTTTGATCTGCTTCTCCACATTTTCTTACGTTACAGCCTTATTCTGAAATGGATTCAATTGTTGTTTTCCCTCATCAATCTACACACACTACCCCATAATGACAAAGCAAAAACAGGTTTTTAGAAATGTTTTGAAATATAAAAAATGTAATAAAAGGAAATAAACCATTTACATAAGTATTCAGACCCTTTACTCAGTACTTTGTTGAAGCACCTTTGGCAGCGATTACAGCCTCGAGTCTTTTGGGGTATGAGGTTACAAGCTTGGCAGGTCTCACCAGAGATGTTTGATCGGGTTCAAGTCCAGGCTCTGGCTGCACCACTCAAAGACATTCGGGGACTTGTCCCGATGCCACTCCTGTGTTGTCTTGGCTGTGTGCTTAGGGTCATTGTCCTGCTGGAAGGTGAACCTTTGCCCCAGTCTGAGGTCCTGAGCACTCTGGAGCATGTTTTCATCAAGGATCTCTCTGTACTTTGCCCCGTTAATCTTTTTACGTTTATCCTGACTAGTCTCCCAGTCCCTGCCACTGATAAACATCCCCACAGCATGATGCTGCCACCACCAAGAAAGCTAAGGTAACGGAGCTAAACAACTATCGCCCCGTAGCACTCACCGTCATCATGAAGTGCTTTGAGAGACTAGTCGAGGATCATATCACCACCACCCTACCTGACACCCTAGACCCACTCCAATTTGCTTACCGCCCCAATAGGTCCACACACAACGCAATCGCAATCACACTGCACACTGTCGTAACCCATCTGGACAAAATGAATACCTATGTAAGAATGCTTTTCATCGATTTACAGCTCAGCATTTTATACCATAGTACCCTCCAATCTCATCATTAAGCTCGAGACTCTGGGTCTCGACTCTTCCCTGTGCAACTGGGTCCTGGACTTTCTGACCGCTTGCCCCCAGGTGGTGAGCGTAGGAAACAACATCTCCACCCGCTGATCCTCAACACAGACGCACAAGGGTGTGTTCTCAGCCCTCTCCTGTACTCCCAATTCACCCATGACTGCATGGCCATGCACGCCTCCAACTCCATCATCAAGTTTTCAGACAACACTGCAGTGGTAGGCTTGATTACCAACAACAACGAGACAGACAACGAGGGCCCTCGGAGTGTGGTGTCAGGAAAATAACCTCACACTCAACGTCAACAAAACAAAGGAGATGATCGCGGACTTCAGAAAACAGCAGAGGAAGCACCCCCTATCCATATCGACGGGACAGTAGTGGAGAAGGTTGAAAGTTCCTCGCCGTACACATCATGGACAAACTGAAATGGTCCACCCGTACAGACAGCGTGGTGAAGAAGGCGCAACAGTGCCTCTTCAACCTCAGGAGGCTGAAGAAATTTGGCTTGTCACCGAAAACACTCACAAACTTTTAGAGATGCACAATCGAGAGCATCCTGTCAGGCTGGCTTGGTATGGGCAGTAAGGCTCTCCAGAGGGTAGTGAGGTCTGCACAACGCACCACTGGGAGCAAACTACCTGCCCTCCAGGACACCTACACCACCCGATGTCACAGGAAGGCCAAAAATATCATCAAGGACAACAACCACCCGAGCCACTGCCTGTTCACCCCGTTATCATCCAGAAGGTGAGGTCAGTACAGGTGCATCAAAGCTGGGACCGAGAGACTGAAAAACAGATTCTATCTCAAGGCCATCAGACTGTTAAACAGCCATCACTAACATTGTTTAAACAATGCCTCTTTATATAATGCTTACATACCCTACATTACTCATCTCATATGTATTTACTGTACTCTATACCATCTACTGCATCCTGTAAATGCCGCACGCCATCGCTCATCCACATCCATATATTTACATGTACATATACTTATTCATTCCTTTACACTTGTGTGTGTATATAAGGTAGTTGTTGTGAAATTGTTAGATTACTTGTTAGATATTATTGCACGGTCGGAAATAGAAGCACAATCATTTCGCAACACTCACATATCTGTTCACCATGTTTGTGACCAATAAAATTGGATTTGATTTGACCATGCTTCACCGTGGGGATGGTGCCAGATTTCCTTCAGACGTGTCGCTTGGCATTCAGGCCAAAGAGTTCAATCGTGGTTTCATCAGACCAGAGAATGTTGTTTCTCATGGTCTGAGAGTTCTTTAGGTTACCTTTGGCAAACTCCAAGCGGACTGTCATGTGGCTTTTACTGAGCAGTGGCTTCCATCTGACCACTCTACCATAAAGGCCTGATTGGTGGAGTGCTGCAGAGATGGTTGTTCTTCTAGAAGGTTCTCCCATCTCGATAGAGGAACTCTGGAGCTCTGTCAGAGTGACCATCGGGTTCTTGCTTACCTCCCTGACCATGGCCCTTCTCCCCCGATTGCTCAGTTTGACCGGGCAGCCAGCTCTAGGAAGAGTCTTGGTGGTTCCAAACTTCTTCCATTTAAGAATGATGGAGGCCATTGTGTTCTTGGGGACCTTCAATGCGGCAGACATTTTTTGACACCCTTCCCCAGATCTGTGCCTCGACACAATCCTGTCTCGGAGCTCTATGGACAATGAATTCCTCTATGAATTCCTTCAACCTCATGACTTGGTTTTTGCTCTGACATACACTGTCAACTGTGGGACCTTTATATAGACAGGTGTGTGCCTTTTCAAAATGATGTCCAATCAATTGAATTTACCACTGGTGAACCAATCAAGTTGTAGAAACATCAAGGATGATCAATGGATACAGGATGCACCTGAGCTTAATTTTGAGTCTCATAGCAAAGGGTCTAAATAATTATGTAAATAAGGTATTTCTGTTTTACATTTTTTGTACATTTTGAGGTATTGTGTGTAGGTTGATGAGGGAAAAAAATCTAATTTTATCCAAGGCTGTAACGTAACACAATGTGGAAAAAGGGAAGGGTTCTGAATACTTTCTGAATGCACTGTATTTGGAAAATGCACTTTAGATCAAGTTTATCATAAAATGTAATGTGATTTTCCAGGCAACAGCCCAGATGGAAGGGCGTCTGCTGGACATCCTCGCCGACTGCTCCCCAAACAGCAACCTGCCCCTGGCCGACGGCGTGCTGGGCTTCATCCAGCACCAGCTAGTAGAGCTGGCCAGAGACTGCCTAGACAAGTCCCAGATGGGCCTGGTCACCTCACGCTACTTCATAGAGCTACAGGAGAACCTGGAGAAGCTACTGCATGAGGTAGGCTGAATTTTTTGGGGACTAAGCTAAAGTATAATGCAGTATACAGTTGAAGTCAGAAGTTTACATACACTTAGGTTGGAGTCATTAAAACTAGTTTTTCAACCACTTCACAAATTTCTTGTTAACAAATTATAGCTTTGGCAAGGCGGTTGGGACATTTTTCCAGCAATTGTTTACAGACCGATTATTTCACTATTACAATTCCAGTGGGTCATAAGTTTACATACACTGAGTTGACTGTGCCTTTAAACAGCTTGGAAAATTGTCATGGCTTTAGAAGCTTCTGAGAGGCTAATTGACATCATTTGAGTCAATTGGAGGTGTACCTATGGATGTATTTCAAGGCCTACCTTCAAACTCAGTGACTCTTTGCTTGACATCATTGGAAAAATCCAAAGAAATCAGCCAAGACCTCAGAAAAAATTTGTAGACCACAAGTCTGGTTCATCCTTGGGATGCCTGAAGGTACCACGTTCGTCTGTACAAACAATAGTACGTAAGTATAATCACCATGGGACCACACAGCCGTCATCACTCAGGAAGGAGACGCGTTCTGTCTCCTAGAGATGAACGTATTTTGGTGCGAAAAGTGTAAATCAATCCCAGAACAACAGCAAAGGACTTTGTGAAGATGCTGGAGGAAACGGGTACAAAAGTATCTATGTCCACAGTAAAACGAATTCAATATCGACATAACCTGAAAGCTCCAAAACCGCCATAAAAAAGCCAGACTACGGTTTGCAACTGCACATGGGGACAAAGATTGTACTTTTTGGAGAAATGTCCTCTGGTCTGATGAAACAAAAATAGGACTGTTTGGCCATAATGACCATCATTATGTTTGGAGGAAAAAGGGGGAGGCTTGCAAGCCGAAGAACACTATCCCAACCGTGAAGCACGGGGGTGGCAACATCATGTTGTGGGGGTGCTTTGCTGCAGGAAGGACTGGTGCACTTCACAAAATAGATGGCATCATGAGGTAAGAAAATTATGTGGATATATTGAAGCAACATCTCAAGACATCAGTCAGGAAGTTAAAGCTTGGTCGCAAATGGGTCTTCCAAATGGACAATGACCCCAAGCATACTTCCAAAGTTCTGGCAAAATGGCTTAAGGACAACAAAGTCAAGATATTGTAGTGGCCATCATAAAACCCTGACCTCAATCCTATAGAAAATGTGTGGGCGAGCAAGGAGGCCTACAAACCTGACTCAGTTACACCAACTCTGTCAGGAGGAATGGGCCAAAATTCCCCCAACTTATTTTGGGAAGCTTGTGGAAGGCAATATTACCAAATACGAATTGAGTATGGAAACTTCTGACCCACTGGGAATGTGATTAATGAAATCAGTCATTCTCTTTACTATTATACTGACATTTCACATTCTCCAAATAAAGTGATGATCCTAACTGACCTAAGACGGAATTTTTACTCAGATTAAATGTCAGGAATTGTGAATAATTGAGTTTAAATGTATTTGGCTAAGGTGTATGTAAACTTCCGTCTTACTGTATACAGTATGCACAAGGTAGCCTCATCGATTTACTCGAGTGTACTCAGATGGAACTTTTAGGCACTGTCAAATTAATGTGGTCTGAGGAGCTCTGCCATTTCTATTGGCTTTCTACTGAATGAGTCAGCTAAAAGTCTCATTCACTGTGTTCGAATGTTCAATGAAAATTGCCTCCAATGTCCTCAGAGTTGTATTTTTGTTTTGGACTTTGACGTTTGATAGGTTCTCACAGTGCTAGGATTCTAATCTCGACTATTAGTCAGCGCCTGTGCAATTGCCATTTTACATTAGATGGATCTCTCCAGTCTTGCTTGTGATTGCGTAACTCGGGCTTATTATGTCACTTTCCAATGCTTGACCATTGCTTTACATACAATGGCTTGCCTTTATGTTCTGCTTTGTTAGAGCTTTTTGGCTGAGTTTTTCCCCGTAGTTAATGTAAACTATGAAAGTATGGTTATTCGTTTTTTTCAAATATAGGATGCACTCAAGAGTTTTTAAGAACATTGTGTAATGGCCGTTGGTGGAAGAATGTGAGGACCAAGGTGCAGCGTGGTACATGTTCATCTTTATTTATAAATTGAACACTGAATGAAAAACAACAAGAGAATGAACGAAACTGAAACAGTTCTGTCTGGTACAGAATACAAAAACAACTACCCACAAACACAGGTGTGAACAGGCTACCTAAGTATGGTTCTCAATCAGAGACCACAATTGACAGCTGACCCCCCCCCCAAAGGTGCGGACTCCGGCCGCAAAACCTGAACCTATATAGGAGGAAGGGTCCGCGGTGGCGGCTCTGGTGCGGGACGTAGACCCCATTCCACCTTAGTCTTGGCCCACTGAGGTGGCGCCTCTGGAGTGGTGACCCTCGCCTCCGACCCCAAACTGGGGACCCTTACAGCAGGCCCCGAATAGGAGGGAGACTCTGGCGGCGCCGGACAGGCGGGAGACTTGGTTCTGGGAGCAGGCACAGGACTCACCAGGCTGGGGAGCCCTACAGTTGGCCTCTTCCATGGCCGAGGCACCGTATGCACTGGGCCGTGGAGGCGCACTGGAGGTCTCGAGCAACGAGCCTGCACAACCTGTCCTGGCTGGATACCCCCTGTAGCCCGGCAAGTGCGGAGAGTTGGAACAGGCCGCACTGGGCTGTGCTGGCGAACGGGGACACTGTGCGTAGGGCTGGTGCCGTATAACCCGGGCCGAGGAGACTCACTGGAGACCAGATGCGCTGAGCCAGCTTCATCCCTCCTTGGTCAATGCCCACTCTAGCCCGGCCGATTCGAGGAGCTGCGATGTAGCACACCGGGCTATGCGTGTGCACTGGGGACACCGCATAACACGGTGCCTACCCGGTCACACTCTCGCCACGGTAAGCACGGGGAGTTGGCTCAGGTCTCCTCCCTGACTCTGCCAATCTCCCCGTGTGCCTCCCCCCAAAAAAAAATAATTCTGGGGCTGCCTCTCGTGCACGTTACCTCGAGCCAATTCCTCGTAGTGTCGCCGCCCGCTCTAGCTGCCTCCAGCTCCTCTTTCGGACGGCAATACTGTCCCGGCTGTGCCCAGGGTCCCTTGCAGTCCAATATTTCCTCCCATGTCCAGGAGTCCATTACACGCTGCTTGGTCCTTTGGTGGTGGGTAGTTCTGTAATGGCCGTTGGTGGAAGAAGGTAAGGACCAAGGTGCAGCGTAGTACGTGTTCATCTTTATTTATGAATTGAACACTGAATGAAAAAACAACAAAAGAGAATGAAGGAAACAGTTCTGTCTGGTACAGAATACAAAAACAGAAAACAACTACCCACAAACACAGGTGGGAACAGGCTACCTAAGTATGGTTCTCAATCAGAGACAACGATTGACAGCTGCCTCTGATTGGGAACCGTGACACATTGAGTCATCTTATAATGGGCCAGTTTTTGTCCCAAGGCCTGAAGATGTGCTCTTTCCTAAAAAAAAGCACCACAGCCTGGACAGAATTAGAGTGTTATGCAACCTTGTCATTGAATGTACACTTTGTTGTGCCCTCACATTAGACTGTGTTGCAGGATCCTCAGTACTCCCTGATCCCTTATCACAATCACTTAGTCAAAGCATCGAGTTAGTAGAACATTGCAAATTGGACTTTTCAAAATGTTAATTCTCACGCCTGGATTCTCAGCCTTAAAAATGCTGCAGTATAATTGTAAGTGAAATTGAGTAAGTTACGCTTACACGATTGCAGCAGTGGAAGGCACTATTATAGACAAACCAAATACTAACAGATTACCAACGAGAAGCCGTTCAAAGAACTCTCTTTGACCCTTTGTATAAGTGAGAACAGTCGCTCATTATTTTCTTACGGAAGAGCCAACGTATCACAAGGTAATGTTTCGAAGCCAATGTTTCATACCAGTCACTGCCCTGTCACATTTCAGGCACATAACCTGTCTCTATCTGTATTGTTTTGTCTTGGTCATCAGGCGTACGAGAGGTCCGAGAGCAAGGAGGTGACCGTCATCATTAAGCTGGTGAAGAAGATCCTCATCATCATCTCCAGGCCAGCCAGGTTACTGGAATGTCTGGTAAGATTCACAGTCTCTTTCAGGAAGTTGTGCTCCTCAAGCAATTGCCAACCAACACAATTAATATGATACAGTACGGCCATGATGCATTTTGCCCAGTCTCTATGATGTTAATTATTTTTCATAGGTTAAGTGCATTGTAGTGTTAAGTTCTCCACCACTGAATGTACTTGATAGCTTGTTACAGGGTTATAACACTGTAATAACCCTGGTTTATATATACTTATCTATTTAATGTAAATGATGATAATAATAACCTATATTCCTCTTGGCTTTTCACCCCAATAGGAGTTTGACCCGGAGGAGTTCCTTCATCGTCTGGAGGCAGCCGAGGGCCATGCCAAGGTGGGCCAGGTCATCAAGACAGACATCCCGCGCTACATCATCAGCCAGCTGGGCCTCACCAGAGACCCTCTGGAAGGTACAGTACCACAGGGCTTCCTCATCCTATTAGAATCCCACAGTGGTTAAAAGAAGGATGGGCCTCACAGATTTATCGAATCTATACATCGGCTAAAGCATGAGCAGTGGGAGCCATTGGAAGGTATCTGTAGGGTTTCCTGAGATGTTTCCGTCTTACCCTCGCAACCCAGTGGACCGGTTCGTACCAAAAACATTCTCCATTCAGGCTTCAAAGGCATCGATTTCCCCCTTAACCAAATTTAATGGCGAGAAGGGGGGGAAATGGGGAAAATATGCATACTTTCTTAATGAAACACACTTTATCACTTAGGAATGCTAGTCCCGTATGTTGTGTAGGGCACAACAACAGGAAGTAGCATTAACCACTAGCATGATGGTGGAAAATGGTGTTTCATTAAGAAAGTATGCATATCCCCCCCCTTCTCGCCATTAAATTTGGTTAAGGGGGAAATCAAAGCATGTGAAGCCTGAATGGAGAATGTTTAGGCACAAACCGGTCAATACCAGATCAATATCGCCATCTGCCGGCCTTTGGGCTATTTCTATTGGTCTTCCTGGTACATACCAGGGTTGTCTTCCCCTTAAGTTTCCAGGCTCAGTTCCAAACCAACCACTATCTCTTAATTTGAAGCACTATAGGTTTAGTTGGAAACCTGGCCAAGCGGCTACTTGTTGAAAAGATGCTGCTACTTAGTGATTCTCCCATATTGTCTCTGGCTATAATATGCAATAGATCAACTTGGGATCACACTGAGTTAGAAGGGTGACAGTGCAAGGGTCATGTTCATCAAGGCACGCAACATTTACTACAGAAAATGAAAATGAGTGTCTCGTATTATCCAGGCAGTTTGTTTGTTTCCTTCTGTTTGGTGCCTGACCATGGTCTCTCTCCCGCTGTTGTACTGTAGACATGGTCCATCTGGAGCAGACCAGCCCTGGGCACGGAGCGGCCTGTAGAGACACCGACGACACTGAGGTAAGGCAACCAGAAACACTTACAAGTTCAGCCATGATGGTTAGATCATAGTGATGGAAAGCGTTGTATTAGCATGGTGTTGCAAGTACTCTATAACTAGCATGTTCCAGAATTGAGTTGGCTTGGCTTTGGATGAGATGAAAAGTCATGAAAGCTCTTTTAAACGTAAACAACTGTGACAGTTACACAGCTTGTTTAGCTGTTTCGGCCTGGCAAATTTGTTTGTGTTCGGGTCAAATTGCTTTTTTCATTCATTTTGTGTCTCAGAACCGGGCAGCCTGCACCCCTTCTCGCAGGAAACCACTAGAGAGCGACTTTGAGACCATCAAGCTCATCAGCAATGGGGCCTATGGGTGAGGAAGAGCTCTTATTTTAGAGCGGTCTCTGTCTTTGAGGAAATGTGAGTGTGCTGAACGCGGAAGTGAAACTGAAAGTGAATGGCTTGAATGTGTGGTGCCATACAGTTGGCTAAAATGGCAGTTTAACATTTCTTCAACAAATGTCACTCCAATGTTTATGACACACTGCCCAAATGCCTGTCCAAATATTGTTAGTGCTGTGAGGACAAATTGCGCCATATTATGTACACCGGTCAAATCGTCTCAGATCTCCACAGTGCCTAGGGTGTAGGGACTAGAGTTTGTTTCTGGAGAGAGATTGGGTTTTACTAGTCTTCGTGAAGACTGATTCCTCTCTTTCATTTGCACTGATCTGGAAACAAAATATGGCAAAAGCAATATGATAGATGCTTACTGATCATGCTCTCTCACATCAGTGCAGAAGAGTTAACTTAATACTGTTATTAAGAAGCAACCTGTTTCTGTCTCTCTCGCTCTGTCTGTCTCTCGCTCTGTCTGTCTCTCGCTCTGTCTGTCTCTCGCTCGCTCTGTCTCTCGCTCGCTCTGTCTCGCTCGCTCTGTCTGCTCTGTCTGTCTCTCGCTCTGTCTGTCTCTCGCTCTGTCTGTCTCTCGCTCGCTCTGTCTCTCGCTCGCTCTGTCTCTCGCTCGCTCTGTCTCTCGCTCGCTCTGTCTCTCGCTCTGTCTGTCTCTCGCTCTGTCTGTCTCTCGCTCTGTCTGTCTCTCGCTCTCTCGTCTGTCTCTCGCTCTGTCTGTCTCTCGCTCTGTCTGTCTCTCGCTCTGTCTGTCTCTCGCTCTGTCTGTCTCTCGCTCTGTCTGTCGCTCGCTCTCTGTCTCTCGCTCTGTCTGTCTCTCGCTCTGTCTGTCTCTCGCTCTGTCTGTCTCTCGCTCTGTCTGTCTCTCGCTCTGTCTGTCTCTCGCTCTGTCTGTCTCTCGCTCTGTCTGTCTCTCGCTCTGTCTGTCGCTCGCTCTGTCTCTCTGTCTCTGTCTCTCTCTCGCTCGCTCGCTCTGTCTCTCGCTCGCTCGCTCTCTGTCTCTCGCTCGCTCTCTGTCTCTCGCTCTCGCTCGCTCTCTGTCTCTCGCTCTCGTCTGTCGCTCTCGCTCTCGCTCTGTCTCTCGCTCTGCTCTGTCTCTCGCTCGCTGCTCTCTGTCTCGCTCGCTGGCTCTCTGGCTCTCGCTCGCTGGCTCTGTCTCGCTCTCGTCTCTCGCTCTGGCTCTCTGTCTCTCGCTCTGTCTGTCTCTCGCTCTGTCTGTCTCTCGCTCTCTGTCGCTCGCTCGCTCTCTCTGTCTCTCGCTCGCTGTCTCTCGCTCTGTCTCTCGCTCTGGCTCTCTGGCTCTCGCTCGCTGGCTCTTTTCGCTCGCTGGCTCTTTTTCTCTCGCTGGCTCTTTTTCGCTTGCTCGCTCTCTGGCTCTTTTTCGCTCGCTCGCTCTATGGCTCTTTTTCGCTCGCTCGCTCTCTGGCTCTTTTTCGCTCGCTCTCTGGCTCTTTCTGTCTCTCTGTCTCTCGCTCGCTCTCTGTCTCTCGCTCGTTCGCTCTCTGTCTCTCGCTCGCTGGCTCTCTGGCTCTCGCTCGCTGGCTCTCTCTCGCTGGCTCTCTGGCTCTCGCTCTCTGGCTCTTTTTCGCTCGCTCGCTCTCTGGCTCTTTTTCGCTCGCTCGCTCTATGGCTCTTTTTCGCTCGCTCGCTCTATGGCTTTTTTTCGCTCGCTCGCTCTATGGCTCTTTTCGCTCGCTCTCTGGCTCTTTTTTTCGCGCTCGCTCTATGGCTCTTTTTCGCTCGCTCGCTCTATGGCTTTTTTTCGCTCGCTCGCTCTATGGCTTTTATTCGCTCGCTCGCTCTCTGGCTCTTTTTCGCTCGCTCGCTCTCTGGCTCTTTTTCGCTCGCTCGCTCTCTGGCTCTCTCTCTGGCTCTCTGGCGCTCTCTCTCTCCTTTCCCATGGTCCCAGTGCTGTGTTCCTGGTGAGACACAGGGAGACCCGACAGCGTTTTGCCATGAAGAAGATCAACCGGCAGAATCTGATGCTGAGGAACCAGATCCAGCAGGTGTTTGTGGAGCGGGACATCCTGACCTTTGCTGAGAACCCCTTTGTGGTCTCCATGTTCTGCTCCTTCGAGACGAGACGCCACCTCTGCATGGTCATGGAGTATGTAGAAGGTAGGTTCTTACTTAAGATATACAGTTCGAAAAGTATTCAGACCCCTTCCCCTTTTCCACATTTTGTTACGTTACAGCCTTATTCTAAAATGTCTAAAATATTTTTTTCCCATCAATCTACACACAGTACCCCATAATGACAAAGCGAAAACAGCTTCTTAGAAGTGTTTTCAAATGTATATAAAAATGAAATACCTTATTTACATAAGTATTCAGACCCTTTGCTATGAGGCTCAAAATTGAGCTCAGGTGCATCAAGTCGCAGTAGCACATAAATCAAAGTAGGCTCTCATGCGTGTTGCTGTCAGCCTTTTCCAGTCTATTGGCTATCTTCCTCAGGTGGGGACTGTGCCAACCTGTTGAAGAACATTGGCCCGCTGCCAGTGGACATGACCCGGATGTACTTTGCGGAGACGGTCTTGGCCCTGGAGTACCTCCACAACTACGGCATCGTACACAGAGACCTGAAACCTGACAAGTCAGTGTGAAACCTAACTACCGCACAGGAGGCTGCTGGGACCTTAATTGTGGAGGAGGGGCTTGTGGTAATGTCTGGAGTGCAAAAGGTGGAATGGTATCAAATACATCAAACACGGTTTCTATGTGTTCATTCCATTCACTCCGTTCCAGACATTATTATGAGCCGTCCTCCCATCAGCAGCCTTCAAATCAAATCAACATTTGTCACGTGCGCCAAATACAACAGGTGTAGACCTTACAGTGAAATGCTGAATACAACAGGTGTAGACCTTACAGTGAAATGCTGAATACAACAGGTGTAGACCTTACAGTGAAATGCTGAATACAACAGGTGTAGACCTTACAGTGAAATGCTGAATACAACAGGTGTAGACCTTACAGTGAAATGCTGAATACAACAGGTGTAGACCTTACAGTGAAATGCTGAATACAACAGCGGTAGACCTTACAGTGAAATGCTGAATACAACAGGTGTAGACCTTACAGTGAAATGCTGAATACAACAGGTGTAGACCTTACAGTGAAATGCTGAATACAACAGCGGTAGACCTTACAGTGAAATGCTGAATACAACAGCGGTAGACCTTACAGTGAAATGCTGAATACAACAGGTGTAGACCTTACAGTGAAATGCTGAATACAACAGGTGTAGACCTTACAGTGAAATACTTACTTACAGGCTCTAACCAATAGCGCGGAGAAAAAGAAGTGTGTGTGGCCTACCGCTATAGAGTTGATTATTTTTCAGTACTAAGCCTATATATTATTCCAAAGTGGCCATTTGAAGAGGAGCGGCTGGTTATAGGTGTATATACAGGTATTCTGGTTATAGGTGTATATACAGGTATTCTGGTTATAGGTGTATATACAGCGTATTCCATACATTCTGGATGTTCTTTGCACAAAGGCTTTTTCGCCATTGTTCACTGTCCAGCTTTCTGTTTGTTCGACGGTCAATTATTTCTAATGTGTTTTTCTTCCGGCGTAGTTTACTGATCACGTCCATGGGCCACATCAAACTGACTGACTTTGGCCTGTCCAAGATCGGCCTGATGAACATGACCACCAACCTGTATGAGGGACACATTGAGAAGGACACAAGGGAGTTTATAGACAAACAGGTGAGCTCTCTATCCCTCTCTGTTCTATCTCTCTCTGTCCTCTCTCCATTTCTCTCTGTCCTCTCTCTCCATTTCTCTCTATTTCTCTCTCTGTCCTCTCTCTCTCCATTCTCTCTCTCTCTGTTCTCTTTCTCTCCATCTCTCTCTGTGTTCTTTCTTTCCATCTCTCTCTCGCGCTCTCTCTCTCTCTGTGTTCTTTCTCTCCATCTCTCTTTTTGTGTTATCTTTCTCTCCATTTCTCTCTCTCTGTGTTCTTTCTCCATCTCTCTCTGTCCTCATTATCTCCATTTTTTTTCACTCACTGTTATTTCTTATTCTCTCTCCTTGATCAGATTTTTTCTCTCTCTCTCTCTCTGTCTTTGTCTCTATTTGTCTCTCTCGCTTATACCTTCTCATTCTGTTTGCCTACCTGCCCTATACTCATTTTATCATCCAATGTCCATTCTTAAATCCTCCCTTCTTCTGGTTCTCTGTCCCAGGTGTGTGGTACACCAGAGTACATCGCCCCAGAGGTGATCCTGAGGCAGGGCTATGGGAAGCCGGTGGACTGGTGGGCTATGGGCATCATCCTCTATGAGTTCCTGGTGGGCTGCGTGCCTTTCTTCGGGGACACGCCCGAACAGCTCTTCGGACAAGTGGTCAATGGTGAGAGTCATCTCATTAATGGGTTGTGTTAGCCTGGTTAAATTAGACTAAATGCTATGTTTATTGTTTTAATCATTCACTTTGGTTTATCCAGGCTTGGGTAACGTGGCTCTGACTGGTCAAATCGATCCAGTAAATATGCACTGCAGAGTTAGAAAAGCTAGAGGGTGCAACTCTTATATTTGGCCATTGATTGCCACTTTTGCATGGTGCTCGCTGTCTTTTTGACCCAAGCACCCCCTCTACCTTGCCTGACTTTGTGATAGGCACACAGTCCCAGGTGCCTTTCAATCATCTAGTCACCAATGTCAAGAAGAATGTCTAGTCACCAATGTCAAGAAGAATGTCTAGTCACCAATGTCAAGAAGAATGTCTAGTCACCAATGTCAAGAAGAATGTCTAGTCACCAATGTCAAGAAGAATGTCTAGTCACCAATGTCAAGAAGAACGTCTAGTCACCAATGTCAAGAAGAATGTCTAGTCACCAATGTCAAGAAGAATGTCTCGTCACCAATGTCAAGAAGAACGTCTCGTCACCAATGTCAAGAAGAAAGTCTCGTCACCAATGTCAAGAAGAACGTCTCGTCACCAATGTCAAGAAGAACGTCTCGTCACCAATGTCAAGAAGAACGTCTCGTCACAAATGTCACAATTCACAACTACCAATCTGTTTGAATTATTGCCAAATGTTTCATGCTATATTGTGTGTAATTGAGATGAAATTGTATTCCAAAACGTGTTTATTTCACAGATGACATTATCTGGCCTGAGGGTGAGGATACCCTGCCTGCTGATGCCCAGGACCTGATCACCAGGCTGCTGAGACAAAGTCCCCTAGACCGCCTCGGGACTGGTGGGTGTCTTCTTTATTTTCCTTTATAAAAATACATGTATTTATTTTGGGTATGATGTCAGTACAGTATTATGTTAGGACACTTTAGAAGTATCTGATTGAACAAGTCACTTCTTGGATACTTTTTTGAGACTTTTGAATAAGTTATCACAAGATAGTTCTATTTGGGGACATGACCAATATCATTGCCACAGATAAATAAATACACACATTACAATTTTACATTTTTAACTAGGCAAGTCAGTTAAGAACAAATTCTTATTTACAATGACGGCCTACCCCGGCCAAACCCGGACGACACCGGGCCAATTGTGCGCCGCCCTACGGGACTCCCAATCACGGCCGGATGTGATTCAGCCTGGATTCTAACCAGGGTCTGTAGTGTCGCCTCTAACACTGAGATGTAGTGCCTTAGACCGCTGCGCCACTCGGGAGCCCCTTCAGATTACTGAAATGGTTCAATGTCATAATAGTTGTTTTAATCACCAAGTTGGTTTGATGAGATTAACCAAATATGCACAACCTAAAGTAATGTGGGTTTGACTACACCGAGTGTACAAAACATTATGAACATCTGCTCTATTCGTAACATCGTCTGACCAGGTGAATTCAGGTGAAGGCTATGATCCCTTTCTGATGTCATTTGTTAAATCCACTTCAGTGAAGTGCCTTTAAACAGGGTATAGTAGTAGGTGCCAGGTGCACCGGTTTGAGTGTGTCAAGAACTGCAACGTTGCTGGGTTTTTCACGCTCAACGGTTTCCCATGTGTATTAAGAATGGTCCACCACCCAAAGGACATCCAGCCAACCTGACACAACTGTGGGAGGCATTAGTGTCAACATGGGCCAGCATCCCTGTGGAATGATTTAAACACCTTGTAGAGTCCATGCCCCGACGAATTGAGGCTGTTCTGAGGACAAAAGGGGGAGGGTGCAACTCAATATTAGGAAGGTGTTCCTAATGTTTAGTATATTCAGTTGATCATATTGATGAATAGTTTGATCAAATCAATGATCCCCATGTTACTCCCAGGGGGAACACCAGAGGTCAAGATGCACATGTTCTTTGTGGGTCTGGACTGGAACGGACTGCTACGACAGAAAGCTGAGTTTATCCCTCAACTGGAGACTGAGGACGACACCAGTTACTTTGACAGTAGGTGGCGAGCTTTACCACTCTCATTGGGAGTATTTTAAATGTGGTTGTGTACGGAAGTTATAAGTTGATCCTAACCTCAGATCTAGGGTCAGAATTCCTTACCCGCCAGCCCAATCTTAATCATATGGGGTGATAAAATATCTGACCCAGGGTCAGGGGTTAGGGCCAATTTAACCTAATCTGTGTTGTATGCTGCTGCTCCTTTCTTGACTTGTATTTAGGGTATATTACTGTTACCTTTTCATAGTTTAAACTACTGGAATATTATGGTATTTTCATAACATTATAAAATATGTAAATTAAGATTTTAAACAATAAAATATGATGATTTTAAAATAGAAAAACTAAATTGTAAAACAGTACCCTAAATATAATCCATCAATTTAGTGAGTATTGTTTGTGTTTAATATGAGAGTTTCAGCATTAAATATCCTTTATATTTTTTACATGCTTTTATTTATTTTACCATGTCAATATGTCTTTGTTGTAAATATTTTGGCGCCAAACTGGTGGCAGACGTGAAAAAAGTAAATTGATGGAAGAGTTGCGGAGTTAATTGAGAATGTCATTTTTTATTTTAAGCTATTTTTTCTTGAGGGTGTATCATCTTGAAACTCATGGACGATATGGACACAGATTAAGATTTTTATTTTATATGAATACATTTTTAAAGTATAAATGACCAAAGTTACCATGGATTGCCATAGAGTACCTGTTAATTACCAAAGTTACAAAAGATTCTGGTAACTTTTGTAGATTACTGGTAGTTTTGCAACCCTACTTGTACTAATGTGTGTCTCTGTTGCTCTTCAGCCCGGTCTGAGCGGTACAGCCACCTGGATTCGGAAGAAGATGATGATGATGATGAGACCTGTGATGAAGATACGTCCCTGGAGCTCAAGCAGTTCTCCTCCGTGGCACATCGCTTTAGCAAGGTGGGAAATGACGCAACATGTATTCATATCGTTCAGATCTCTTCAGTTTATTAGGTACACCCATCTAGTACTGAGTCGTCCCTGTTGCCTCCAGAACAGCCAGAATGTTTCGGGGCATGGTGTTCAACCGTTGCTCAATTGGTATCAATGGACTGAACATGTGCCAGGATAACATTCCCCACACCAGTACACCATCACCACCAGCCTGTACTGTTGACACCAGGCAGGATGGACTCATGCTGCTTACGCAAAATCCCGACTCTGCCATAAGCATGACGCAACAGGACCTGGCAATTTTTTTTCCACTCCTTAATTGTCCAGTGTTGGTGATCGTGTGCCTACTGGAGCCGCTTCTTCTTGTTTATAGCTGATAGGAGGGAATATCTACAGGATGGTAGCTCTCCAGGAACAGGGTTGGAGTGTGAACCTACAGGATGGTAGCTCTCCAGGAACAGGGTTGGAGTGTGAACCTACAGGATGGTAGCTCTCCAGGAACAGGGTTGGAGTGTGAACCTACAGGATGGTAGCTCTCCAGGAACAGGGTTGGAGTGAGAACCTATAGGATGGTAGCTCTCCAGGAACAGGGTTGGAGTGTGAACCTACAGGATGGTAGCTCTCCAGGAACAGGGTTGGAGTGTGAACCTATAGGATGGTAGCTCTCCAGGAACAGGGTTGGAGAGCCCTGTTCTACACTATACATTGGTTGTTTTGTCAAATAAAGTGAAATTAGGCTAACTATAATAACTTTAGCAACCAGGATATGCAGGAGGGATTTCTGCATATTGCACCCTTAAAAAGCATGCTTGTCATTTCACTGAGCTTTTTTGTGACCTTTTCTCTGACCCCTGACTTCTTTGTGGCCCCCAGGTGTACAGCAGCACGGAGCACCTGTCCACGTCAATGCCATCCAATCAGAGCCTGTCGTCATCAGACCGCAGCCACAGTGAGGAGAAGGAGGAGAGGTGGGAGGGGAAGGGTGTCCTCTCCCCAGGAGAGGGACACAAACATGTGGCCAGTGGGGACCGGAGGACGGAGGGCCACAGAGGAAGGTGAGCGACAGAAAAAGGGCCTCAGACTACACTATGTTTGGTGTGTAATTGTGAGACAAGTTTAGCTCTAGCTAAAACATCGACAGAATTCTGCTACATTTGCCTTTTATAAACCTAGGAAAAAGGGTTCCAAAATGGTTCTTTGGCTGTCCCCATAGGATAACCTTTTCCAGGTGGGTTCCATATAGAACCTTCTGTGGAAAGGATTCTAAATGGAACCCAAATGGTTCTACCTGGAACCCAAAAGGGTTATCCTATGGGGACAGCCAAAGAACCCTTTTAGGTTCCAGATAAGCACTTTTTTTCTAACCGTGTGTGGTTATAAGGGAGAAATCACACTGTGAAGTCCATCTATTGAATACCAACACACATTTCAGTTAGTGGGTAGAAAGTGTCGTTCTTCAATCCCTTGTAACATAACCAGATCACAACTACCCTTTCTGTGTCCTGTCCTTATTAACTTCATTCTGTTCTCCTCCTGTCCTCTAGCCTGCGTCCCAGGGCCGCCTCCAGTTCGTCCCAGTCAGAGAGGAGTGCCAGTCCGCTGGTGATGAACAGCACCCAGAGCCTGGACACCATGCCACGCTTCGCCATCGCAGCTGAGGAAGAGGGTGAGTTTAGATTGCACTGGTTCACACACACAATTGTGTTTAGGCCTATACACACAGACACACTGTCATTTTGTGTATATATATATATATATACACAGGCTATTTGTACTGGGCTTATTTTACTAAAAGAGAAGAATGCCCACACTCTAGCGTGCACTGTTAGGCATTCACTTACCCCCCCACCCCTCTCTCTCTTTCTATCTCCCTCCTCTCTCAGACGGGGTAGTGTCCAACTTGCGGCGTATCCGTCTCCGTAGTAACAGCACAGGCACGCGGCCCTCCTACAGGCGTGGGGCGTCCCGCCGCATCGGGCACCAGCTGGACACCCCCGAGAAGCCCAAACCCCCAGCGGCCTGCAAGGTCCCCAAGTCGGCTTCCATCTCAGGCCTGTCCCTCATCATCACCCCAGGTAAATTAAACCACCAGAGCTAGCTAGCTTGTACCAATATACTCAGACGTTAAGAGAGGTCAAGTCTCAAACAGTACTGTATTCCTGGTAACATACACTTCTGTGGATTGCTTTTGGCCAGAGCCATGGCTAAAAGTTGCCGTTTATATGGGCCAAGCATTTGAGATGCAGCCACTGACTCTATTCAGAGGTTAGCATAATGCTAACAACAACAACACCACTGTATTGTGTATGTAGCCTACAATGCCCTGTAACCTATATGATTGATAAGCTTGTACTGACTTTGTTAAATTCCCCAAGAAATTCCTCAATCCTAACGTCCAATCCAATCCTATCCTCTCCATTCACCCAGACACCACGGACGGTCTCTCCAGCAGCCCCAAGTCATCGCTGTCCCTATCCTCCAACCCCTCGTCCCGGGACTCGTCCCCCAGCCGGGGAGACCTGTCCCTCAGCATCACCAGCCTGCGCCCCCCCGTGGTCATCCACAGCTCTGGGAAGAGGTTTGGCTTCGCCCTGCGTGCCATCCGCGTCTACATGGGGGACTTGGACGTCTACACCGTGCACCACATGGTCTGGGTAAGTGTTCTTGCCACAGAATTAAATAGATCACTAGACAACATAACTCCAGGATGGCCATCTTGATCAGGGACATTTTTATGGGACAGGCCATCCAAGTATGTATCTCTATGGTTCCTAGTACTGCTGCAGTATTGGGACTTAGTTCAACCAGACAGTAAAACTATATGTGTGGTCTGGTATTGGTTTGTGTTGTTTAGTTATTTCATTATGTGTAATATTTGTTTAAAACAACACTTGTTCTTTCACATACCAAATATCTGTCTGGTTTTAATCCACTGGTATTATTGTTAGCTCGCGTGCCAGCCTGTTACGTTTCTTCTTTAGCTAATATATTATTTAGTCTTGTTTTACATTTGGTTTCTGATAGCATCAATACATGCCGAAGCAGTCAGGGCTACATTCTGGTTGGTTATTCTTCATGTGTTCCTGTAGTGTGTGGAGGAGGGCACTCCGGCCCACGAGGCGGGCCTGAGGGCTGGTGACCTCATCACCCACGTGAACGGGGAGTCGGTTCAGGGGCTGGTGCACACTGAGGTGGTGGAGCTGCTTCTCAAGGTGAGACCCACTGGAAGAGGACCATCACGCTTTCCTGATACTCCTTCCTCTCTTAGTTTGGTGTCTCTCTCTCTGTCTCTCTCTCTGTCTCTCTCTCTCTCTCTGTCTGTCTCTCTCTGTCTCTCTCTGTCTCTCTGTCTCTCTCTCTCTCTCTCTCTCTGTCTCTCTCTCTCTGTCTCTCTCTCTCTGTCTCTCTCTCTCTCTCTCTGTCTCTCTGTCTCTCTCTCTCTCTCTCTGTCTCTCTCTCTCTCTCTCTGTCTCTCTCTATGTCTCTGTCTCTCTCTCTCTCTCTGTCTCTCTCTCTCTCTCTCTCTCTCTCTCTCTCTGTCCTTCCTATTTACCTACCTTCCTTCATTCCTTGCTACCTTCTGATATAAACAGTATTACTACATTTTGTCCCCAAAAATGACAAAGGAAACAAGATGCGAGGATATAGCCGGTTCACGTTTCAGCACAAGGCCTTTCTCAAGACCAGTCTCCCTAAAAAGAAACCCTAAGAAATTCCTCAGTCCTTATATTGTCCCTGTCCAGATTAACAACACTGCAGTCGTCCCTGTCGTCCAACCTCTGTGACAGGTGGCCATATTAGACCCTGTTACTTTCACCTGTGCAATCCTGTTACAAATCAGTGATCACCGTTCTATAAGCAGGAAATATATATTCCATATGCAATCTCTATCTTACATAGAGCATTTGGTGCCCAGTAAACCAATTGCGTTCTAATCCCAGAGTGGCAGCAAGGTGACGCTGCAAACCACGGCCCTGGAGAACACCTCCATCAAGGTGGGCCCAGCCAGGAAGACCAGCTACAAGAGCAAGATGGCCCGACGCAGCAAGAAGAGCAAGAGGAAAGACGGCCAGGATGGGTAAGAGCAGAGCATTACAGGGCTCTCCATTTATATGAGGAACAGTTACTCCAGTCACCGCTACTGTAGCACCTGCAATCTGGGTGTCATGGCAGATAAGACAAAAAGCTCTCCTCTATTGGGTGCCATTTGTAAGAAATATTAATTCTGTGCCACAGAATGCAAACATTGCCATGTTTTGCGTTCACATAATCAAATATCAGAGTATTATAAAAAATAATCTACCACTCAATCGGCCTAATAACCGATTGCTGAAACCCTGTATACCCACAGCCTTTACATTGACTCTCATTTCTCTCCTGTAGTAGACGACGTAGCATCTGGAAGAAGCTGTCCAAGCACACTCCTCCTCCCATGCAGAGCAGTCGCAGTTTCTCCTCCGGCTTCCAACATTCAGTCTCCTCCAGTGACAGCCTGTCTGGCTCCCCCACCCAGAGCCTCTCGCCTGGACCCTCCACACCCTGCCGCTCCCCCGCCCCCGACCAGTCTGGAGGTGAGTTGCTAGCTAGCCTTTTTATTGGATCGAAACTGGGCTACCATTTTGTGCCGTGCATAATTTTGTGTTGGTAAGTGGGCATTTGACAATGTTTCAACCCTTGTGGTAGACCAAGTAAATTTGTATTTGAGGAAATGTGTGTTATACCAAAGCTTTGGATTTAATGGCATACAGTACCAGTCAAAAGTTTGGACACACCTACTCATTCAAGGGTTTTTCTTTATTTTTACTATTTTCTACATTGTAGAATAATAGTGAAGACATCAAAACTACAGCTTTGCACACTCTTGGCATTCTCTCAACCAGCTTCATGAGGTAGTCACCTGGAATGCATTTAAATTAACAGATTGTGCCTTGTTAAAAGTTCATTTGTGGGTGAGAGCCAATCAGTTAGGACTGGTATAAAGAAGATGGGCTTATTTGGTAAAAGACCAAGTCCATTTTATGGCAAGAACAGCTCAAATAAGCAAAGCGAAACGACCGTCCATCATTACTTTAAGACATGAAAATCAGTCGATCTGGAACATTTCAAGAACTTTGAAAGTTTTGTCAAGTGCAGTCGTAAAAACAATCAAGCGCTATGAAGAAACGGGCTCTCATGAGGACCACAACAGGAAAGGAAGACCCAGAGTTACCTCTGCTGCAGAGGAAAATTCATTAGAGTTACCAGCCTCAGAAATTGCAGCCCAAATAAATGCTTCACAGAGTTCAAATAACAGACACATCTCAGCATTAACTGTTCAAAGGAGATTGCGTGAATCAGGCCTTCATGGTTGAACTGCTGCAAAGAAACCACTGCTAAAGGACACCAATAAGAAGAAGATACTTGCTTGGGCCAAGAAACACGAGCAATGGACATAGACCGATGGAAATCTGTCCTTTGGTCTGATGCGTCCAAATATGAGATTTTTGGTTCCAACCGCCGTGTCTTTGTGAGACGCAGAGTAGGATGATCTCTGCAAGTGTGGTTCCCACTGTGAAGCACGGAGGAGGTGTCTGGCTTGTGCTTAGTGGGACTATCATTTGTTTTTCAACAGGACAATGACCCAACACACCTCCAGGCTGTGTAAGGGCTATTTGACCAAGAAGGAGAGTGATGGAGTGCTGCATCAGGTGACCTGGCCTCCACAATCACCTGACCTCAACCCAATTGAGATGGTTTGGGATGAGTTGGACCGCAGAGTGAAGTAAAAGCAGCCAACAAGTAGGGCTGGACGGAATACTGTATTTTACTATATACCGGTATTTATGCACGTACCAGTTTGGGATTTTACTTGACCTTCTATAACGGTATTTGAATGTCTGGTTTGTTAAATGTGATACCCAGTGTATAATGTACATTTTTATTGTTTACTGCGCTACTTGAGTCATCCCTCTCTGCTCTCTCTCGCTTTCCACACAGACCTAGTCCCAACCCCTGTCACTCAAGGAGCGCATTTGTTGTTTGACCACGAGACACTTTCATTCAGTCTGCATGGTCAATGCAGCACATGCAACAATGTTGATGACAACGATGTTGTTTCTACTTTGAAATTAATATAAATCCACAAGTGTTATATAATTACAATATTAGTTTGTGTTTCTTACATCTGCAAACAGCTAGTTTGTATTTTCTTTGCAAGTTAAGCTAAATCGTTGTAATGACCCTGGATTTATAAGCGCATCGTGTTATACATCGTGTTAGCCACTAATGCTAATCGCTGAGTCAGAGCAAACGTAGCTAGCTAATACAGTCTGATACCAATAAGGGTGGAGGCAACAGTATCTTCTAAATAAAAGAGGAATAGGCGAAGCATGAATATGTTGAATATATGAATAAAGATTTAATGTAGCCAAAAATTATAGGGTGCCCTAGGAAACACTGAACATCACTTTGGTTCCTACCCTGTTACAATAACTCATCCATGGCATTTTCATTCGGTGTCATGTCAGACAACACTATTCAAAGTTCCCACTATTATATTTATATTCTAACTATATAATTATAATAAACAATCTATTTCCATGATTCCAAAAGTTCACCCAAGTGTTTCGATCTCAATCACAATTGCAACATTTGGTTTAAAATAAGGCCTAGTATTTTCCCCCCATATCGTAGCAGTGTGGAAATGATCTCAAAAGAGTGCAGGAAGTGCAGAAATGTATATGGAAATGCAGGAAATGATTTTAGGTTGAATTGAATAGTATAAAACAATCAGACTGGAGAAAGACCCATTGAAATAATTTAGAATATACATTTCCATTCAAAGGTTTGGGGTCACATGTTCTTGTTTTTGAAAGAAAAGGAAGGCAGAGTTGCAAAGAAAAAGCCTTATCTCAGACTGGCCAATAAAAAGAAAAGCTTAAGATGGGCAAAAGAACACAGACACTGGACAGAGGAACTCTGCCTAGAAGCCAGCATCCCGGAGTCGCCTCTTCACTGTTGACGTTGAGACTGGTCTTTTGCGGGTACTATTTAAGGAAGCTGCCAGTTGAGGTCTTGTGAGGTGTCTGTTTCTCAAACAGACACATTAATGTACTTGTCCTCTTGCTCAGTTGTGCACCGGGGCCTTCCACTCCTCTTTCTATTCTGGTTAGAGACAGTTTGCTCTGTTCTGTGAAGGGAGCAGTACACAGCGTTGTATGAGATCTTCAGTTTCTTGGCAATTTCTCACATGGAATAGCCTTCATTTCTCAGAACAAGAATAGACTGACGAGTTTCAGAGGAATGGTCTTTGTTTCTGGCCATTTTGAGCCTGTAATCGAACCCACAAATTCTGTTGCTCCAGATACTCAACTAGTCTAAAGAAGGACAGTTGTATTGCTTCTTTAATCAGAAGAACAGTTTTCAGCTGTGCTAACATTTTCTAATGATCAATTAGCCTTTAAAAAATGATAAACTTGAATTAGCTAACACAACGTGCCATTGGAACACAGGAGTGATGGTTGCTGATAATGGGCCTCTGTACGCCTATGTAGTCATTCCATAAAAAAATCTGCCGTTTCCAGCTACAAGAGTCATTTACAACATTAACAATGTCTACACTGTATTTCTGATCAATTTGATGTTATTTTAATGGACAAAAAAATGTGCTTTTCTTTAAAAAACAAAGACATTTCTAAGTGACGCCAAACTTTTGAACGGTAGTGTATGTGTTGCCACCCTAGGGTCACGCACTACTCATAAAGCAAATGTAGAACTTTTAATTAATCAATAACATGAAATAACATAAAAATTAGAAAAATACCATGATATGATATTTTGGCCATATCGCACAGCCCTACCAACAAGTGTTCAGCATATGTGGGAACTCCTTCAAGACTGTTGGAAAAGCATTCCAGATGACAATGGTTGAGAGAATGCCAAGTTTGTGCAAAGCTGTTAAAGGTTACTATATGATTCCATATATGTTATTTCATAGTTCAATGTCTTCACTATTATTCTACAATGTAGAAATAGTTTTTTTAAATAAAGAAAAACCCTTGAATGAGTAGGTGTGTCCAAACTTTTGACTGGCACTGTATATACACTACCATGCAGAAGTTGGGGTCACTTAGAAATGTCCTTGTTTTGAAAGAAAATCACTTTTTTTCTCCATTAAAATAACATTTCTGTACTGCATGTCGTACAGAAAAAGTTTAGGATAACGTTAATTCTAGCTATTATCAAACCGTTATCAGCACTAAAGTGAGAATGTTTGTTTGATTTCTGCAATTACAAAGCAAAGGCTTATCGACATCATGTTCTTCTGTTCTTTCTCAGACTCCAACTCCCCCCAGAGCTCCTCTCCCTGCTCCAGCTCTCCCAACTCTCCCGTCCCCCAGGCCCGTCCCAGCTCCCTCCACGTCCTGGGCCGCTACACCAAGGCAGGTCGCTGCAAGTCTACCAGCAGCATCCCCCCCTCCCCACTGGCCTGTATCCCCCCTCCACAGCCCCTCTCCCCCCAGTGCTCTCCGTCCTCCCTCCCCAGCCTTTCAAAGGGCCTCTACGGCTTCCACGGCAAGACCCTGTCCCCTCCCACCATCGCCCGCCATTCTGTGCGGCCCCGCAGCGCCGAGCCGCCCCGCTCGCCCCTCCTCAAGAGGGTGCAGTCGGCTGAGAAGCTCTCAGGGGTGTACCACGGCGACAAGAAGGCCTACGCCACCCGCCGACACACCATGGAGATGCCCCTGTCAGAGGGGGAGGGGCTAGAGGACCTGGAGGATACCGCCACAGGGTTTGTCTGTGTGGGAGAACAACATGGCCGCCAGGGACTTTATCTGGGCGGTCAGAGAAGCCACAGGGAGTCGGCCAGCAGCGACCACCGCTCCAATGAAGTGGTGGTGATGAGGAAACTGGCCCTGTCTGAGAGGAGGGACTCCTTTAAGAAGCAGGAGGCGGTGCAGGAGGTGAGCTTTGACGACCCTGAGGAAAAGGAGGCCCAAAGCCCTGCGCTCCCCATCAGGCAGCCGCGTTTCAAGGCGTCGTGGATCAACTCGGCTCAGTCCGACTGGAGCCTGGAGGTGGCAGGGCGAGGAGCACAGGGTACAGCAGCGCAGAAATCCAAGCCAAAGGAGAAGGAGGGGTATTAGCCTAGCATTGATCCAATAAGGTGAAAGGTCTAGGTAGAGTCACACCCTAGACTAAGGTTACATACTCTCTGACCAGCTACTGTACCGTATATGAAGGGCTTGCATGTTTATCCGCGAGAATATACTCAAGCCTGAGCCAATTGAGGCAACTGGAGGGAGAGTACAACAAAAAAAAGACTTCACACGGTTGAGTTACAGTATGCATCTTACCACACTCGAAACTGTTGAGACAAAATTGGTTTAATCCCTCCCACCTTTGGTTTTAGGTTCACTGTAGCACCTGTACCATTTTTGTACTTTGTAAATACCTTTTTTTATGAAATAACCTATTTATTACTTTTTATGTTCATTTGATTTGTTTCGGGCTAAATATAACTTCATTTATTGGCCCTTATTTGTGACAATGTCACAAATTTGATGCGCCCATTCTGTTATGTGAATGGATAGAGACACGAGGAAACTCCAAGTTAATTAACTCAATTAAGAACAAAGATTTGGATGTGGCTTATAGATGCAGACAGCCGATGAATAAAATGTTTTCTCCAATATCTGTTAAATTGTTTAACATTCTATTAGTATTCCAAAAGTATTTCATGACATGAAATATGGCTGCTGATTTTGTCTGATCAAAATAGGCCTTTCAAACATACGTTGAATGTTTATGTACTTAGTGTGTCCAAGCCCTTTAATTCAGTGCTGTCTTTAACACATTAGAACAATAATGTGGTAGTAATGATTCATGGTCACAGGGATAGTGAAATAGTGCCCCTGTGCCAAAGCATGGATTTCTCATAAGAGCCCTTCTAAATAAGAGGTACTGTACATAGGAAGCTTCAGGATTGAGCCCTGCTGCCAAGCCCTGTCAATCATTCCAGTGATGTCATCAAATGGATAAACTCCACCGATTTCTTCCATTGGTTTAAATCACAAAATGATTGACGGGACACAAAATAAAGGACGCTTCGTTCTGTCATTGCTACCTTTTTGATACTAGATTGTTTGTGATCCTGCAATACCATACTGACCTGCTTGTTAAAGCAAGCTACCCTACAATGTAATCTAGCAGTTGAGTGTATTTGCACAGGTTAGGCGTTTTCCCTTAACACTGTTCTCATCATTTTTCAGAACTCTTGTTTTCCTTTTGCATTTTAAGAATTGTGCAGTGTATGTAGGAACTGGTTCCCTGTGCTGTTTAATGTCAGATGTGTACTGTATGTGAACTTTTTTCATCTTCACTGTTAAAGGGGGCAATCTGCAGTTGCTCCATCCATTTTTGGACTTAATTATATGTACCCATTGATTATTGATGATTCTAATTTATAAAAGCCTCATGAGCTTCGTTCAACTGTCGTTCCCCATCAGAACCCAAAATATAAACTTGTTTTTCTCCAGTGGTTGTCAACAAAGTAAATGTAAACAAACCCTGTAAAGCCTCAAAACATGGTTAAAACGATATATTTTTTTGATATCATGAATTTTAGTGGTTGCATTTCTCCAGCCCATTCCTCAGCTTTTTACTAAAACAGTGATGGGGAGAAGGCTTTGTTATTGTTTCAACTGCTGATTGGCTCTTTAAATTATTTAAAAAAATTGTACCCCTTTTTTCCTCCCCAATTTCGATCTTGTCTCACGGCCGGTTGCAACACAGCCTGGGATCAAACCCGGGTCTGTAGTGACACCTCAAGCACTGTGATGCAGTGCCTTAGACTGCTGCGCCACTCGGGAGGCCCCCTTTAGATTATTCTGAACAACTAATGACAGGGATCAGCAGGATTCCAACTGAAGGACAAAGAAATGAAACTGTGTTTTGTATATTTTGATATGGAAGCAGTCTTGTTGCGTTGCTGATACGCCTATGCTGTTTACGAACACCATAACTAACCTAAACAGAAGTTGGCAATCAAGAATAACAGACTTGATAGAATGGTGAGAGATTTGAAGATGAGATGTAGGCAATGGTTTGGCTGTCAACATTGTATACTGTCACTGTTTTCTTCTGCAACTATAGAATGAACAACCAAAATTCTTCCACTCGTGGTTATATCAGATAAACTGTTATATTAAGATGAACTGTCTTACTGTATGTCAGATGATGTTAGGAACACGTGTTTCACAGTTGGCTGGGGGTATGGGAATATTGACCAAGTTAAAACACAAATAATCATTTGTCACCAACTAATACTTGAACAACTGGAACGAGACAGGATAACAAAAGGTCAGAAATCTAAAACGTATCTACTTTTTAAAATTGATATACTTTATTAGTACTTGAAAAAAATAAGTGTGATTTTTGTGAGGGTATAATAAAATAGGGCATTCAATTCAAAATGGATTTCCTAGATCTTGATGTTGTCAAAGTGTGGTCCCTTTATTGGAAATAATAATGTGTCCTCATGCTAGACATTTCACTGAACTGGATAACTTGTCGTTATATGAGTCAGATGTTGTTGTCATGGTCTTGCTTGCTAGAGAATTTATCTGATTCTTTGATTGCAAATATATGACCCATTCTGCACTTTTACACTGTTTAATGTAACGCAAGAAAAAAAGACGCTGGTTCTGAATGCACCCAAATTAGTGTGTAGTTTTACATCATTGAAATGTATTCATTTAGTGGTCTTTGATTCAACTTCTATAATAAAACGGGGTGAAAGCCTGAGGTGCACGCAGAATATAACCAACTGATTACAACTACCTTCTCATAGTTTTTCCTGATGTATGATAAATGGGATATCTGTAATGGTCAATTGTAATCCATAAACATAATTCATGTTTGTTTTGTCTTTACCTTGGTGGCCCTCAAACTTCATTGTATATTTCCCAAACTGGTTTCTGGTGAAAGTTGGTGTGAAATTCATTTTCTCTCAATTGTCTAACAGTGTTTGAAATAAATGAATGGCAGAAGAATAATATGAAGGGTACAGTTATTTTTGGGACTTACATCTTACAACATTTTTGGAGAATCACATTCACAACACTAAACAACTATAGAGGCTTCTTGTGATCAAATACATATTTCTCTATTCAAAACATATATAGTCTGTAACAATAAGTATTCAAATCTGAAGGCCAGGTACATTATTTTATGTATCCTTTATTTAACTAGGCAAGTCAGTTAAGAACAAATTCTTATTTACAATAATGGCCTACCCTGGCCAAACCTTCCCCGAAACCGGACGACGCTGGGACAATTGTGCGCAGCCCCTATGAGACTCCTGACCATGGCCAGGTGTGATTACAGCCCAGAAACGAACTAGGGCCTGTAGTGATTCCTCTAGCACTGACATGCAGTGCCTTAGACCGCTGTGCCACTCGGGAGCAAAAAAAAAGTTTAACAAACCTTACAGCTGCACAAGGACTACTTTTAACAATTTACACAAAACATTTACTGGAAGAACTGTGCAGATGTAAAGTTTGGTAACATAATTTAGGTAAAATCTCCCACTGTTTTTTGTGTCCACGTTTGACCAAAATTGTTAAATATATGCTCCGATATAAGATTTAATCCTAATTTGCATATTTTGGTATTATTCTAAACACGGGCCATTATTTTAATGAGCTCTGCCCTCAAACAAGACATTTGGTTGGTCCGGACCAAATCTGAACCAATCATAGACATCTATATTTCACAAGTTTGGACATCAAAGTACAGCACAGTAGAGCTCAGAAGAGTACAGTACAGTACAGTAGGGTACAGTATATTTCAAAACATTACAGTACAATACATTATACTGTACTTAACTCTAGTGTACTCTACTGTCGTGAACTATACTCTACTTTGCTTTACTGTACTGTCCAAACTTGTGGTCTGTGCCTACTACGATTTCCCATTGTAGCCAAATCAATAGCAGAAATTCTGTTACAGATTTTACTGACATTCCATTAACGATTTGGATTCAATCACTTAATAATTAATAAACAAAATAGATATCAGTAAAAACACCAACTACTTGTTATCCTACTCATTATCCTCCCTCCTCATGAGGGATGGAAATTAGAAATATATGTTTTCTAAGAACTCTTTTCCAACTGACCAAAAATCTAAGCCTTCTCTTATTCTTTTTTTTAATGAAAAATCGTTGATAAATGGATATATGCCTTAATTTAAAAAAGAAAAGGACTCTTAGCTTTCATTTGACACCCAATTTGACATGATCCTATAAACTTCACAGGTTGGTGCTCATGGGTCCTTTACATGGAAATGGCCATATGCTTCCTGTCCTGCAATGATTCGTGCTTTTCCGACTGGGTTCGTTTTTTCCCGTGCTGTTCATATTAATTCCGACTGGGTTCGTTTTTTCCCGTGCTGTTCATATTAGTTCCCACGCACTCTCCTTTTCTGCGCGGTGCTGTGCTGGAAAATGGCTGTGTAGGGAGCTGAGAGTCATGTGCAGCAAAAGAAAGAAAGGGAGAAAGAAAGAAACCGGACTAGAAGTAATCAAAGGAGGTGGACGACTTTAAAGTATTGAGGGAAAGAACAGGTGAAAGATAAGGAAACTCGCTGTCTGCATTTTAACGTGTTAAAGTGCCGCCACAGCGAGATATTTGGAAGAAGTATCTGCGTCTGCGGGTGAGTTTTTCCTAAGTTGGTGCACATTTCCAGTGCTATAGCCTCTGAACGGGAAAATGGTGGAAGATCTTCAACTAGGTGCCCTACGCACACAAGGCAGTACGAACTTGCACAGGTCTATAAACTTGTCGAGGACACTGCAACAAGTCGTTTTCTTTAAACTACGCTAAATGTTAAAATAATACCTAGTTAGTTGCATAATGTCTGCCACTTGCAGTACTAACGTGCGCCTCTCTATTGACATCTAAAAGTCTACCAAGTCGAGCTAGCTAGCTACTGTAACCATATTTTCCAGAGTTCCCAAACGGCACGTGAATGTTACACTATTTTGTTGGCTACATTTTTACTCAATGTAGCAACATTGTGCTTAACAGACAAAATAATGGCAAAGGTTGCGAATTTCTCGAACACGTCATCTGCAAGTTCATGTGCGAGTTTTACTTGCTACATTGTTGCAACATGGGCAACTTTGCTGTAGTTGACAGCACCCCTATATTTTGGACCATTCTAATATTGTTATTACACAGTTAGTGCGCTTTGTTGTTTAAAAGTTAAGCATATTCTGCACATGTGCATTGGTTTAGGACACTGTCAAAGTTATATCTCCAGATTTGTCTTGGATTGATTCCAAAACTTGCAGGATCACCCATGTCTGTGGTAACAATGCCTGTTCACGTGTCTGTTCAGTCGCTATTGCTGTGTAATAATTGATGTAAATTCAGTGTAATGTAGTTTTTGTTTGTTTGTTGTATTAACTCGTTAGCGTCTTTGTGCATTGTACTTAGGGTAATGTATGGTTTGTAGGGTTGCTTATGTAAAGGGTAGCGATGAATAACTATTACACTGTATTACCCCCCCCCCCCCCCAACTTAGAAATATAAGAGAAACAACTAGCCTACATATCAACACTAATGTTGAATAGACTTCTAGTTAGGACATCCTCGAACGTCTATTGTATCTCTTTTGCAAAACATAGGAACAACTTGAGGTGTGTTGAGAGGTGGTACGGCATGCCAATTTTATTCAGTTTAACTTTTCATCATTAGCTTTTAACAATTTTGCTGAAAATGTATTGTTTTTTGTTTGACATACTTTTTAATGTGAAAAAGTCTCAGTGTCACTCCATTACCTTGGAATTGCTCATGTATATTTATATTTCTTTATTTCATAAAATTTGAACTATTTCCGCTAGGCTATATCGTGGTTACAGTAACACACGTTGGGCTTATTAACACAATGTGTCAAATTTACAATATCTGTAGCAAGTGTTTTACAGAGATTTTGCTGTATCGACGTTAAGCTAGCCAGCTCCAGCTTCAGCCAAACAAAGCAACCCATATTTGAGAAGTTCAGGACCACTTCATGGTGGAATTATGTTTCACTTACTTTACTTACTTAGGACAAAAAGGTATTGCAAAATTGTTCGAAAGTTGCAATGATTATATACCAAAATATCTTGACTTGCAGATACTCTTAACAACCCTGCAGCTTATTCCTGTTGATACAACCTCATACAAATTCGCAGTATTTGTATGACTGGTGACCCCGCAAAGAATACAAATGGTGTATTTGAGCTTCTAGTTATATTAATCTTGATTTAAAATGAAGAAAAATCTAAGTTTATTGGTTGCGTACACAGTTAAGCAGATATTATAGCGGGTGCAGAAAAATGCTTGTCATTAGCTCCTAGCGGTGTGGCAAAATGCTTGTCATTAGCTCCTAGCGGTGTGGCAAAATGCTTGTCATTAGCTCCTAACGGTGTGGCAAAATGCTTGTCACTAGTTCCTAGCGTTGTCGAAAAAATGCTTGTCACTAGTTCCTAGCGGTGTCGAAAAATGATTGTCATTAGCTCCTAACAGTCTGGCAAAATGCTTGTCATTAGCTCCTAACTCTGTGGCAAAATGCTTGTCACTAGTTCCAAGCGGTGTGGCAAAATGCTTGTCACTAGTTCCTAGCGGTGTGGCAAAATGCTTGTCATTAGTTCCTAGCGGTGTGGCAAAATGCTTGTCACTAGTTCCTAGCGGTGTGGCAAAATGCTTGTCACTAGTTCCTAGCGGTGTGGCAAAATGCTTGTCACTAGTTCCTAGCTGTGTGGCAAAATGCTTGTCACTAGTTCCTAGCGGTGTGGCAAAATGCTTGTCACTAGTTCCTAGCGGTGTGGCAAAATGCTTGTCAACTAGTTCCTAGTTGCTTGTCACTAGCAGTGTGGCAAAATGCTTGTCACTAGTTCCTAGCAAAATGTGTCATTAGGCAAAATGCTTGTCACTAGTTCCTAGCGGTGTGGCAAAATGCTTGTCACTAGTTCCTAGCAGTGTGGCAAAATGCACTAGTTCCTAACGGTTGTCACTAGTTCCTAGCAGTGTGGCAAAATGCTTGTCATTACCTCCTAGAGGTGTGGCAAAATGCTTGTCACTAGTTCCTAGCGGTGTGGCAAAATGCTTGTCAACTAGTTCCTAGCAGTGTGGCAAAATGCTTGTCACTAGTTCCTAGCAGTGTGGCAAAATGCTTGTCACTAGTTCCTAGCGGTGTGGCAAAATGCTTGTCACTAGTTCCTAGCGGTGTGGCAAAATGCTTGTCATTACCTCCTAGCGGTGTGGCAAAATGCTTGTCACTAGCTCCTAACGGTGTGGCAAAATGCTTGTCACTAGCTCCTAACAGTCTGGCAAAATGTTTGTCACTAGCTCCTAACAGTCTGGCAAAATGTTTGTCAATAGCGCCTAACGGTGTGGTAAAAATGTAAAAAAAATAAAGTAAAAGACAAGAAATCAAGATCTCGTTGTTTGAGTGGCTGGTGCCTCTGATGCTGTAAAGGAACCTTCTGTTTTGAATTTAATACATTTGTCATCCATATTTTGATAAATCAGTTATCTGTTAATTTTAAAGGTCCATTCCTAGTAATTGTAAAACATATCTTACCTAATATTGCAGCACCAGACATTAATTGTATCTGTATAATCCGTTTTTTCATAAATATATTTGTTTTATTTTCATACTGCATACATTTCAATGTCCTCCTCAAAAAACCGAGTCAGTCTTTGAGGATGCAAAGTGCAATGTAAAAAAGGTGGAGTTGTTTGGGTCAGGAGCTTGATCACTGCCTAGATACATTTTCTAATATTAGAACATTTCCTTGATTTGCCCAAGCTTCTCTGGTGACTCCGGAGCACATGGCCAAACAGCAGCCAATGGGAGGCCAGGCTTAGTTTCCCTCTCTCTAGCAACAGTGAGTTTCTTGCCTTTTATTCATTAATAATTGTTTTGTGGTCTCCCTCAGCCGTTTGGGCTCTCCTGATAAGTGTGCCGTTTCTTGACTGAATAAAAGTGAGGAAAAAAGGATGGGTCCAGTGACGACAAGCCTGCAAGCTGCTGCCTTGAAATGGAGGCTTTTTTTCAATGTGCAGGACTGTAACAGAAATGATTCTCCTTTCAACTCGTATTAGTTGCAGCATTTATATTGCTGTGGGGGGAAAACTGCTGAATCGGGACCACCAAAGAGTGCGGGACGATTGCAGCTTTCTTCTGCAAGGTTGTGAATATAAACAAACAAAAATGGCAAAGTGGAATGGACTTTTTTTGGCGGGTGAGGGCGGGGGAGGCGGAGAGAGGGGTGGGGGGTGTTTGGTGGTGTGAGGATTGCGGGCTGTGGTTGGGTATGCCAGTGCCACGTGTCTACCCTGGCACCTATTTTCTCGACACGGAGGATGTCGGACAGAAAGCCTTGGTGAGTCTGTGCAGTTCCTCTCTCCTCAGAACTGGGGTGAGTAGTGTTGCCCAATGGTACGGCCTGTAATCATGATAACTATTTAGCGTTTTATAGCGGTGATATTAGAACTCAGAGATGATCACGAGAATGTTTGCTTGCTTTTTGAATGGGGTGGTTGTGTGAGGTTCGAGTGCACGTATACCCGGATTTGAAGATGCGCCACTGAGAAGTGTACAGTTCGAATTTTGGCTTATTTAGATTTTAGCAGCAACTTATCATATCCAGTCAAAAACAAACCTATTGGACGAGCATGTCGTAAGCGACATCACAAAGAGTAGTGATTTGGACGTTTCGAAGAGATGCTCCAAAAAACTCTGGGGGCTTCTAAGCTCTTATGTCCCGAGTCACAAGCCCAACCCCTCCATTACATCTCTATCTCTGATTTCCTTTTGGTCATCACTTCACCCACAGAGGGGGAAAAGGAGACTTCATCTCGCCTTACTTTGTGGGACCAAACACTAGTTTGAAAGCCTAATCTCTCTCTGAGGCGCAGTTGCCATTTTGATGGTCAACTTGGTGTCTTTTTTATTTGGTCGCTTCACTCCTCTTGCTGAAGCTACAGTAAAAACAAAGGTAATGTCTGACCGTGCATACAGTAGTCTTCGTGTTTTCCAATTCTCCTACTGTGGCTCTGACTTAAGCAACAAAATTGATTGAGAAGAGACAGTCCTATTAATGAGAAGTAACCTCTCAACTGTCCGATTATGATTTTGTCACTGAACTGGTCTTGAATAGTTTATTAGGCCTAGGTGACATCTCAAAAACAATGATGTAATGAGTCTACATAGCCATTGAGGACCTTTTTGACTAACATTTATATAGCAAGCTTGTATGAATGTGAATGATTTTTATGGGAGAGATGTTTTTCTGCAATGAATCATGTTCGATTATAAGAGCAAGGAGCGTTTTGCATCGAAATGACTTTCTTTCAATATTGTTGTATTGAAGGGTTTTGGCATGATTAGGCTACTTTTTGAGAAGCCTGACAAAATATTTCTGGAGCAACAGAACAGTCTTACGTGAGACATAATACCCCAATTTCCCTTTTATAGAAAATGGTCTTAATGAAACCGCATTCTTTAATTTGGATGCTTTAGAACTGTAAGGCTGGTCATATTTTCCTGTGTTTCAAACATTGCTATTGCATGTATTTACCTGTATTATCCCATTCAGAGCATCAGGGAATGGTTGAGAACTGTAGTATAGTACATGCGACTTTTAATCAAAATAGAGATTTGAAAATGTGATGCAGTATGACTTGGGGAGTCTGTGGTACATTATGACGCAGTAGCATCATCCCAACCAAGATTACACAAACGCATAGCACTGCCACAGTTCGCCATTTTCATGCTTTGTGGCCGTGACACAGGGATGCTTTGATTATTGTAGGTGACTACATATATAGTATATATATAATCTCACACACACATGCATACACAGTACCAGACAAAAGTTTGGACACACCTACTCATTCAAGGGGTTTTCTTAAATTTGTACTATTTTCTACATTTTAGAATAATAGTGGAGATATCAAAACTATGAAATAACACATATGGAATCATGTAGTAACCAAAAAAGTGTTAAACAAATGAACATTTTATTTAGATTTTAGATTCTTCAAAGTAGCCACCTTTTTCATTGATGACAACTTCTTTTCCAACAGAATTATTTTCCAACAGTCTTGAAGGAGTTCCCACATATGCTGAGCACTTGTTAGCTGCTTTTCCTTCACTCTGCGGCCCAACTCATCCCATACAATCTCAATTGGATTGAGGTCAGGTGATTGTGGAGGCCAGGTCATCTGATGCAGCACTCCAACACTCTCCTTCTTGGTCAAATAGCCATTTCACAGCCTGGAGGTGTGCTTTGGGTCATTGTCCTGTTGAAGAACAAATGATAGTCCCGCTAAGCGCAAACCAGGTAGGAGGATGAATCGCTGCAGAATGCTGTGGTAGCCATGCTGGTTAAGTGTACCTTGAATTCTAAATAAATCACTGACAGTGTCACCAGCAAAGCTACTCTGCGTCTCACAAAGAAATGGCGGTTGGAACCAAACATCTCTCATTTGTACTCATAAGACCAAAAGACAGATTTCCATCGGTCTAATGTTCATTGCTTGTAATTCTTGGCCCAAGGAAGTCTTTTTTTCTTATTGGTGTCCTTTAGTAGTGGTTTCTTTGCAGCAATTTGACCATGAAGGCCTGATTAACACAGTCTCCTCCGAACAGTTGATGTTGAGATGTGTCTGTTACTCTGAAGCATTTATTTGGGCTGCAATCTGAGGTGCAGTTAACTCTAACTTATCCTCTACAGCGGAGGTAACTCTGGGTCTTTCCTGGCGGTCCTCATGAGAGCCAGTTTCTTCATAGAGCTTGATGGTTTTTGCGGCTGCTCTTGACGAAACTTTAAAAGTTCTTGACATTTTCCAGATTCTCTGACCTTCATGCCTTAAAGTAATGATGGACTGTTGTTTCTCTTTGCTTATTTGAGCTGTTCTTGCCATAATATGGACTTGGTATTTTACCAAATAGGGCTATCTTCTGTATACCACCCCTACCGTGTCACAACACAAATGATTGGCTTAAACGCATTAAGAAGGAAATATGTCCACAAATGAACTTTTAACAAGACACACCAGTTAATTGAAATTCATTCCAGGTGACTACCTTATGAAGCTGGTTGAGAGAATGTCAAGAGTGTGCAAAGCTGTCATCAAGGCAACGGGTGGCTACTTTGAAGAATGTCAAATATAAAATATATTAAACACTTTTTTTGGTTACTACATGATTCCATATGTGTTATTTCATAATTTGGATGTATTCACTATTATTCTACAATGTAGAAAATAGTAAAAATAAAGAAAAAACCCTTGAATGAGTAGGTGTGTCCAAACTGTTGAGTGGTAAAGAAATATACACTACCGTGCAAAAGTTTGGGGTCACTTAGAAATGTCCTTGTTTTGAAAGAAAAGCTAAATTAATTGTCCATTAAAACATCAAATTGATCAGAAATACAGTGTAGACCTTGTTAATGTCGTAAATGACTCGTGTAGCTGGAAACGGCAGATAAAATAAAAAAAGGAATATCTACATAGGCGTACAGAGGCCCATTAATCAGCAACCATCACTCCTGTGTTCCAATGGCACCTTGTGTGAGCTAATTCAAGTTTATCATTTTAAAAGGCTAATTTATCATTAGAAAACCCTTTTGCAATTATGTTAGCACAGTTGAAAACCTTTGTGCTGATTTAAAGAATGAATAAAACGGGCCTTCTTTAGACTAGTTTAGTATCTGGAGCATCAGCATTTGTGGGTTCGATTCCAGGCTCAAAATGGCCAGAAACAAAGAATTTCTTCTGAAACTCGTCAGTCTATTCTTGTCCTGACTAATGAAGGCTATTCCATGCGAGAAATTGCCAAGAAACTGAAGATTGAGTACAAAGCTGTGTACTACTCCCTTCACAGAGCAGCGCAAACTGGCTCTAACCAGAATAGAGAGAGTGGGAGGCCCCGGTGCACATCTGAGCAAAAGAATAAGTACATTAATGTGTCTAGTTTGAGAAACGGACACCTCACAAGTCCTCAACTGGCAGCTTCATTAAAGAGTTCCAACAAAACACCAGTCTCAACGTCAACAGTGAAGAGGCGACTCCGTGATGCTGCCCTCTTTTAATCAGCACAACAGTTTCCAGCCCTCATTTCTCAGAACAAGAATAGACTGATGAGTTTCAGAAGGAAGTTCTTTGTTTCTGGCCATTTTGAGCCTGTAATCGAACCCACAAATGCTGATAGGTGTTCCTAATGTTGGATATACTCAGGTCTTAACTTGCTGTGACAGCTCAGGCCCTGGGGCTGCTGGCCAGTTTTATTGATTTAAAAAAGAAAATCAGCACAGTTTTCAGATCTGCTAACATAACTGCAAAAGTGTTTTCTAATGCTCATTTAGCCTTTTTAAAATGATAAACTTGGATTAGCTCACAACGTACCATTGGAACACAGGAGTGATGGTTGCTGATAATACGCCTATGTAGATATTCCATAAATCTGCCGTTTCCAGCTACAATAGTCATTTACAACATTCACAATGTCTACACTATATTTCTGATCAATTTCATGGGGAAAAAATGTGATTTTCTTTCAAAAACAAGACCATTTCTAAGTTACCTCAAACTTTTGCATGGTAGTGTATATTCTAAATTATTATTTTTACATTGTCTATGTATTTAACCCTTAAACCCACTTGTTTTTCTCCTTTTTTCCCTCTGTGTTCTGTAGGTTGTCACCGTCCAGATCGGGAGGAGCCTGAAGGAATCAAGGACTATTCTAGTGTCCTACTCTGCCCCCCCATCCACCCCCACAGACAACACAGGTAGACTGCCTCGGTTAGGTAGGTTTAGAGCCTGTCCAACTAGTTTTTGTCACTTGAAGGAGCATGTTGCCAACCCTGTCCCTCTGTTCCATCATTTGGTTAAACCGGGGTATCAAGCTGAGGAAAGTGCTCCACAGCGCCAACACCGGCCTGCTCTGAGGCAGCAGCACCCTACCTACCTTCCTCCATAGACTCGGCCATTTTAGCAATGCTTCTTAGCTTTGGTTAATAGTTCTTAACGGCCACTACTCATCACCCACTACTGCCTGTACATTTCTGGGTTGCCGTAGCATCGGGCCGACATTCGCATTCTCTCAGCGTCTTCGGCAGCTTTTCTCGGTTTCCCAAAATGGCGGTCGAGGGTTTTCAGTACCGTGCCCTCTACGTGTACACCAAGGACTTGGAGGAAGATGTTGATCTGCAGCCCGGGGACATTCTGACCGTCAGCAAGGCCTCCCTACTCTCCCTGAACTTCAAGGAGGGGGACGAGGAGCGTCCCGAGCACCTAGGCTGGCTGCTGGGCTTCAACGAGCGGACCAAACAGAGGGGGGACTTCCCGGGGACATACGTTCAGTTTGTGGGCCACGTGAGGATGTCACCGCCATCCAGTCAGCCTCGCTCCCAAAGAATCCTCCCAGCAGCCCCAGGGCCTGAGCTGTCACAGCAAGGTAAGAACTGAGTATATCCAACATTACGAACACCTTCCTAATATTGAGTGCTGGCCCATGTTGACTCCAATGCTTCCCACAGTTGTGTCAAGTTGGCTGGATGTCCTTTGGGTGGTGGACCATTCTTGATACAAAAGGGAAACAGTTGAGTGTGAAAAACCCAAGACCATTGCACTTTCTACAATATCCGATTCAAAGGCACTTACATATTTTATTTTGCAAGTTTATCCTCTGAATGGCACACATACACAATCCTTGTCTCAATCCTTCTGTAACCCGTCTCCTCCCCTTCATCTACACTGATTTGAATGGGATTCAATGTGTGACATCATTAAGGGATCATAATGTAGCTTCCACCTGGAATCACCTGATCAGTCTGTCATGGAATGGAATCACCTGGTCAGTCTGTCATGGACTGGAATCACCTGGTCAGTCTGTCATGGACTGGAATCACCTGGTCAGTCTGTCATGGACTGGAATCACCTTGTCAGTCTGTCATGGAAAGAGCAGGTGTTCTTAATGTTTGGTATACTCAGTGTATTTCACTTTAGATATTTGTATTCTGTTGATTGATTGTCTCTGCAGAGATATGTTACCAGCATTATAGTTTTGTTTACTACTTCCTTTAAAAATAAAAAATGGAGATGTTTATTAATACACCAATGAAGTTGCCATTCAACGTTGAGGAGAGTTGTGCATTCCTCTCAATATAGTCATGACATTGTAAAGAATGTTATGAAAAACAACCCCCAGTGGTGTTGTGTTTGAAGAGAACATAAATCCTTGAATGCGAAGTCCACATTTGCTGGAAAGTTTTAGTATATTGACTACTAATAATGTGTCTTAATTGAGCTGCTCTTGGCTTATTGTTTTGTCCAAGGCTTTTACGGTTTGCTCCGACCGCAAACTGACCCTTCTAATCTTCCGTAAAGACTAAAGAGCTGTCATAAACCTCTCTCATTCCAAACGCAACTAAGCAATTTCTAATTTGAACCTAATCCAGTTACTGACCTGACTCTTGGTCAGGTTTTCTTCAATGTCTCGTATATTATTGCCTTGACCTTCCATTCAACTCTCCTGCAAAGGATAGGGGTGAGTTGCATTCAATCGTGTTGTACAAGGTTGTGTCTAAGTTCATTAGTGAGTGCTACACATTAGATGTGCTGCAATCTTTTTACATACCTATTACACATGTACTGGTAAACTCCCTGTACACATATGAGAGGTTATTAAGGAACTTAGGAACTGAACCTGTGAGGTAAATTGTGGATTTGCTTTACTGCATTTCTAACGGGTTACCCCTGAGTAGAGAAATGTTCCAGTTGATTTATTATGAAGAAGTCAGGGAACTGTCAGGGAACACTATTGTCAGGGAACACTATCACATTGTTTCACCAAGTGATAACCTGTCTAATCTTTTCATCTCTGAACTACTATATAACTGCATAAATATATGGATGATTAATTCATGAAGTATTTTTACTGTGGTGCTCTCCAACTCAAATATACCCTTGGCTTTTGCCTTCTTCTGTACTCCTAGTTCTCTCTCTTCCTCACTCTCACTCCCTCGCATTCAGCCCTAAGATCTCATTTATGGCTTTCTTTTTTTTGGAAGGCCAGTGGTTCATTGGGCCAAAATGGATAAAAAATTATTTATCTTGTTACTTATGTGATTTGTATTGGGTTGAAAATGCACATTCCTCCTCTGTCAAAGGTAATGTTCCCCAAAGCTCCATTCTGCCCTTTAGTGACAGGTAAGCTAAGCACATTATGAACTTTGAATTACCTCTAGTTCATCACTTATACAGTGGCTCATTGTAATTCATGTTTACTCATTTGGTAAGCACTCCAGTGCAGGCCTATTAAACACAGGCCTGCTCCAAACTCATTAGAACTAACTGGAGTTCTGCAAATCTTGATTATGCTACCTGGATAGGAACATGATAAATATTTTACCTGGAAAGAACCAGTGGAGGAGTTTAATGGTAAGCTGAAGTGAACGTATAGGCCTTGGCCAGACTAGGGTGGGTGGGTGGGAGGGAGGGGGGGACTCCTCAGAGTTGATGTTTGGCGAGAGAAACCAGTTGGGTAGCAGAGGTCTCTCTGATTTGGATAGAGCAGGCGAGACGTGCAAAATGCTTTGCCAAGAGAGACAGTGGAGAGGGGAGGGAGGGAGCAGGGGGTTGATTTGGCCTAGCACCAATAGTGCATTGTAGATTAGGAATGGGTAGGCCCAGATTTGTACAGATATCATCTTTCTATCTCCCTCAAGATAGTGAGGCCGTAGTTGTTGTGTGTGACAGATTTAGCATTTGGCCTTAATATTTGGTTGAATTGATATGCATTGTATGTTAAAACGGCAAACCCAACTTTACCCAATGGGCTGATTTGTTCAAGCATTTGAACATGGCTTTTGTCTTGATTTTGTATAAGTATTCTAGAATGCTCAGTGTCGGCATAATGCAATGAGTACACCAGTTTCTTCACAGGAAACCCAACTTAGAATAAAATGGCTTATTGGAAGAGTCCCATAACTACATGTTTTCGCTCAGATTCGCTCTAAACTTTGGTCCTGCCAGTTTGACTAGTAGGTATAATCTATTCAGATAGCTTTTACAGATGCTTCCATTCCTATCAATCTGTGTTATTTGCCAGAGAAACCCAGGAACTTTGGGGAATTACACCAGATTTTAAATCAAAATCAGGCTAAAGTCCCAACAGTTCTCCTTTGACATTACAACTAAGCATTGCTCGTGAGGAGGGAGGCTTTTTTTCTCCTTCCTCTCCCTGGCCTCACTTTTACTGCCTGCTGAAGTGAACCATGGCTTGGCATTTTTGCAAACTCCTCCTCTGCCTCCTCCTCATCCCCCTGGTTCACATACTCTTCTGATACTGTCTCCAGGCAGCTATAAACTATCTACCCGCCCCAGTTCTCAGAAAGGATAGGCCTTTTCTCTCTGCTCCCTGCCCCTTACCAGGAACCAGTTTTCAAAGAATCCAATGAAGGGAAGGGGAGTGAGGCCTTCCCAGTCTCAGGCAGCAGATATAGGAACCAGCTGGAACTGCGCTTGCTTTTTAAGACACACATAAATATATATATATATATATATATGTTTTGTTTTGTTGGGGCCATACATTTCTTTGTGACTGGAGAACTGTGGGCAGCCACTTGTGGATTTGTTTCTGCTTGAGCTAGTTTTTACATGCCCCAGTAAAAAGCACAGATTTTGGGGATAAAATCAAATAAATCGAAACACAGTGGTCAAGCAAACCAATGCAATGTAAATACTGAGCTTTAAAACTTCGTAGTAGCCTGGCCCCCTCAGACTGGGCCGCATCAATGTAATCTTGGTCTGAAGCACATTTTGACTCAAGGGGTGATATGGTACTTAATACACGGCCTGTCTACATTGCTGGGATGCACTGTTCAGAATTACAGATGTACTGTAGCCCATGCAATAACAGCAGCACTACTGCATAACATCACAGAGCTGTTGACGCATCATTAGCAGAATCTCCTGCCCTGTTCTACATTGCATAATGTATTGTGCAGATAAGATGCATTCTTTGATGGGTGGTTTGAGGAATAGGTATACGTTTTTAGGTGCATAATTCTGACGTGACTTTTAAAAAACAATCCACATATTTTATACACAGGCACATTATTTTATCAACTATGAAATGTTTTATAAGGAGGATCCAGAGAAAAGTGTTCGATAAACACATGTAGATTTCTCTATAGGAATTGGTGTGAAGTTACTTTGAGTGGAGTTTGCCAAGATATTCAGACAATGGGCAACCTTGAACCTCATTGTGTTGGTGTATAGTACAATGCTAACATTTGCCTGCAGTAGCTAGGTGTTAAGAGAGGGTACCCAGCAGCCTATTTAGTTGGTGTGGAGCAGCAACAGTTGAGTTTGAGGTTTCGGGTGCAAAAATAGGTGGAACTTATTTTACAGTGCATGAGAAGACTGAATCCAGAATCCAGAAGTGGGGAAAAATAGCTGTCAGAAATGTATAACTTGAATGGTGATTTGGTTGCAAAATTCACAGTACAATGGCCAATGCTAAAATTGTTAATAACTTAATTAGCATAGAAATGCACGTTTTCGATAAACAATAAAACACCCCTTAATAACGGAGACCAAATACAAAGAAGTGCACCGACTGTGCCCAATCAGTCAGAATTAATTGAAGATAAATCTGTCATGAATATAAACGTTTTTGCATCAGTCTAGTGGTGCAATTTAACATCTAGTTAAGATGTTTGGTACTCAAGTGGAACAATGTGCATGAAAACTAGTGGTGCACTGCAGACAGTAGGGCCTGCCCCCCCCCCCGCCCCCCAACACACACAATTGTTGACCAATCACCAACAAAGGGATGTAGACTTCAGCTACCAAACTTCGACTTGCCTCAACAACACAAAAATGGTGTGGGAACAGCCCCCCCAAAAAATGTAACTGCCAAAGACCCAAACAAACTGGAGTCAACTGTTTTGACTGAAGCATGCGACAGGCTTTACAACAGTTTGGCGACAGAACAAAATCAATACAAACTCTAAATTCCTCTAAATAATTGACATGATTGCCAGACTCTCACATTTGTGTCTTTACATATTACATTGCACAATGTTTTAAAGGCATTAGAACTCACAGCCATAGGTTAGCAAGAAATGTTTGAACCAAATAATCAGTCCTTTTGTGTGGTAGCACAGCCGAAGCAGATTGGGTAAGGCCTTGCTATTTGAAGCTAAAAAAATTGCACTGCATTTCCATCAGTCATGATGTGAAGAAATTCTCAAAGGTTAAATCCGATCAATGCTATCTTATGAATGAATCTCCATTTCACTGCATGAAATATCCTCTGATGACTGGCTTGAAAGCCCTCATGAGTTGAGACTGTGAGAGGGAGACCAAAAGAGAGTAGAGAGGAGAACAGAATGTGGGAGAACTAGCCTGGTCTTCCACCAACTGATCGCACGGCAGTGCAAATATTTTAGGTTCAAATAGCAAGGCCTTATCCAATCTGCTTCGCTTGTGCTACCATCCGCTTTTCACAAACCACTGTGAGAAGATAGTAAGCAAATGTTAGGATTGTTGCTCAACAATCTCACAATTAGGTGAACATGGCTAAATGTCACAGCTTCTCCCACAGTAGAAGTCTGGAAACAGGCATTAACCACAGCAAGGGAATGTTTCGGTGACCATATTACTGCCACACCGGCGGTCACGAGTCATGATGGCAGCCAAATTCCACGTGACCGTTTAGTCACGGTAATTAGGCTTCTCCAGGCTCTGATGCTGCTGATGGTCATTAGTAGCTTATCAACTTGCTAACTACCTGGTATCAGCACTATATTGTCCCTCTAATCATGCTGTCATCAATGCAAATGTGATCAAAAATGTAATCAAACACTTCATGAGTTCTCATGTTGAGCAACATTTCTATAGGCTATGCAATTGTGTGAGAAAACAGAGTGATGGCCTTTATTAAAAAGAGGAGGGTCCCATCAGCTTTCTATAGGCTAGGCCTATTATATTTATTTCTCAACTTTCCGAACATTAAGCACATTTCTTATCTTTACAACAGGAGTATAGCCTACTTGGTTGACATGAAAATGAACCATGGGAAAAGTGTCCTTGATTCGCTATTTTAGTGCATAGATGACATGTATTTTTTACCACTGCCCCTATTCAAGACTGGACCATTATCCTGCACCTTTCTAAAGCAAACAAATTACACACATATATATATTATTTAGTATATGTAAAGACACAATTAAATCAAGAATAGTGTGATGGGTAATAATATTAGCCTAGCAAGAAACACATGCTTTTTTTTAGCAACATTTTCAAATCAAAGTTGCACACCTCATGTAGGCTAGCCCATAGGCCTATATGTTTTGATAAGGTTTGTAATCACAACTAAAGTGGCCAAATAACTTTCTTAAAATGAAGCACATTAATTTAATTTACAACGGGTATAGAACCTAACTGGCACACATGTGCAACACGTGAGGTTCAAGTTTGTGGAATATCATTTTCACCATATAAGTGCACCTTTTATAATAAAAACATTTACATGCATAATCACATTTGTGGTGTTTTCCTTCTAATGGAACATTTGCACTTATAGCCTACTGCCATTTGCATTGCAGTTCTTTTAATGTGAAGAATTAAAAGAATTATTATTAAGAATTATTATTATTATTATATATTATTATAAGAAATAGCCTAATAGTTTATCAACATTTTAAGCTAAATGTTTTCATCTGTTGCGTCAGGCTCATTGATTAAAACAGGTTTTTGGTTGTATTAATTTGGGATCTATTGCATCCCACAACTGTCCCAGACCATGTTTGGAATATGTATATCTCACACTGAATAGAATAGGTCAACATTTGTACTGTGGGGGATAGTAGATTTAAAGGCTAGTGCTTTTGCTGTTTGTTAGGCCTACTCATCTTGTTGGCTGACAAGAAGTAAATGTGGACAGTTCTTCCAATATTTTCAATATGCGCCTCAGGAATTGGAAAAGGACTTGCGCAGTTGCGTCCCCAATATGTCTGTCTTCACGTGTAGCCTGTGAGAAAGACCTTATCACATGACAGAGAGCCATGTGAGTGAGAGATTCTTCGGCACGCAGCCGGTAGATTGTTTATAATTATTATATTCAAATCAAATTTTATTGGTCACACACATAGTAGTATCTGACCATTCACAACAATACACATCTAAAATAATGGAATTAAGAAATATATAAATATTAGGACGGGCAATGTCAGAGTAGCATTGACTAAAATACAGAATAGAATACAGTATATACAGTTGAAGTCGGAGGTTTACATACACCTTAGCCAAATACATTTAAACTCAGTTTTCCACAATTCCTAACATTTAATCCTAGTAATAATTCCCTGTTTTAGGTCAGTTAGGATTAACACTTTATTTTAAGAATGTGAAATGTTAGAATAACAGTAGAGAGAATTATTTATTTCAGCTTTTATTTCTTTCATCACATTCCCAGTGGGTCAGAAGTTTACATACACTCACTTTGTATTTGGTAGAATTGCCTTTAAATTGTTTAACTTGGGTCAAACGTTTTGGGTAGCCTTCCACAAGCTTCCCACAATAAGTTGGGTGAATTTTGGTCCATTCCTCCTGACAGAGCTGGTGTAACAAAGTCAGGTTTGTAGGCCTCCTTGCTCGCACACGCATTTTCAGTTCTGACCACAAATTTTCTATAGGATTGAGGTCAGAGTTTAGAGTTTATTTTTTATTTTTACAGGGACAGTGCACATTAATCAACGTTTTAGTAAAAGTGCCGGTTTTAGCCAGCCGGCTAATTTTCAACCGCAGTCCCTGGGCAGGTTATTAAAAACAATTACAATATAGACAATAGCAACATAGAACAAGCAAGACATAGCAACATAGGACAAGCAAGACATAGGACAAAAAGCAGCAAGACAAAATTCATAAAAGCAACAAAGTGTTTCCACACCTCACAAGCTACAGACAACAGACAACATGGAAAGCGGCAACACACAGCTAGGGACCATGTTCACAAATCTGATTGACCTTTAGCCATGTCTTCAAGCATTTTGTGAAAGTGTGATATGTGGTGCAGTTATGTGTGTCTGATGGCAGTGTATTCCAGACATGGGAAGCTCTCACAGAGAATGCAGATTTACTAAAGGTGCTTTTCCTTAGGGGAACTATACAGTCACCTCTCATGGCAGACCTTGTGGATCTGCTGCCATATGTCAGGGCTTTGTGATGGCCACTCCAATACCTTGACTTTGTTGTCCTTAAGCAATTTTGCCACAACTTTGGAAGTATGCTTGAGGTCATTGTCCATTTGGAAGACCCATTTGCGACCAAGCTTTAACTTCCTGACTGATGTCTTGAGATGTTGCTTCAATATATCCACATAATTTTTCTTACCTCATGATGCCATCTATTTTGTGAAGTGCACCAGTCCCTCCTGCAGCAAAGCACCCCCACAACATGATCCTGCCACCCCGTGTTTCACAGTTGGGATGGTGTTCTTCGGCTTGCAAGCCTCCCAACTTTTCCTCCAAACATAACAATGGTCATTATGGCCAAACAGTTCTATTTTTGTTTCATCAGACCAGAGGACATTTCTCCAAAAAGTACAGTCTTTGTCCCAATATGTGCAGTTGCAAACCATAGTCTGGCTTTTTTTATGTCGGTTTTTGAGCAATGGCTTCTTCCTTGCTGTTTCAAGTTATGTTGATATAGGACTCGTTTTACTGTGGATATAGATACTTTTGTACCTGTTTCCTCCAGCATCTTCACAAGGTCCTTTGCTGTTGTTCTGGGATTGATTTGCACTTTTTGCACCAAAGTGCGTTCATCTCTAGGAGACAGAACGGGTCTCTTTCCTGAGCGGTATGATGGCTGCGTGATCCCATGGTGTTTATACTTGCTTACTAATGTTTGTACAGATGAACATGGTACCTTCAGGAATTTGGAAATTGCTCCCAAGGATGAACCAGACTTGTGGAGGTCAACAATTGTTTTTCTGAGGTATTGGCTGACTTCTTTTGATTTTCCCATGATGTCAAGCAAAGAGGCACTGAGTTTGAAGGTAAGCCTTGAAATACATCCACAGGTACACCTCCAATTGACTCAAATTATTTAAATTAGCATATCAGAAGATTCTAAAGCCATGAAATCATTTTATGGAATTTTTGTTTAAGGGCACAGTCAACTTAGTGTATGTAAACTTCTGACCCACTAGAATTGTGATTTATAAGTGAAATAATCTGTCTGTAAACAATTGTTGGAAAAATTACTTGTCATGCACAAAGGTGATGTCCTAACCGACTTGCCAAAGCTATAGTTTGTTAACAAGAAATTTGTGGCGTGGTTGAAAAACATGTTTTAATGACTCCAACCTAAGTGTATGTAAACTTCTGACTTCAACTGTACATATGAGATGAGTAAAGCAGTATGTAAACATGTTTAAAGTTACTAGTGTTCCATGCCTATGTATATAGGGCAGCAGCCTCGAAGGTGCAGGGTTGAGTAACTGGGTGGTAGCCGGCTAGTGATGGCTATTTTAACAGTCTGATGGCCTTGAGATAGAAGCTGTTTTTCAGTCTCTCTTCCCAGCTTTGATTCACTTGTACTGACCTTGCCTTCTGGATGATAGCGGGGTGAACAAGCTGTGGCTCGGGTGGTTGATGTCTTTGATCTTTTTGGCCTTCCTGTGACATCAGGTGCCGCTGGTGTCCTGGAGGGCAGGCAGTCTGCCCCCGGTGATATGTTGGGCAGACCACACCACCCTCTGGAGAGCCCTGCGTTTGTGGGCGGTGCAGTTGCCGTACCAGACAGTGATACAGCATGACAGGATGCTCTCAATTGTGCATCTGTAAAAGTTTTGGAGAGTCTTAGGGGCCAAGCCAAATTTCTTCAGCTTCCTGAGGTTGAAGAGGCACTGTTGAGCCTTCTTCACCACACTGTCTGTGTCGGTGGACCATTTCAGATTGTCATTAATGTGTACGCCAAGGAACTTGAAGCTGTCTACTAGAGGTCGATGATTATGATTTTTCAACGCCGATAACGATTATTGGAGGACCAAAAAAGCTGATGCCGATTTTTATTTTATTTAAAGAAGATATTTGTAATAATGACAATTACAGCAATACTGAATGAACACTTATTTTAACTTAATATAATACATCAATAAAATCAATTTAGCCTCAAATAAATAAGCAAACATGTTCGATTAGGCTTAAATAATGCAAATAATGTTGGAGAAGAAAGTTAAAGTGCAATATGTGCCATGTAAAAAAGCTAACATTTAAGTTCCTTGCTCAGAACATGAGAACATATGAAAGCTGATGGTTCCTTTTAACATGAGTCTTCAATTTTCCCAGGTAATAAGTTTTAGGTTGTAGCTATTATAGGATTTATAGGACTATTTCCCTCTATACCATTTGTATTTCATATACCTTTGACTATTGGATGTTCAGTATAGCTTCCGTCCCTCTCCTCGCCCCTACATGGGCTCGAACCAGGAACACGTCGACAACAGCCACCCTCGAAGCATCGTTACCATCGCTCCACAAAAGCCACGGCCCTTGCAGAGCAAGGGGAACAACTACTCCAAGTCTCAGAGTGAGTGACGTCACCAATTGAAACACTATTAGCGCGCACCCCGCTGACTAGCTAGCCATTTCACATCGGTTACACCAGCCTAATCTCGGGAGTTGGTAGGCTTGAAGTCATAAACAGCTCAATGCTTGAAGCATTGCAAAGAGCTGCTGACAAAACAAAAGAAAGTGCTGTTTGAATGAATGCGTACGAGCCTGCTGCTGCCTACCACCGCTCAGTCAGACTGCTCTATCAAATATCAAGTCATAGACTTAATTATAACATAATAACACACAGAAATACGAGCCTTAGGTCATTAATATGGTCGAATCCGGAAACTATCATTTCGAAAACAAAACATTTATTCTTTCAGTGAAATACGGAACTGTTCCGTATTTTATCTAACGGGTGGCATCCCTAAGTCTAAATATTGTTACATTGTACAAACTTCAATGTTATGTCATAATAATGTACAATTCTGGCAAATTAATTATTCCTTTGTTAGGAATAAATGTACTTGACACAGTTCGCAACGAGCCAGGCGGCCCAAACTGCTGCATTGTGACTGCTGACTGCTTGCACGGAACGCAAGAGAAGTGACACAATTTCTCTAATTATAAGAAATTCATGTTAGCAGGCAATATTAACTAAATATGCAGGTTTAAAAATATATACTTGTGTATTGATTTTAAAGAAAGGCATTGATATTTATGGTTAGGTTTGGTGCAACGACAATGCTAAATCATCACCCGTTTGGCGAAGTAGGCTGTGAATCGAGGAGAAATCGGGGCGGCAGGGTAGCCTAGTGGTTAGAGCGTTGGACTAGTAACCGGAAACCCCCGAGCTGACAAGGTACAAATCTGTTGTTCTGCCCCTGAACAGGCAGTTAACCCACTGTTCCTAGGCCGTCATTGAACATAGGAATTTGTTCTTAACTGACTTGCCTGGTTAAATAAAGGTTAAAAAAACAAATAAAATAAAAAATTAACATGCACCGCATCGATTATATGCAACGCAGAACATGCTAGATAAACTAGTAATATCATCAACCATGTGTAGTTAACTAGTGATTATGTGAAGATTGATTGATTGTTTTTTATAAGTTTAATGCTAGCTAGCAACTTACCTTGGCTTCTTGCTGCCCTCGCGTAACAGGAAGTCAGCCTGCCACGCAGGCTCCTCGTGGAGTGCAATGTAAGGCAGGTGGTTAGAGCATTGGACTAGTAACCAGAAGGTTGCAAAAACTAAATCTGTTGATCTGCCCCTGAACAAGACAGTTAACCCACCGTTCCTAGGCCGTCATTGAAAATAAGAATGTGTTCTTAACTGACTTGCCTAGTTAAATAAAGGTAAAAAAAACAAACAAAAAAAATATCTGCAAAATTGGTGTCCAAAAATAACGATTTCCGATTGTTATGAAAACTTGAAATCGGCCCTAATTAATCGGCCTTTCCGATTAATCGGTTAACCTCTACTTTCTACCTCCTCCACTGCAGTCCCGTAGATGTGGATAGGGGCGTGCTCCCTCTGCTGTTTCCTGAAGTCCACGATCAGCTCCTTTGTTTTTTTGACGTTGAGGGAGAGATTGACGTTGAGGGGGCAGCATTACGGCCACACAACGTGGATGCAGCTGGGAAATTCAAGACATTATCAAGTTCTTGTCAAATTGTGAATGAGAGACTGATGAAGTGTGTACAGCCTGCGCACAAAGCAAACCAGAGCTCATGTCTTTCATCCAACTTTTTTTTTCAAATCATCATTAGAGTGGCATCATGCAGCACCATATAGCCCAACATTTGTATCACAACTAATGTTACATAAATAACTCTAAATTAAGCATATAGGAGGACCTGTTTCTTTGGTATCTGCTGAACACAGAATAGCCGATGTGCCTACTCCTTCAAATCGTTTGGAGAAAATATCCTTTCTATTTTATCCAGCTATGTTATATTGTGTTCTTCATACTATAAAATAATGCCACGTAATTCTAAGAAAATCTTATCTAAATGAACTAGTGTAGCCAAATCAGGGCCTAACATAAGGACAACTCAGAGTATGCTATGCTAATCTGTTCTTCTGTTCTTCATATCATGTTTCTTTAGACCTGTCTAAAATTAATCATGGATTCATTGTGATGGTGTAGACTATATTACATGGATTTATTAGACATTTTCAGATGTAGATGTTCCAAATGTCTGCATCAGTGGCTTGTAAACTATGCGTTGAAGCCAGGAGATGCTAAATGTTTTTATTGTAATTAAGTCAATTACTGTGAGGCCGGTAGTTATTTGCTTGACAATCACCGGTTGACAAAATTTCATGACCGCAACAGCCCTAACCAAAGCAGACCATTAAACTTCCACACAGACGGCCCATCCCAGCGTGAATAAAGCTGGTTACGGTTATCACATGATTATACTGCTCTCTCCCTCTCCCCTCCCTCCATCTGTTCTCTCTCTGTCTCTGTCTGTGTTCTCTCTCTGCCTGTGTTCTCTCTCTTCTCTCTCTCCAGGGCATGTTGAGTCGCAGGCCTGCCTGCCAGCACACAGACCGCCGAGGTGGTTCTAATTGAGTAATGATGAGTTGGTGCTCTCTCCAAAAACCCAAAGATGACTCCAGGGCCACAGCTGTCCCCCCCCCCCACCCCACCCGCCTCCTCATTTGCACAAAAACCCAAGCTACTCTGAGCGCATGTGTGACAGAGCGAGGGATGGTAGAGTTATTCTTCCGGAGGAGTATATGGCATTTGATTCTCCTGCCATCCACCTCCAAAGTATTGGAATACATTTGTTTTGTGGTTTTTATAGTCTATATTTTTTTCTTATTTGCCTATTGGATTTGATTTCCCTATTTTATTGGCTGCGGCCACCCCAACCCCAAGTGCATATTAGTTCCATGCTAGATTGCATGTCTGTGGATTGCCTTCAGTCCTGTTGATTTGAATATTCACTGTACTATGCTGTTAAACAGAATAACTACTATTTTAGTATGACTTGCATAGCCTGTATTTATCGATAGGTAATTTATTTCCTTTATTTTCATTTTCATTTATTAAACAGCAGACAGGTTTTTATTGAACTATTTCCTTACCAGATTCGAGAATACCTATTGGTGGGAAGAACATTATGACAACTGAGCAATTGCTGCTAGAGACCAACCATGCATGGGTGGACTTTTGAAAGGAGTCAGTTGAAATTGAGCCCCAGCTGCCCTCCCCCCGTGTAATGTTGTTTACATGTCCCTATATATTTTTTATAGTTACAGAAATTAAAAACATAGATTAAATAAACATTTTCAATTGTGCGGTGGAGGGTCCCCTCAACGGCATTTTGAAATTGCTAAGTCTGCCCCTGCGAAAATCAACCCACCAAAAATGGACCCTGCTGCTGCATGCTAGCACAGGCTGTTACCGCTCATCACTCCGGAAAAGCAGTTCCCATGTTTAACGTGCAACGGATAGAGGGAGAGAGCGAGCGAGGGGCAGAATGTGCTGACGCTGCGCTTTCGTCTGAACTCCCCAAATGAATAATCAGCCGCGGTTCAGCCGTGCACTGCCAGGAGCAGGAGGCTGCCAAGCTCTGGCCTCGGGTGCGGTGGGCCCGAAAAGGAGGCCCTGGCAGCCGGACACAGGGCTTTTGCTTGTTCAGGATTTTTGATTAAATCCTTTATTGTGCTCCACTCACGCAAAGGTCCAAGGCGAAACAAGCGCAGAGAAATGACTGGAGGGGTGGAAAAGGAGAGTGTGGAGAGAGAAGGGAAATGGGATCTCTTTTTCTCTCTGTTACCCCTCCCTCACTCTCTACCTCGCTTTCCCTCTGTGACTGAAAAGATGTTTGATTTACTGTATGGGGTAGTTGTGGTGAGGTGAAAAGTTTTTGTCCCTCAACAGACCGGCTGGCTCTGGTTGTGTATCGTCTTTCTGTTCACTAAGCCCCTTTCCTTTCTCAATGGTACATTGCTTGTCTGGGATTATTTCTATTTTTGGACAATGTAAATGTAATGTATAAGGGACTCAGTCTCTGGAGTCTAGACAATAGTGTTTTTGGCTGCCTCCAACTGCTGTTTATGGGATATGTGGTCTTCCTTGAGCAAATATGAAATGAAAAGCACATGCATTCACATTTTAAAGGACAAGCGATAGTCCGGTCGTGCAGCTCTCTGTCAATGGAGGCCTTCTGGAATCCAGTTTTTAAGGTTTTTCCAGAAAATGTAACCATGGTTTGTGTTGTTGTTTCAGCTGTTTCTCTTCTGGATTTGACTGAGCAGTTCACACCGCCAGAAACTGCTCCCCCTACCCTGGTGAACCTAGTGGAGGCCATTGAGAAGAAAGGTACGCACTCACACACAACACAATGCAACACAACGCAAACATTAACATACATACACAGTAAATTGAAATATACAGCGGTATCCTAGTTGTTGCCATTCAGAGGAGAGGCACAATGGGAATACATTATATTACTCAGATAGTCTCATATCTCCACAGCCTACACTGTAGTGTTTATTTGTCCCTGATATTTATTCTCACCTGTATGCTCATGGTGTCATGCAGGACAGTGGTCTTCATTCACACTATTACCAATTAATACTATTCAGGGGGAGGTCTTCATTCACACTGTATTACCAGTTAATACCATTCAGGAGGAATGTCTTCATTCACACTGTATTACCAATTCACACCACTCGGGAGGAGGTCTTCTTTCACAGTTTCAGTGCCCGTAGGGGAGAGCCGGGTTACTAAAGTAACACAGGGTGAAATAACACGCCCATTTTCTCAGATGACACTGAAGCTAGAATGATGTAGTGAAGTCAGCACGTTCCTAATGCGGAGGACAAGCTCCCTGCAAAAAAACAGCCCAATGTTTTGCAGAGTTATCCACAAAACATGTTTCTGTAAGTAAAAAAAACGGACCTGGAAAGGTTTTTAGGTTGTGGAGGTGTTTAGATTAAGGTTGCAACAATGTAATTTTCTTAACTTTTTATGGGCAGGTGGGACGGTAGCGTCCGGCGTAATTGCAGAGCGTGAAATTCAAACTACAGAATTATAAATATTGAACTTTCATAAAATCACAAGTGTAATACATCAAAATAAAGCTTAACTTATTGTTAATCCAGCCTCTGTGTCAAAAAGGCTTTACGGCGAAAGCACACCATGCGATTGTCTGAGGACAGCACCCCGCACACAAAGGCATGAAAAACATATTTCAACCAGACAGGTGCGCCACAAAAGTCAGAAATAGCGATATAATAAATGCCTTACCTTTAATGATCTTCTTCTGTTGGCACTCCAAAAGGTCCCAGATACATCACAAATGGTCCTTTTGTTCGATAATGTCCTTCTTTATATCCATAAAAACTCAGTTTAGCTGGCGCGCTTCAGTCAATAATCCACCGAGTTTCCCTCCATCAAAATGCATACAAAATGAATCCCAAACTTTACCAATAAACTTTTCCAAACAAGTCAAACAATGTTTATAATCAATCCTTAGGTACCCTAATACGTAAATAAATGATCAAATTTAAGACGGAGAATCATTATTGTCTTTACTGGAGAAAAATACCAAAGAGCGCACTCTCTTCCACACGCTTGGAAACACTACAGCCAAAATGGGAGCCACCTAGAAAAACTACAATTTCTGGCTTATTTTTCCAAAAATCAGCATGAAACTCTTTCTAAAGACTGACATCTAGTGGAAGCCCTAGGAACTGCAGTCTGGGATTTCGCCTTATAATAAAAGTGACAGCAATTGAAAACAGTGGTAGGCTGAATATTTATTTTGGGGGGGGGGGTGGTTTGTCCTCAGGTTTGCCTGCCATATCAGTTCTGTTATGCCAACATACATAATTGTAACAGTTTTAGAAGCCGTAGAGAGTTTTCTATCCAAATCTACCAATTATATGCATATCCTTGCGTCTGGGCCTGAGTAACAGGCAGTTTACTTTGGGCACGCTTTTCATCTGGATGTGAAAATACTGCCCCCTACCCAAGAGAGGTTAACCCATCATAGGTTTCAAGTATCATGCCAGCTAGTCTTGGGTCTTAGCCTGGGAGAAGTTACAGGAGAGACTGGTGGGACGAAAGTAACACAGTGTTAACTGAGGGACCTCGAATAAAATATAATAAACATTTAAGCACAGGCCATTGTCTCCTAGTTTATATTGCTTTTAAAATGTTACCACAATATCAACAAATGATTGAATGTTTGAAAATTATATGACATCCTTAGAATGATGCCTTAATTAATTGACTTGATCGATCAGCTTCTCGCATAAGCTTTTTTTGTCGAGAGGTTAGTGGTCAAAAATATATATATTTATGATTCTGGGGGTTAATTACCATGTGTCAAGCCATGGAAATGTGATAAGAATAATGAGAATATTTTTTTTTAATCCTATCAAGACACGAGGAGTGCGCCGAGGACAGCTGGAGCGCACCTGAATAATCATTGAAAATGATGAAAAACATTCTATACATTCCCATTTAAAGGGATACTTCGGGATTTTGGCAATGAGGCCCTTTATGTACAGTACTTCCCCAGAGTCAGATGACCTTGTGGATACCATTTTTATTTGTCTATACTCAGTGTGAAGGAAGTTATAGTTTCGCAAATCTACTCGACTTCTTCATTGTGCTAATGCTAGTTAGCATTGGCTCGCGAAACTACCTGAATTTACAGTTGCTAATGGTAGAGGACATATAACTTGTTTGTCATAAGATATGGTATCGCTAAATGCATAGATCTGAGTAATTAGGGGAAATAACGTGTTCCTTTTGTCCCAGTTTTCCCCTACATACATACTCAGACACACACAGAGACGTGCACACACACAAATAACCGTGCACACACAGCAATGCACAGGCACAAAGGTGGGGCACACACCTTTCGTCCCACTCGATACCTTATTTACATACAGTACCAGTCAAAAGTTTAGACACACCTACTCATTCAAGGGTTTTTCTTTATTTGTCCTATTTTGTACATTGTAGAATAATTGTGAAGACATCAACACTATGAAATAACACACATAGAATCATGCCATAACCATTGATTCCATATGTGTTATTTCATAGCTTCATAGTTTTATGTCTTCACTATTATTCTACAATGTAGAAAATAGTACAAATAAAGAAAATCCCTTGAATGAGTAGGTGTGTCCAAACTTTTGACTGGTACTGTACATTTAAATAATTGGCTTTTTATTTTACTGACAGTGCCTGCATGTGATGGTCACTCTCAGGGGACGGTAAGAGCAGCAGACTGAGGGTTCGCTTCTTAATATCCCTCCGCTCTCCCTTTCCTCCACTGACTAAAGGGACACCGTCTTCCAGCTGATGGTCACTCTCAGGGGACGGTAAGAGCAGCAGACTGAGGGTTCACTTCTTAATATCCCTCCGCTCTCCCTTTCCACCACTGACTAAAGGGACACCGTCTTCCAGCTGATGGCAAAACTCGAGTTGCACCGTATTTTTTTCTGCCTCATGAACAAATTAATGTTGTTACTCCTATGAACAGAGAAAGTGACATATTCCTTGATATTAAAAAACGACCCAAGCCGCTAATAATATCATCCTCAAGCCTATAGATTCGTTCTTACTCATTCATTACTGCTGCAGTGCTTGTTTTAGCACTGAGTGGAAATAGGAAGAATGCGTATTTTATAGCTTGTTGACAGTGCTGAGTAAGAACTTTAAACATGAACTCCCTCATAAAAACAGCATCTCTTTGCTGTTTTTGTTGACAGTCTCTCTAGCCATGGTTTTAAACGTTTTGACATCTTATAGTATAAACTTTGTTGCCGCTTTCTTTTATGCCTGCTACGTTACTGCAGACACGGTCATATGAGCCATCTGATTGGCCAGTGGTAAGCCTATAGTATACATGATTTGCTCTCTGGGCCTGTCGGGAAGGCAGAGTTTATGCCTTCAGACAAATTAAATGTTTCAAAATGTCAGTTTGACTACCCGGCGTGCAGGGCAGCTGAATCGGGTGCACCTACTGGCAACAGCCTGAGACGAAAATATTTTATTTTTAAATTGGAACACAAGGCTTTATCATTGTTTTGTTTTTTTACAGAAATGTTTGACGATCGACTAGGAATGTAGTACAAGAAAGTTGAGTGAAGTTCTCTCCCGGGGGATCTGCGCGGCGGTCTCGGGCTAGCTTAGAGTGAACATTGATGCCTAACTGTTGGTGGTTTACCCAATACATTACTGGGAGCTTATATAAAGTGCGAGACTCTATTTATTTGTATAACCTACAGTTTACTCACCGTTAGTCAGCATTTCTACTAACTGTTTTGGGTGTACGCCAGCTCATGCTTTTCACAAGATAAATACACACCCCATGCCAGTTATTTGTGTAGAGCCAGCTGTATGCCTCAACACCATGCATATAGATGTAGCTACACAATGAATGGCCTGGCATGTGGACTTAAAGGGATAGTTCACACAACTGACATATTGGTTTTCTTACCCTGTCAGCAGTCTATGAACGAGATAAGACTGCAATCCATGCTTGGGTTTTGTTTATCTGGTCACTGTCTCCAACTTTTTTGCATTTATAGCACAAAACCAATGTGAGTGAATATCCTTGATATTAGCATTTTTCGCATTTAGTTTCCAAATCATCTTGAAGTATCTTTATTGAGCTGTACAATCCATTTTACACTTTGGGATGATTTGGACATGGAACGTGAAATTGCTTATCAGGGATATCCACTTGCATTGGTTTTGTGCTATAAATGCTAAACAAAATCAAAGCATGGATTGCTATCTTGTCCATCAACTGCTTACAGGGTAAGGAAACCAATGTGCCAATGTCATTTGGGTGAATTACAACTACATTTGAGGTATGAAAATATCTAACCAACTACATTTTTTTGTGTATTGCTCCTTTTAGGGGTTGTTTTAATAATGTAGTCTAATTAACATAATCTGATTTAATCTGAATGTCTAGTTATTAAGATTGGCAGATAAGGAAAGAAAGAGGACTGCATCAAAAGCTACAGTGGAAAAGCATAAAGAGCAACTGTATAGAAATCCAGAGCTGCTTGAGGAGTACAGTTCTCATTGTGTTACGGGAATGAGAACGGGCTAAAATGAAAATATACTTAATCAAAATGTCAGATTTTTTTCTGAAAATGTTTTGTAATTAACTCTCCTGTATCTTTAGGAAATTAAAACAATTTAACATTTTCCCCGTGCAATGTTGTTTTTCTTCTAACTTTACATGCATTATGGTAATGAGCTTTTATTTTGTGCATGGTCGTAGAAAATGTGTAACAAAAAAATCATTATCTGATTTTGAGATGGTATTTTATCCATTACAAAAAAATGTTTTGGGTCTTTTCAAATTTTACCACGAGTAATACCAAGTATCACCCAGCTGTGTGTTGGGTGATTGTTATTGATGGCTCCTGTGCCCTTACAGAAAGGTTTGATTTTTTATTTTACCTTTATTTAACTAGGCAAGTCAATTAAGAACAAATTCTTATTTTCAATGACGGCCTAGGAACAGTGGGTTAACTGCCTGTTCAGGGGCAGAACGACAGATTTGTACCTTGTCAGCTCGGGGATTTGAACTTGCAGCCTTTACTAGCCCAACACTCTAACCACTAGGCTACCCTGCCGCCCCAGATAACAATGCACATGACATTGGTTTTATACCTGTGTTGTAACCTGGGCTCTAAATAAAAAAATGCCATTGGTAGCACGGTTTTTCATTGGTAGAAAAGTTAGAAGCACCACATAACAATTTACAAGCAGCAGAAAAATATATTTTTAAGATATATAGCCTACCTATTTACTTTTAAGTGCATCTCCTGAAGAAGATATACATTTTCCTTTCTGTGCCACAAAATGTTTGCATAAACTGGTAAAGTTGCCAGGTTATTAGTAGGGCTGCAAGATATGGGCAATTTTTAAATCAAAGATCGCGATTTGACTTGCAATATATATCAAAACATTTGAGTGAACTGTTGTAATCATAGAGATAGAATGATTATTATAATCCTATGGTTGGTGTTTAGCATGACAACAAATGAAAAAGCTAGGTAGGAGTTATGAAAGGGTGGGAACCAACGTGTTGGTTGGTGTTTCCCAGAGGACCCTAATCATATTTGAATAACATTTAGACAAAAATTGTAGAATTGACTATCTGATTCAGAACATGCCGTTGCACAAACATGCTGATCTACATCATGAGTAGCAACCTGTATTCGATCTAACATTTGCTTTGCCCTACCTAGTAGCTATTTAGCTAAGTAGCATTTAGTTAGCAATTAGCATTAGTGATTAGCATTATTTTAGGCACTGGTTGTAACACTGTAGTTAGCCTACACTAGTAACACAGTAATCATGCTATTGCATTGTAATAGCATACTAATGGAGTTTAGCTGTTTATGTAATGAGACAAATAGGGAGGGACTGTATGTAAGTGACTCATGAAATTGAATTTGATTTAATTTCCATATTTCACATGTACCAAAAAAATAAATAGAAATTGAATTAAGTCTGACAGACTTAACTCCTAAAGAACACAAAAAACATGAAGCACTGGGAGGGGGTTGGTGTGTGGGATGTGGTGTGGAGTTAATTATTAATTTTTGAATTCTTCAGATGGTGAAAATGGTTAAAAATGATATTTTTTGCTCTTAATGAAGTACCATTTGCTCATTACCTTAATGCGGTCTAATCTACCGTAACACAGATCTCATTACCAAAATGCATCAATGGTAAAATAATCCTAGAATAATATTACAAAATCCAAATTATTTGAGCTGTGCATAAAATGTAAATTTCTCTTTATATTTATGTACTTTAAATATGAATAAGTTTAAAACAGAAAATAACAAAAATGTCAAAAAAAAAGAAAATCAATTTATTAAGTATATTTTCATTTCGAGTCGTAATAACTCCGGTATCTAGGCAATTTGCAACATTTTCACCATCCAATGTTGTTTTTCTTCTTACTTTACAAGCGTTACGGTAATGAGATTTTAAGAAATGCGAGGTCTTGGAAAGTATGTAAAAATGTATCTGATGATTAATTTAACAGTCACTCATTTGAGATTTTATCCATTACAAAATAACTTGTTTTTGTCTTGGCCAAGAGTAATACCAAGTTATCAAGAATCACCTAGCTGTGTACCAAACAACACCCTATTCCCTACATACTGCATCATGTCCTGTTTTTGGCTTAGCCAGATTAAGTGATATGACATGCTATTCTATAAAATCCTTTCTCCGTAATAATATTACCTGATTGAGCTAATCATGTAAATGTAATTAACTAGAGAGTCAGGGCACCACAAAATAATATTTATAGAGCTGTTATCTTCCGAATAAACTTTTAAAGACCTAGTAATATTTTACATCAATAGCAGTCAATATTAATCGTCACCTTAATTCAGTCTCATCTGAAAGTTGTAAATTATTGGTTATCTTCACGAACCCTGGCTAACAAGTTGAATCAGCAATACAAAATTGGGTTTAATTATTTATTTACTAAATACCTAACTAATCACATAGAATTGCATATACACAGAAGGAATTATACCTTGATTACAAATGACTTCATAAAGGAAAACATCCCTAGCGGGCAGAACAGATATGACAGCTGGTTACACAAAAGAAAGGGGACTGGGTTTGAGTGAAAGAGCGGGAAGACTTGAGGAACAAAGGGAGAAGCCATGCTATCGTAAATACAGTATCTTATGCATTCTAAATTACCGCCCATTTGGAAAAGGAAAATGCAATAAATATTTACTCTGAGCTGCGCTTCGGTAGGTTGGTGGTAGATGGAAGGCCGTGTTGCCAAACCGAGTCCTTTGTCCTTTGAAGAATGTCTCTGCTGGTAAATTGAATACGTTGTAGTAACGTCGTTGTGTGGTAGACGGAATACTCTGTCTGTTCTTTTCTAGCCCGCTTTTGCAGCTGCTGTTGCTAACTCAACGGCTAGGAGGTATCACTTCTGTAGTGAATAATAGTTCAAAGTTCATACCATTCGCAACCAAAGCTCACGCTGAGGTTGGCTTAGTTCTGTAGTTGACATGTTAGTCCTTTTAACACAGAGGCTGCAGACCTCACGTACTTGGAACAGGAGGTTACATTTTCATCAAGGCTTTATATAGTGGAGCGAGAAGGGTGTGTTTGAAAAGTTTTATAACCCAGTTTTATAACCCTCTTCACAGGGGCGGGCCACTGATTGATCAGAGCCCTAACCTTGGAAGCTAAAATTACATTTAATCTCTTCACCAATATTTTTATATTCAAACATTTAAATTGAACAACAATTCCATGTGAATCCGATAACTCTGATGTGTAGACTTTCCACTGTCGAGTTTGTCATCCTATCATTGATGAGAATGTCTCAGATGACAACCCAGCTGACATCATATTCATTAAGTACCACCGCATATGTTCAATTGGTTGGATTACCAGAATATAGTTCACTTCCCCCCACCTACTGATGTTCCCAGAATCTCTATGTTAACCAAGGTGTTTTCAAATTCCACATCAGTAGGGTAGAGAGGAAAAAGGGGGGGAAGAGGCATTTATGACTGTCATAAACCTACCCCCATGCCAACGTCATGACACTGAGTAGTGCAATATATAGGAGATAGTCTACATCCCAAATGGTACCCTAAAACAGTTCCTCAAACTGAAACGTCTTCCACACAGGTGTCTCTCTTCCGCTTTCCTCCATCTTAGCTCCCCAGAGTGTATTCATAATCACGTCCCTAGGGTCTTTACATTTAATGTGACCTGTCTGTCTGTCATGCATACTGTAGAGGGTTTCTTTTAGAAGGACGATGAGCTAACGTCTCAAATCATCTTGATTCGTCTGCAGGTCTGGACTGCAAGACACTGTACAGGACACGTCTCGCATCCGCCTCAGATGGCCCAACACAGAGTCAGAGAGAGGGTGAATTATTATTATTACTCTTCAGTTGTATTTGTTCTGTTCGAATTAGTAGTGATGTGTCATTAATCCTTGAAATTAAGAGCTTTGACTGACTGTTACATTTGTGGGGGTATTTGCAGTGACAACATTTTCTTTGTACTACTTGTATAAGTAATGCACGTTCATACTTTTCTCGCACCCAGTGTATGACTGGATACAACTTTCTAGTATCCTATATAAATGTATGAATATCATGCAATGCGTTCAAAATGCCCGGGAAAGCATTGGGAGCAAATCTGTGACAAATCTGATTGAATTAAATCCATTTGGTCAGACCCGCTGACTGTTTCTCTCTCTCACCTCTTTCCCCAGAGGTGGAGTCGGGGCCTGGTAGTGACGTGGGCGCCGTTTCGGAGTGTTTACTCCGCTACCTGCGGGAGCTGCCGTCCCCCGTCATCCCCCCCGGTGTTTACCCAGACCTGCAGGCTGTGCTGCAGCAGGGCGCCGCGGGTACATGCCACATTTCACTCACCCCTGCTTGTGCGCAACCAGTGCCCCCCACCAACCCATCCCCAGCCCCGACGAAACAGACCCAGGCAATAGCAAGTAACAGAATCGCATGAAGCCGAACGAGCAAACAGATAAATTGTATGGCGAGTCAATCACGTGCCCCCCTCCTGCCTGAGGGAATAGGCCCAGTGTGGAGTGCTGGGGATGAGCTAGTCACAGGCATCCCAGAAATGTTGTAACATATATTGCTTCCCTGGTGATGTCAGGGACGGTGTGCGTGCCTGCATGCATATGAGAGAAAGAGAAGGGGGTGTTGTGTGTGTGTGTGTGTTGAGAGAGTTCCTGTTTGTGTGTGCACTTGCAGGTGTGTGTATGTAATGGGCTGCCGTAACACATGTGGTGTCCGTCCTCCCACAGACTGGTCCAAGGCTGTGGCGGCGAGCAGCAGTGGAGGCAGGGAGCTGAGCCTGGTCCTGGAGAGGGCCACCAGCATGTCCCTGCATCACCACCTCACACTGCACTACCTGCTCACACACCTGGGTAAGGTGATCCAGACCTCCCATCTTAATGGCCTGGACTTTCACACCCTGGGTCTGGTCTTCGGGCCGCTGCTGATCCGGCACAGCTCTGCCACTGGGTGAGTAGGAGAATCCCTAATCTAACATATGAGTAAAGGAGGTTGCACACTGTTCAACAAGCCCAACACACTTCAACATTCTTAAGTTGGTTGTTTTTACAATGTTATAAAGCCACTTTCACATCACCCAGACAAACACCAACGAACAGAGTACGCCGCTCGTCTGTGTTGGTTGGTGTTGTCCAATTCGGCATTTTCAATCAGAGTTTGGTGGTGTGTGCGGTGTGCAAGCAGTTTAATAGATTGCTTATTTTTAGTTGCTTTTCGCTAGGTCTCAAAGCACTTTACATTGCATTGGGTAACTAGTGTAACATCAAACCCCACCATTGTATATTTGCACCTAACTTGGTAATATACAGCAGCCATTTTGTGTCAGATTGCTGAGTTACCACATAGCCAGCGATATCCTCGAGACCGACGAGAGCTCCAACGTCACTGGGTGAGTGAGGGACGTGACCGTTAGACCTCGCTCCATCGTGCGACTCCAGTGGAAATGCATAAGGCCAAATGCTGTTACTACAGATGGCAGTCGAGTGCTTTTCCTCTTCCTGCACAGCACCATGTGTTTGAATGACCTGCCATTGACTGAACATCTTATGACCATGTGTCTGACTCCCTGCCGTTGTTGATTGACAGGTGGGAGGTGGGGGAGGAGTTCCCTGCACTGGCACTGGAGAGGCTTCTGATGGAGATGGCCATAGGACAGGAAGTCCCACACCCAGGTATTGATGGATAGATGCAGTGCTTCAAAATGGAGGGCTCCATAGAAATTAATATAGAAGCTAGAATGGATGGAAATGCTGTTTTTAGAATGGAATGTATTTACTGTTGGCTTAACTTGTTTGCAATTGTTTTGCAATGGTAGTTTGCATTTGTTTGGTAATTTAATGAGTTAGTGCTGATTATGACAGACTGATGTCAAAAAGTTGTTTGTTTCATATGTTAGAATCTGTAGGTTTGAATTAAATGTATTCTATGAATTAACTGTGATGCTTGTCAAAACCTTTCCTAACTAATGAACGTCTCTGTTTATGTGTAGCTCTACCAGCCATGCCAGTAAAGGTCAAAGATACAACTCCAGCCATGACTGAGAGCAGCATACTGAGTGATTCGGAGTGGTACTGGGGTGAAATCTCCAGGTGAAGAGCCATTCATGTAACAATAGCATTTCTACATCAATGAAATCATTTAATAAATCAACAAAATAGTAGGCCTATAGTTTAGTATTTAGGATTATAGTACTTATTTTTGGGGTGGATTAAAACAGGATTATAGTAAACATTATTGTGTATTGTAGTATAGGATACTCTGCACACATTGAACAGCCTATTATAATTGCGTGCAAGTGATTAAGTTGTATTGTGAAGGATGTGGTGCTTTCATGAATTCCCAATTGCCTCTAACTTTGCCGTTGTGTTCCCAGGGAGGAAGTGAATGAGAAGATGAGAGACACCCCCGACGGGACGTTCATGGTCCGTGACGCCTCCAGCAAACTGGAGGGAGAGTACACATTGACCCTCAGGTGAGAGGCTGCCCCCTGTAGATTATATATAGATGTTATGTCAACAGGACCATTAACATTACCGTTCCTGAACCTCTGTGAAAAAATGATACACAGAATCAAGTTCTAACTCCTTTTTGAATGTGGAATGTTTGCTATTGCGATACTTGGGACCTTTGTAGCTCAGCAGAGTAAAAAAAAAAAAATGTTAATGAAAGAACTGGAACTACTTTCTAAAGGACTTAAGACTGATTTCTCAACCGTTCCACAGGAAAGGCGGAAACAACAAGCTGATCAAGGTCTGCCACCGGGAAGGTCGCTATGGCTTCTCAGAGCCGCTCACCTTTATCACGGTGGTGGAGCTCATCAACCACTACCGCCATGAGTCCCTGGCCCAGTACAACGCCAAGCTGGACACCCGGCTACTCTACCCAGTCTCCACATTCCAGCAGGTACATACACTACATGAACAACAACTGAACAACATACAAATTGTCCATGAAAATGAACAAGTATTTTTGCTGGCCCACCTCTCTTAAGGCTACACAAAACCCTCCTGTAATTGATACTATGGTCATATTTGTGAAATATCTGAGGGGTTGCCATTTAGGCACCTGAAGTTCCAGGATAATGCATTTAATTTAGAATGCAAGTTGGAATGGCCTTTTCATTGAACTTTTGATGCCAAAATGGAGAAAACAGTTCCTGCTGAATTTGTATTGCTGTCCTCCATCCTGAGTGGCTGCTTGGTGAGTATTCTCACTGACTGTTGGCTGACGTGAGAACCATATATTTGGAGAGTTAGGATATTGAGGTTTCTGCATTATGATCCATTTACATGACACTACATTCCATGGCAGCCATGTTAGCTCCCCATGGGCAATGTTGACCAATAGCAGTTCACTGAATTTTCTGAATTTTTAACAATGCTATGCTCAAGATTCTCGTCAAGGGCGCTAACATGACGAACTGTTTTAAAAGTTGTCCCAACTCTCTAAATATATGGCCCTGGCTAACATTTCTCCTCAGGAGCAGCTGGTGAAGGAGGACAGCACTGAGGCGGTGGGCGAGCAGCTGAAGGTGTACCACGAGCAGTACCAGGAGAAGAGCTGGGAGTATGACGTGCTCTACGAGGAGTACACACATACCTCACAGGTCCTATATTGCTTATTATAAACTGGGTGGTTCGAGCACTGAATGCTGATTGGCGGGTATGACAAAACATTTATTTTACTGCTCTAAGTACGTTGGTAACCAGTTTATAATAGTAATAAGACACCTCGGAGGTTCGTGGCATATTGGCAATATACCACAGCTAAGGGCTGTATCCTGGCACTCTGCATTGCATCGTGCTTAAGAACAGCCCTTAGCTGTAATATATTGGCCATACACCACACCTCCTCGGGCCTTATTGCTTTACTATACTGTATAGAGACTATTAGTCCACACTACTGACTTCTGGACCACCCCTCTCAAGCTCTGTCACAAAATGATTTGTCTTGTATTTGTCTTTTTTGTATCCTTCCTCTGTAACCAATGATGTGAAGGAACTGGTGAAAATGTCATGATGGAAAATCACATGCCTCCTAACTGTCATGAGGTGATCCCGTTTGTGTCTCTGTCAGGAGCTCCAGATGAAGCGCACAGCCATCGAGGCCTTCAACGAGACCATCAAGATCTTCGAAGAGCAGTGTGAGACTCAGGAGCGCTACAGCAAAGAGACCATCGAGAAGTTCCGACGTGAAGGCAACGACAAAGAGATCCAGAAGTAAGCATTTTGCCTATTCATAGTGACATGGGTATTTACACCACAGCCTGTATCAAACTAGTACCTATGTATGTAGCATGTATTTACCACATAGCCAGCCAATGTATTGTAAAGAACAGTCAAACCAAACCAGACCACTACAAATGAACCCCAGAGCAAAAACTGTTATGGAGCTTTCTTCCCACTCACTTCAGGATCCAGAGCAACTCAGAGCGTCTGAAGTCTCGGGTGACAGAGATCCACGACAGCAAGAGGAAGCTGGAGCAGGACCTGAAACAGCAGGCAACCGACAACAGAGAGATTGACAAGAGGATGAACAGCCTGAAACCAGACCTCATGCAGCTAAGGAAGATCAGGGACCAGTACCTGGTGTAAGAAAACGCTATGCTGTACAATGCTATACTATCCCAGCCCTTACATTTATATTCGGTCTTTATCCAAGAACTCTTAGCTAGAACCTAATTGGGTTAACCTTTTGGGACAGACATGGAAAAACCTACATGGGCTACCACATGGGTCCTTATGGCTGCATTTACACAGGCAGTTCAATTTTGTTTCTTTTTTCCACTAATTTGTCTTTTGACCAATCAGATCAGCACTTTTGCCAATAATTGGGCAAGATCAGAATTGGGCTGCTTGTGTAAATGCAGCCAAGTGGACCCCTTACCATTTTTACAGGGCTACAGTAATCTTATTTGTTTTTCATTTGGAAGACTCTTTAATATTTTGGACCATTCAGAATATGTTTTCTGGACAGTCTTTTCTAACAAGACGATTTTATCTAGCTCAATAATTACATATGGTATTCATTTTAGTTCAGTCAGTGTAGGAGGCCAAATCTCTAATTTCAGTTTCATTTTACTACAAATTCAACAAAATACTTGATTCCTTAAAAATAATACATTCCCAGCATATTACAGCATGTGAATCGCAAATCATTTGCCAAGCAATTCCTGAACAATTCATCAGCATTCTGACAAATGGCAGCCGTCATTCTGATTCAGATTGTACTTGCCTGGGTAGCAATTAACATGACTTGAAACTTGGACCGAATAAGCCAACAGACGATAAATACAGCGAGGGCAGTATAATTAGCTGCTGAGAAATGTACACTCACAAAAAACAACATAGTCAACTCAGTGGTTCAAACATGTCATGAGTGTTTCTTTACTACTAACACAAGCCTGATCAGCAAGCAAGCCATGTTTGTTGGCTCCCATGCAAAACGAGCTGGCTAACAGTAATCAGTGTTGCCAACTTAGCAACTTTGTTGCTATATTTAGCAACTATTCAGACCCCTGTAGCGACACATTTTCAAAAAAAATCGACTAGCGACAAATCTAGCCACTTTTTCTGGTGTTATTGGAGACTCTAACGTGAAAGCACGTATCGTTCTTACTCTTCTCAACGAGCAGCGGGTGCTGCTGTGGGCCCCATCCCCGTCCCAAAGAAGTCACAGGCGGCCCAGTCCCCGCGCAGCAGTCCCTCCCAGCTGCAGTCAGAGCAGGAGATGTTCACCCCTCCGCGTCCAGACTGCAAATGAATCGCGCATGCGGGAAGCCGTCGCTGGCTGATCCCCCCCCCCCCCTGGCTTACATTTAGGGCGGGATGGAAATGTAAAATGTTCTTTGTCTAAAATAAATCACTGCACATAAATAAATCACTGCATTTGACTCACACAGACAGCCTGTCACTTACTCACCTTATCCACTGTGTGTGTGCCTCTCTGTGACATAAGCTAAACATCTAGCTGGCTAGCTCATCATGTCTCAGTCTAAACTGTACACTCAAAAATACAGAAAGGGGTGGGAATCAAACCCTGAATTCTAAGGCTGGTTGAAGCTGTTTATTGGAGATGATACATGGGTGTACTGCCTGTATTGTAAGGCTGATTTCTATGCCAAACTTAGTGATGTAAATAAAACACATGACAACTCAAAAACATACTCAAAATGCAAAACCTTATAACAGTTTCACCCAAAACAAGCTGCCATTTATGGTTTAAAAAATTGACTCTGCAATAAAGTCTGAAGCCACCATGGCATTAGCTATAACACTGTTCCATGCTGGCATGTGATCACATTGGATAAGTATGTAGAGCTGCTTTCTCAGACTCCACTGCTGCTACCCACTTCAAAGTGCACAGAAATGATTAATGGTGTTCTAGCACCATACTTTCTGAAAAAGTTGGTCGCAGATGTGGATGACTAGCATTTCAGCCTCCTCCTCGATGAGTCCAAGGATGTAAGGGTTTCTAAGTACCAGGGGTTGTGATAAGGTACTTTAGTGACACCAAGTAGACAATTGTATCAACTCTTCTGGGGCTTGTTGAGTTGGAGGGAGGAGATGCCAAAACTAAAGCCTGTGCTGTTGTGGCTTTCCTCGAGAAGTGTTTTCTTAAAAAATAGAAACTCCTGGAGATAGGGACTGACAATGCCTCTTATGACGGGGGGATTAACAATGGGATCCATAAAGTGCTGACGGAGCAGTATGGCCTCAATATCTGGTTCTTGTTCACTCTCTGCAGCTTGCTCATTTGTAGGTCTAAACCTATTTAGGGTGTTTTTTACTCACTTTTGTCTCTCCCACGATGTTATCCCTCTCCTACAGCGTCCATCACAATTACATGCACATGGTCAATTATGCAAATTAGGCGATGACATCATTTCGCAACTTTTAGGACAGCCAATAGCTACTTTCCTTACTGAGGAGTTGGCGACACTGACAGGAACTAGCTCAACAATAAACCAAAGCCCAGTATGTTCGTGACGGGGCTTGATAGCTACCTCGACAACAAGGACTATTTTTGAGCTAGCTAGCCATATTGTTTCAGCTCGTCTTGAGTTAGAAACATAGCGTTAGCTAGCTTACTAGAAACAATGCCAAACATTAGCTAGCTAGCTATCGTTCGTTATAACAAGTCTGCAGCCAGGCAACATCAGAAAATACCAAAACTGATTAGCTAGCTAACCACACAAAAAACATAACATATAGTCCATTCCACATACCGGTCAAATCACTTTGTAGATTCCCAGCTCCTGTTGTCTTGCCTTGACATGGAGTTAGAACCCCAACATTTACTGTACAGTCTTTAGTTTAGCACCTGAATTTTGAAGTTCCGTCATATGCCCTTGCTCCTCAAAATATTGAATGTGCATGAGTCTTTAAAGAAAATATGACAGCACGCACTAGCTAATAGCTTTTCATGCAAACATTATGTTGAGAGGAATTTCACCAGCATGATATCAATTAAACAATTAAACCCGCACGAACATGAAAATGTTGACACAACTTTGTTATTTTAGCTTCTCTACATTTCATTAGTTGGCGTTTTTACAGCGCATTAAAAAGTATTCAGGGCCCATTTTGGACCCACACTATAACCCGCAGAGGTTTTCTCCATAGACAGGTTTTCTATAATGCATGACCCAGGTGCTATGCCCAACGGGGTCCCAGAGACAATCCCTGGCCATATTCACACCAGGTAACCCCTTTATAAATGGTAAAGGGCCCATTTGGGACCTATGTTATAGTCCACATGGGTTTTCCCATGTGCGACCCTGGTAGTAAGCCCAACTGGGTCCCATAGACAGACCCTGACTATATACACTCGGTTTTTCCATGTCTTGCCCAAAAGGTCAACCCAAATGTGTACCAGCTAAGATAACCATGTAGAGCCGTTGCTCCCCACCTGGACATGTTGGTTGGGTGGCTATACAATGCTATGCGATGCTATGCTATACAATGCTATGTTGTGCTTCTTATTCTTTTCTATGAGTATTTGTGAACTGAATCGAAGAGGAATAGAGTCAAATTCTCTTTCTTTGGTCTTGCAGGTGGTTGACACAGAAGGGGACCAGGCAGAAGAAGATTAATGAATGGCTGGGCATAAAGAATGAGGCAGAAGAGTAAGTGATGAAGAAGAAATGTTTGGCAAGTGATTAGATCACTTGTTAAGAGCTACGTACATGGGCAGGAGCGGACTGGAACCAGAAATTGGCTCTGGCATTTCTAATACACCCGCCCATTTTACACCCATTATAATTTTGCTAAAAAAAAAGTTGTTGGACAGGCCGTAATAGGCTAAAAATTAACCAGCCCATCTGGCATTTACACATCTGACCATCTGTAAATGTTGAATTTGAAACTGTTGCCTTGTATTCTGTATTGACGTCAAATTTATGTCATATTCTGGTTGTAAAAATACATTTTATAAAATGACATAGTTACATAATTGCAACCAATTCTGCCCACTGACAATGATCATGTTGTCTTTCCCTAAAAGGCCAAAGGCTTTTAAACTCTGCACCATCTCCCCAAATGTCTGCAGCATCAAAATACATCTAATAATAAACCTAAAACTGTTATAAAGGATTTAGAAAGACATCCAGTAAGACGATGAGTCATTAACCCCCCCATCTTTAGGGCTCCCTAGTGGCTAAGCGGTCTAAGGCACTGCATTCCCTGGTTTGAATCCAGGCTGCATCACATCCGGCCATGATTGGGAGTTCCATAGGGCCAACACCTCCTTTGGCCGCTTTTCCTTCCAGTTCTCTGCTGCCAGTGACTGGAACGAATTGCAAAAATCGCTGAAGTTAGAGACTTATATTTACCTCACTAACTTTAAACATCAGCTATCTGAGCAGCTAACCGATCGCTGCAGCTGTACATAGTCCATCTGTAACTAGCTAACCCAATCTACCTACCTCATCCCCATATTGTTTTTAGTTACTTTTCTGCTCTTTTGCACACCAGTATCTCTACTTGCACATCATCATCTGCTCATCTATCACTCCAGTGTTAATTTGCTAAATTGTAACTACTTCGCTACTATGGCCTATTTATTGCCAACCTCACACCATTTGCACACACTGTATATAGACTTTCTTTTTTTCTATTGTGTTATTGACTGTGCGCTTGTTTATTCCATGTGTAACTCTGTGTTGTTGTTTGTGTCGCACTGCTTTGCTTTATCTTAGCCGGGTCGCAGTTGTAAATGAGAACTTGTTCTCAACTTGCCTACTTGGTTAAATAAAGGTGAAATTAAAAAATAAAAGGGCGACGCACAATTGGCCCAGCGTCGTCCGGTTTGGCCCGGGGTAGGCCGTCGTTGTAAATAAGAATTTGTTCTTAACTAACTTGCCTAATTAAATCAAGGTTCAATCTGTTTTCTTTTTTTATCTCCCTCCTACAGCTCCTACTGGCTGGTGGAGGAGGACGAAGGCTCGCCCCACCACGACGACGGCACCTGGTACATGGGCGACATCAAGCGCACCCAGGCAGAGGAGCTGCTGAGGGACAAGTGTGACGGCACCTTCCTCATCCGAGAGAGCCAGACGCAGAAGGGCTCCTATGCCTGCTCTGTAGTGTGAGTGTTTATTTCAATGTGTTACATGGCCTTTTGTGCCAGTCGAAAGAGCTAAGATTATTCATTGATGGGTTGATCTATTGAAAAATTGGCAAGTAGGAATATAGTATGTGGTTGTAACTAAAACCACATACTTTATCCCTATTCTTACTTGCCATTTTTAAGTAATGTTGTTGGCATCCCCTCAAATGACAATTGTACACTGTGCCATTGATTTAAGGGAACACCAGTAGACAACAAAGGGGAGACCCACATAGCTACTGCACTGTAAAAACAATTGTGTCGTTTTTACGGTAACTTATTGTCAGACAGTTACCTGTAAGTTATTATGAAAAATAAAAAGTATAGTATTCTACCTTAAATTCCATTGAAACTTTGGTTTAACAGTACATTTTAAACTTTACAGTTGCTTTGTAATTTTACATAAAATATTGTACCTTTTTTACAGTAACTTACAGGTAACTGGCTGCCAACTGGCTGCCAGCTGCCAGGATGCTTTTTACAGTGTGGAGTAGGTCAAAGCTGTGCCCTGGAAAACCTTAATAGCGCATGGGTGAAGTTGGGGCTTGTGATGATTGTGAATTTCCTTTATTTTTGGGCTTCAGACCAACCCTAACGTATAACCTAAAATGTTGTTTTTGTTTTTAATTACTAAGGAAACATTTGACATTTGACCTTCTGTTTGTTTGCATAAAACTGTAATCGCTTGTCTCCCCCAGTGTGGACGGCGACGCCAAACACTGCGTCATCTACAAGACGGACAAAGGCTACGGCTTCGCCGAGCCCTACAACCTCTATGGCTCCCTGAAGGACCTGGTGCTCCACTACAAGCACGAGTCCCTGGTCCAACACAACGACCAGCTGAATGTAACCCTGGCCTACCCGGTCCTCACCCAGACCTAGCAGCAGCACCCCAGATGAGGGGCAGCATGGCATGACGACCCCTAATGGAGACCAGAGCTTCTAAAGCATGGCAAATCAAGCACACTATGTACTACAGTACCAGCCACAGTAAACATGAGACAAAAAACATAGACGTGTTCGTAGACGAAAAACAACATAAGCACACAGTTATGATATAAGCTTTCAGACCATAGTTAGAAGAGCAAGAGGGAATGAGAGAGGAAAGGAGAGAGTCGGGAAGCTGGAGGGTAAAGATACTGGATGTAGAATAGATGGGGGAAGGGAAGTTGATGCCAGCTTTCAGATGCATGGTGCTGAAAAGGAGGGCTGGGGTGGAGGGTCAAACTGTTAGATTCTATAAAAAGCTTGCTTAAGTGCCATAGAGAGCCTTGATTGACCACAAGCCTGTGTTGGGAAAGAAGGGGACTGTGGGGTGGGTGGGTTGGTGCTGGGAGGGAGAGCAAACTGCAGCTTTAGAAATATATATAGATATATATAGATAGATATTGTTTTTTAAGTCCAATTTCCATGAAACTGCCGTGGGCTCTCCTCCAGTTTGTTGTAAGATATAAATTCTTTATGAAAAGAGATGTGATATATTTGGTGTATTGTGAATATATAGATGATATTCACAATAGATCAAATATATAGTGTATTGATGAATACAGTTTCTAAAGGGATTCAAGTTTCCCTTTTTCATTTAATCGTGGCTAGTGGAGAAATCTCTCCAAGCTCATTTCTACATTTCTGTTCTAGTCAGGATTGGGGTCAATTCCATTTATATTCTAGTCATTTCAGGAAGCACACTGAAATGCCAATTCCAATGATCTTTAATGCTTTTCAATGAGGAACATTTTACATTGGAATTTAATATACTTTCTGAATTGAGTGGAATTCAAATGGAATTGACCCCAACTCTGCTTCCAGTGCTTTCTTTTATATTGTAGCCTGTAGCCATGATTGATGGTATTACTGTTAGTATTCTTGGTGTTTTTATTTCTACGTGAATATACTCACAGAGCATCAATCTATTGGATCTTAACTCTCGGTGCTGTATGGCTTAGTCTCTTGGAAGCCTGTCTAGTACAATGTTCTTCTCATAAGCCTTTGCTTTTGTCACAGCGTTACTACTACTCACAGTACTTCCTCTTTGAGCTTGACTGTTGTTTTAATTTGACACAAGCTTGATTCACAGAGCTGTAGAACATTGTTGTACATAAGAAAAACCCCAGATTAACGTTATACGACCCATATATCTACAGACAGTAACAGGCAGCGTGACTGTCAGTCTAAAAGCTGTATTTGCTGTACGTAACCATGCAAACAGAAAGTATTGAATGCTTTCCTTTCCAACTGTGTCCCCCCGCAGGGGAAACTGCTGGAGGATGCACAGTATCCAGCTAAACTTGAGCCAAATGAAGGATGTCTTTCATGTAGCAAATAAAATATCTGATCCGTTTTGAGCATGACCACAGAGGTTCGAGAGATTTTCTATAAGTACAGAATGCATGTAAATCTTTCTTTTGGATAGTACCTAGACACTAGCCCTAGTACTCGTGCTGTTTTTAGTGTGTACGCCTCATGTCGTAGACCAGTATAATGCACAAACTATAGTAAGTGAATAAGAATACATGGAGATTTACAGACACACTCACTGTCGAGTGAATCCCTCCACGGGTACTGAGCAGTACTTTTGTTGTGTTGCTTCAGGGACTTACTCTGCCAATGCTTCTATTCCTTTTCCATAGCATAGACTTTGTTTGTGTGAATACACTTCAGCCAAAATTTGAAGGTTGATTCTTGACTTAAAGTGGAAATCCACCCAAACTATCTTTGGTATATATTTTTTCATTAGTCCACTTGATACAGTCCCAAAACATTTTAGGACTGTATCAACAGAAACAAATCTAAACAATTTTATTGAATGGTTTTCTCTTTTAAAGAAACATCATGTAATGAAACTGAGGATATCGAGGATTTAAGTTTGGTGACTTGATTTAAGTGCTGCGTTTAGATTTGTTGAGAACATTTGTAGAATGATGGCCACTCCTTTTTGGGCAGTTCTAAACATGATAATTTGCTCAAAGTGTGATTTATTCTCACTCTTTTGGTAATACAGATTAAGTATGATGCGTAAATATTGCAATTGAACAGTCATTCAAGTGGATTGGTTAATTAGTTATGGGAAATTAGATGGTACAAATGTTGGTTGGAGACAAAAATTATGTTAAGGATAAATACATTGGTACTGTTTAATGGTGCTTTGCACAGTTCTTGGCCAGAAGACTAGACAAGAATTAAACTCAAAGTGACATTAGTTGGGTGTCTTGAGAGGGATATAAAAGAGTGTGAATCACAAAGTTAAGAAGTGCCTTCTCTGTCTGCGTTACTCAGCTCTTGTCTTTATGTCAGAAGAGCTTCTCTCCTGTAGACAGAGCCACAGTGTACTGTAGTCTTTGTTTAAAAAACATTTGCCAATGTCATAGCCTGACGACCCGAACTAAATTCTTCCACTTCTCTGTTGTTCACTACATACTTTAGTCCGAGACTACCATCATTGAAGTAATTTGTGGTGAGGGGCGTTGTGCAAAATAAAGTAATCAGCGATTAGATTGTCTCTAAACCAATTAGTGTCAAAGCCAATGAGGAATTTTCAAACTGCCGCTTTACCCACGTGTTCTGGCTCTGGCCCAACCCATCGGTTTCTGGACCAATCAGGTGGCCCTGAATATATTTGCATTCGGTGACGGGTCGGGGAGGTATTGCGTAAGAAACTAATGTCCGGGGGTGTGGCATAGCGTTTGGCTGGAGCAAGGAGTCTGAGTAGCCAGGCAACTAATGTCAACCCCTGAAGAGAACTGACAAATGAGCATAGTTATCGTCTTTCCTTTAGTGTGTGTGTGTGTGTGTGTGGGTGTTGCGAGTTATGGAGGTTGTTTGTTTAGTTATGCTTCTCTTTTGTTCTTTTTGTGACTGGGGCTATTGGTTGGTGCTCTTCAGTGAGCGAGGCAGTTTCCTTTGGGGTTTGTTGTATATTGAATCAAACCTAGAGTGGATAGAAATGTGAATACACAGTCGTAGCCCAACACCGCGTTTTGTTTAATAAGCCGAATCTCATTCGATAAGCACTCAAATGAATGCATGCAGTATTTCTGTGTTTTCACATCAATACCCTGTGAATTCAGATCCAGTTTACCCAGCTACTGACCTATTTATTTACAGTCCGTCGGACCATCATTTTGTGAATGTGCTCTTTCCTGTTCCACACTCCTTAATTGAGTGTGTCTACGTCTACAAAGTATGAATTAATCCTAAACCATGTCAGTGAAGCTCAGTAAGCCATGATAGTGTTTTTTTATTAAGCATCTCATGTCAGGGATGTTTTATCTGACTTTCTTTGTGAATCAAAGTGAAAGAAAACGTTGTTGTCCCCTTATACAATACATAGGGTGGAGGCATGACAAACTTTGAAATAGTAGCCTGTATTCTGAACCTGTTTTGAAATTGACATTGAGGCAAGAGGGACTAATGTCCATTATTGCTGTTTTTCATGATTCAATTGTTTAACTGTATATACTATAAAACTGTGTTCCGTTTCTGGTTTTGATTGTGTCAGGCCTACCCATTTCCCATTTGAAAATGGGTGACCCGTTTCAAACCAAATGAAAGGGAAGCTAGCTAATATGCAATCGGTATAATTGGTCGGTCCTCAGCTCTTTAATGCTATATGAATGTCATGGAGTCACATTAACGTCACTTGCATTAACATTAATGTTAACATTTGTGCAGTGATCGTGTTTCAGTGGTCGTGCCCAATGAGATTGGTTTGCGGAAGAGGGATGAGGGTGAGTTGACCATTGTTGTGCTTTGACTTGGAGCAGAAGTTGCTTTGAATTGTCCTTTACCCTGTTATCGTGAAACAGCATGTGTCCAAGCACCCTCCAAAATGATCAGATGAATGACCCATTATTGCTTATCTCTGGTACAAAATACTTGTAATAAGGTATCATACTTCTACCATATCATTTACTGAATACAAGTAATTAACATTTATTACGTTTGATGAATATTTAGGTTTGAATCATATTTGGAAGAAATATATTGAAATATATCTTGACATATTGTTTTTGGGTTATATATTCTGATTTAATTATGCTGGAAACGGATCAGAAACAGAAGCTAACTTAATCAGAGCTTAGATGGTAACACGTCTATTGACGTGCCACAGCAGCATTTCATCAGTGGGCCAAGTGATATCTAGTTTCCAGAAACTCTGAGCTTTATCATAATCAACAGCAAGCTTTCCTTCTTTTTTGATTGTGGTTCTATTGATTTTAATTGACCCACAATAATTATAATGAAGAGGAGGCAGGCTCATCTATGTTTAAAATGCAGCTCTCAATCTAGTTGTCCATGATGATATCATACTGATTGGTCAACCTTGGCCCCATTTAACCAACTCACACATATGTGTTTGTATCAAGTCTGAGTCGAGATTATCAGTAGCCTTGACACCAGTGTCTTTCAGCAAAGCTCCATTGTTACTATCCTACCAAGGGTGGTGACAACAGAGCTGACCAACACTGGGACTAGCTGCTATCTAGACTACAGCCTGTATATTTTTAAGATTGTTTTTCTGAGCAGAAAGTAGTTTTCTATACAGATCTGCTTTGTCCATAGAATGGGGAAAGCACCTTTTTTATTTTCATTTATTTCAGATCATGGTGGCAATTATTTTTATTTTGACATGAACATGTATTCTCAGTTTGAGATTCTGGTTGTGTTTTTTATTTAGCAAAAGGAGGCAGTTTGAAAGTTTCACCAGGGGAGTGTTTGAGATGGTATGAAAATAATGTATAATTCGAAGAGTGGGGCATTTATTAATCATTGGATAAAGTCCCCCCAAATGCACTAGAAAACACATACTTTATACCATCCAAACATGTTGCCAACAACAATAGTTAAGGTACAAATGTACATGGATCAGAAACACTCCTTCGGGGAATAACAGACCTTTGTACATGGAACAATGATGGCATTAGAAAGTGTTCCTTTAAGGTGCCTGAGTAGGGTTTGTTTTTAATTAGGCTTTTAAGCTAATTGATTTGTCTGTCCAAGTGTTTGTTTTGGTTTGTTTTTGTTTGTTAATGATAACCGTACAGAATCTATCAAATAAGCTAGCTTGAATATTTTCCTCCATACAGAAAAGTACAAATGTTTACGATATCTAATTAACCAAATAGCAAGTATGCGTTTGAGAATCAATCAGTCTGTCACTATAAATGACTGATCGATTGATTTGATTTATTTCTTTCCTCTGTCATTTTAAACTTGAAGATGTTATGACTGCTTATTCTTTTGTTTAGATGTTGTTGTTTTTTACTTGTCAAACAGTGCTCCCTCACTATGACAAAAGAAGAATTGTTACCTTCGTCTGCTTAGAACAAAATCGACATATTTTTCTTTTTCTTTAAAGGCACCCAGGGCAGAATGGTCCCTGGGTGGCTTAGAATCATTAAGGAGATGCTGAACAGGCCGATTGGCATGTGTTTTTCTGTTTCTCATGACAAAAGGTAGATTTCAGTCTTGGAGGTGTGTTTCCTGACCGATTCCTCATTTGGTTAATAATGTTTGTCCCCCATTAGACACTGGAAGCCTATTTCCCCTCCTCAAAATCCCAAAATGAATCTAGGATAAGAAGAAATCTGTCATTCATTTAGACTTTTTGGCCGAGGATGTTTTAGTTGCAAAATTAGAAATCTGACTAAGGTGTTTGGTGCAGTATTTCTCAAGTTTAAAGAAATCAGAGACGCATTGTGTTACGTTAACAAAGTCTGAGCTGCTGAGCACGTCTGCCTTACTGTCTATGCTATTGGATATAGAGAAATCACCGCAGCTATTCATCCCCTGTTAGTAGGTAAATGGACATCGTTGAATCAAAACCCAACATTAATTTACCTGTTGTGACACACGGATGTTCCAAACTCCGTTTTAGACCAGACTGACCCTATGACAAAAATTATCCTATTTACACTTTGTTGTAAATTTTGACATTTGAATAAATGTTTCTGACACATATCGATGACACAAATCCTAACTTCAGACAATCTTAATTTAGCGTTTTTGCACATTGTGCATTGATATCAATGGGAGATTTTTTTTTAATTAATAATAATACATTCATTTTTTGGAGTTAGTCGCAAATCTCAAGTTAGGTTTTGGCTGTAGATTACACCATAGATGATTTGGGAGGCTTTAGTTTTCAGACTGCTTTTCAAGAATGAGAGAGAGGTTTAGCCAACTAGTACATTTTAATTTGGAAATTGGAAATGAGAAGAGGCATGGGTTTCGATTTTGCACTAAGAGGTCATCCTCGTCTCACTAAGATGGAGAAATGCAGTACATTCGTTGACTTGCTCTCTGTCATTCAAAACAGAGTCAATTAAAAATAATGCTTTTTGTTTACTTTTGTTATCTAATCTCTGCAACCCTTCAATGTAGATTTCATCCTAGGTGGTGTTTGTGATCATGTGACAGTTGTAGAATGCACGTCCGGTACAGTACATTTTGACAAACCTTTATTTGCTTTGGAGAAATCAAAGTGCAGTATGATAATATGATTCTTATTGTAGCGAGATTTGGCATCATGTTTTTCCCTTTTTTCAAAACGGTAAAATGGACATGAACCAGACTGTCTGATAAAGCTACTCTACACCAAAGTGCAATTGAACTCAGAGGGAGCACTGTTGGTGAACCAGTGGGAGTCTTCTCTCCTGGTTGTGTTGTGCACAATCTTTATGTATGGAAGATTATTCTTCTTCTCATCTTTTTCCAGTCTGTCTTAGATAATTCAGATGCAACATTTTTTATTTTGTTTTCTGTGTACAGCTTGCTTCGGAGTTGTCTCAAACAGGTACTCTTACTTCTGTACGGTTCTTTCCTTAGGATGATGCAATGATTTAAAAAAAATAATAATAAAACATGTAAGAAAAAGAAAGAGGTCTCCATGTGTATTTTTTCAGTAAGTTTGACATGTAGCCATGAGTTCAGTCAAACCTATGATGAGAATAAATGGGGATAGAGCTGCAGCAAAGGTAGCTGGTGGAACCTTAATTTGGGAGGACGGTTTGGTAGTAATGGCTGAAATGGAACGAATGGAATGGCACTGACACATCACACAATTTCCTTGTGTTTGTACCATTCCATTCACTTTATTCCCGTCATTATGAGCCCTCATCCTCTCCCCAGCCTCCTGGCAGTTGGGGTCAATTCCATTTTAATTCCTGTCAGTTGAAGGCTGGTGGACTTCGTGCTGAGGCTGACTTGTGACGCAGTCAGTATTGAATTTCAACCACACGAGGGAGACATTTTTTGTTGTTGTCTCACAGTGCCGAGTGAAAGTTTATACACCCATTGCACAGTCTTCACATTTTGTTGCCTTAAAATTTTATCTAAAAAGGGATTTACATTTCATTATGATTTGCTAATCCACATTTTCAGAGTGAAAGTAAATGATAGAAACATTTCCTAATTAATTATAAATACAAAAAATTGTGTATGTCTTCACACCCCAGTCAATACTTGATGGAAGCACCTTTGGCAGCCATTGCAGCTGTGAATAATTTTGAATAAGATTCTACCAACTTAGGGCAACTGTATTTCCATTGGTTTTGTCAAAATTGCTTAAGCTCTGTAGAAATGGTTGGGAATCATTGATGAACAGCAATATTGAAACCTTGTTCCCGTCATTTTTTTTTAGCAAATGTAAGTCTGAACTGAAGACTCAGTTTGCTCCTTTCATATTTATTTTTATCTTTGTCCCTGCCAATGACAAGCATACACATAACATGATGTCGCCAACCGCAACACTTGAAATACAGAGGGTTTCAAATCAAAGTTTATTTGTCACGTGCGCCCGAATACAACAGTGAAATACTTACTTACAGGCTCTAACCAATAGTGCGGGAAAAAAAGGTGTGTGTGTGTGTAGGTAAGTAAAGAAATAAAACAACAGTAAAAAGACATTTGAAAATAACAGTAGCAAGGCTATATACAGACACCTGTTAGTCAGGCTTATTGAAGTAGTATGTACATGTAGGTATGGTTAAAGTGACTATGCATATACAGTGGGACAAAAAAGTATTTAGTCAACCACCAATTGTGCAAGTTCTCCCACTTAAAAAGATGAGGCCTGTAATTTTCATCATAGGTACAATTCAACTATGACAGACAAAATGTGAAAAAAAATCCAGAAAATCACATTGTAGGATTTTTCATTAATTTATTTGCAAATTATGGTGGAAAATAAGTATTTCACCTTTATTTAACCAGGTAAGCTAGTTGAGAACAAGTTCTCATTTACAACTGCTACCTGGCCAAGATAAAGCAAAGCAGTGCGACACAAACAACAACACAGAGTTACACATTGAATAAACAAGCATACAGTTAATAACACAATAGAAAAAAAAGAAAGTCTATATACAGTGTGTACAAAAGAGCAGAAAAGTAAATAAAAAAACAATATAGGGATGAGATGTGTAGATTTGGTGGGTTATTTACAGATGGGCTATGTACAGCTGCAGCAATCGGTTAGCTGCTCAGATAGCTGATAAAATAATAAAATAATAAAAAATAATGCTTCCCACAGTCGTCAAATTGGCTGGATGTCCTTTCGGGGGTGGACCATTCTTGATACACAAGGGAAACGGTTGAGCATGAACAACCCAGCAGCATTGCAATTCTTGGCACACTTAAACTGGTGCGCCTGGCACCTACTACCAAACCCCGTTCAAAGGCACATAAATATTTTGTCATGCCCATTCACCCTCTGAATGGCACACATACACAATCCATGTCTCAAGGTTTAAAATCCTTCTTTAACCTGTCTCCCCCCCCTTCCTCTACACTAATTTAAGGGGATGTATCAGGGGACCTCAATAAGGGATCATAGCATTCACCTGGTCAAGTCTATGTCATGGAAAGAGGAGCTGTGCCTACTGTTTTGAACAATCAGTATGTTGCCCTAAGAGTTGTACAAGGTTGGCTGAATCTGATTCCAAATGATTCCCAGCTGTAATGGCTGGCGAAGGTGCTTCCACCAAGTATTAACTCTGGGGTGTGAAGACAAACACAATCAATGCATCTTTTTTTTATTAATTTGAGAATGTTCTATAATTTTCTTTCACAAATAACATATTTGTTATTACTTGATGTTCACTTTGTTGAAAGTGGGTGGAAAAAAGCTCAACTCAGTTTGCTTTTCATTGAAGCATGCATTTCCTGGGCTCTTCTAGGGTGTTAGGGATCAGGATCTGGGCACTTTGTGAGAACTGTTTATACAAAAGACATCATGCAGCTTTGTTGCGTACAATATTGCCTGTGTTTCTTCCCAGACCACAATAGATGTTGCCTGGTCCCTGATCTATTTGTCACTCATTGTCATGCCAAACATGATCTTGATGTTTGGCATGACAATTCTATAAGGAGTTGGCAAGGGATCAGAAACAGACCGCCACCCGGGATACAATCAATTCTTAAAGGAGAACCGGCTGTACAGAAAAGTAGACTGTCAACTGCTGTCATCGTAAAGTTATCCTCCTGTCCTGTTTGTTTGCTCTGGAGATTATAGGACAGCCCTAAAAAATCCCATGACACTTGGTTCATCTTTCACAAGAAATTAAGCGTATTTCTTGTTTTGCTGTCGTGTGTATTGCTCATGCCGCCATGACGCTGATTAAAACCAGTTAGGTGGTATGAGGAACAAGGAACGAGGAACAGCAGCATGGTTACTGATAATAAAAGGGAACTTCCAAGATCTTAACCTGGACTCAGGGGTAAACGTAACATAGTAAATGTAAATCCTGGACACTCCAATTAGTATGGTATGTTATGTTTCATATGGTATGTATTTTTAAAAATATTTTAGGGGTGGATCAGCTTAATATTGCGGAAAGATTGTTGCTTCCAACAATGTAATTGTCTGCATCATTTCCAATCCCTCATATCTTCTTTTGGTAAATATATATATATCCATATACATACCCATACATATACATATGCATATATAAACATTCATACATATATCCATATATACATACATATATACACTTGAGTCGTAAGTTTACACACACCTTTGCCAAATACATTTAAACTCGGTTTTTCACAATTCCTGACATTCAATCCTAGTAAAAAGTCCCTGTCTTAGGTCAGTTAGGATCACCGTTTTATTTTAAGAATGTGAAACGTCAGAATAATAGTAGAGAGAATTACTTATTTCAGCTTTTATTTCTTTCATCACATTCCCAGTGGGTCAGAAGTTTACATACACTCAATTAGTATTTGGTTGCATTGCCTTTAAATTGTTTAACTTGGGTCAAACATTTTGGGTAGCCTTCCACAAGCTTCCCAGAATACGTTGGGTGAATTTTGGCCCATTCCTCCTGACAGAGCTGGTGTAACTGAGTCAGGTTTGTAGGCCTCCTTGCTCACACATGCTTTTTCAGTTCTGACCACAAATTGTCTATAGGATTGAGGTCAGGGCTTTGTGATGGCCACTCCAATACCTTGACTTTGTTGTCCTTAAGCATTTTGCCACAACTTTGGAAGTATGCTTGGGGTCATTGTCCATTTGGAAGACCCATTTGCGACCAAGATTTAACTTCCTGGCTGATGTTTTGAGATGCTGCTTCAAAATATCCACATAATTTTTCTACCTCATGATGCCATCTATTTTGTGAAGTGCACCAGTCCCTCCTGCAGCAAAGCACCCCCGCAACATGATGCTGCCACCCCCGTGCTTCATGGTTGGGACGGTGTTCTTCGGCTTGCAAGCCTCCCCCTTTTCCTCCAAACATAACAATGGTCATTATGGCCAAACAGTTCAATGTTTGTTTCATCAGACCAGAGGACATTTCTCCAAAAAGTACAATCTTTGTCCCCATGTGCAGTTGCAAACCGTAGTCTGAGTTTTTTATGGCGGTTTTGGAACAGTGGCTTCTTCCTTGCTGAGCTGCCTCTCAGTTTATGTCGATATAGGACTCGTTTTACTGTGGATATAGATACTTTTGTACCTGTTTCCTCCAGCATCTTCACAATGTCCTTTGCTGTTGATCTGGGATTGATCTGCACTTTTCGCACCAAAGTGTGTTCATCTCTAGGAGACAGAACGCGTCTCCTTCTTGAGCGGTATGACAGCTGCGTGGTCCCATGGTGTTTATACTTTCGTGCTATTGTTTGTACAGATGAACATGGTACCTTCAGGCGTTTGGAAATTGCTCCAAAGGATGAACCAGACTTGTGGAGGTCTACAATTATTTTTCTGAGGTCTTGGCTGATTTCTTTTGATGTTCCCATGATGTCAAGCAAAGAAGCACTGAGTTTGAAGGTCGGCCTTGAAATACATCCACAGGCACACCTACAATTGACTCAAATGATGTCAATTAGCCTATCAGAAGCTTCTAAAGCCATGATATCATTTTCTGGAATTTTCCAAGCTGTTTCAAGACATAGTCAACAGTGTATATAAACTTCTCTGACCCACTGGAATTGTGTTACGGTGAATTATAAGTGAAATAATCTGTCGGTAAACAATTGTTGGAAAAATGACTTGTGTCATGCACAAAGTAGATGTCCTAACTGACTAAAAACTATAGTTAGTTAACAAGAAATTTGTGGAGTGGTTGAAAAACCTAAGTGTATGTAAACTTTTGACTTCAACTGTATACCTATATACATACACATACCTATATACATACACATACCTATATACATACACATACCTATATACATACATACACATACCTATATACATACACATACCTATATACATACACATACCTATATACATACACATACCTATTTACATACACATACCTATATACATACACATACCTATATACATACATACACATACCTATATACATACACATACCTATATACATACACATACCTATATACATACACATACCTATATACATACACATACCTATATACATACACATACCTATATACATACACACACATACCTATATACATACACATACCTATATACATACACATACCTATATGCATACACATACCTATATACTATTTTGCAGTTTATATGGCACAGCTGTCCATTTTTTGGTCCTTAAATGAAATTGGAATATGTTTTTATTTATCACACTTTTCTTTAACCATTTCTGTTCTTTAATGCAGGACAGACAGACAAGTTCCTTACTTTTTCCCCTTCTACTTGCCTCTTCCATTTTTGTGGTAGTGCTGCAATTATTTGTAATTTTGGGTGTAGCAGACATTTCCATATGTCTGTGTTAGCTGCATGTGTGACAACTCCACCAGCCCTATTTATGATATCATTCACTAAAATTATACCTTCTGTAAACATTTCATTTTTTAATAAATTAGTATATTTGAGTTTAACCACAATATTTGTTGTATTATTTGTTCTGTCTTTTCAGGTGGATTACTTGTTTGGGATAGGGGGCAGCATTTTCACTTTTGGATGAAATGCGTGCCCAGAGTAAACTGCCTCCTACTCGGTCCCAGATACTAATATATGCATATTATTAGTGGTAATGGATAGAAAACACTATGAAGTTTCTAAAACTGTTTGAATGATGTCTGTGAGTATAACAGAACTCATATGGCAGGCAAAAACCTGAGAAAAATCCAACCAGGAAGTGAGAAATCTGAGGTTTGTAGTTTTTCAAAGCGTGGCCTACCGAATACACAGTGTCTATGGGGTTAAGTTGAACTTCCTAAGGCTTCCACTAGATGTCAACCGTCTTTAGAAACTTGTTTCATGCTTCTGCTATAAAGGAGGGGCAATGGGTGCTGAATGAGTCAGTGGTTGGCAGAGTGTCTCAGGCTTGTGACACGCGGTCCCGACAGAGTTAGCTCTCGTTCCAGTGCTTTTCTACATACAAATTCCGTAATTCTCCGGTTGGAACATTATTGAAGTTTTATGTGAAAAACATCCTAAAGATTGATTCCATACATCGTTTGACATGTTTCTGTGAACTGTAACGGAACTTTTCGAGTTTTTGTCTGGACGTAGTGCTCGCGCCTCATGAAGATGGATTACTGGGCTGAACACGCTAACAACAAGTGGCTATTTGGACATAAATTATGGACTTAATGGAACAAATCAGTCATTTATTGTTGAACTGGGATTCTTGGGAGTGCATTCCTGGGAGTGCGGATATTTCTTTGGTTGGATTGGGCTCTAAGCGCCATACTCAGATTATGCTTTTTTTAAATTTTAATTTTTTAAAATCTGACACAGCGGTTGCATTAAGGAGAAATCTATCTTTAATTCTGTGAATAACACTTGTATCTTTTATCAATGTTTATTACAAGTATTTCTGGGATTTAATGTGGCTATCTGCAAAATCTCCTGATGTTTTGGAATCAAAACATTACTGCACGTAACGCGCCAATGTAAACTGAGATTTTCTCAGTCTCCAGATCTCAACCCCATAGAAAATCTTTGGAGGGAGTTGAAAGTCCGTGTTGCCCAGCAACAGCCCCAAAACATCACTGCTCTAGAGGAGATCTGCATGGAGGAATGGGCCAAAATACCAGCAACAGTGTGTAAAAACCAATTCTAATTTGCTGTCGCTAACGTTAGCTAGGTGGCTAACATTAGCTAGGCAAGGGGTTAAGTTTAGGGTTGAAGGAAGGTTTAGCTAACATGCTAAGTAGTAGTGATAAGATTCAAACATACAACCTTTGGGTTGCTAGTAACCTTCTGCCTTATGTAACCATACCAACTGTAACATATCATACTAATTGTGTCCTGGATTTACATTTACTACATTACGTCTAGTCTATGAGACCAGGCTAAAGTTCTTGGAGTGAAAACCATAAATTGGGAACTTCCAAAATCTTTGAGTGATAACCACACTGACTCACCAGTGACTGATTTTAAGTTACAAATGAATAATACTTTCACTGATAGACACTGATTGTGCAAACATGCTGACTTTTAACTCATACTTCCTCATTCTGATTAGAAATGACACTTAGTTCATTGCAAGTTGTCTGTGCTCCACAGTCAATAATAGACCAAAAAACGGATGTGTGGCACTTTTCCATAGAAGACACCAGTAGTTGTAATACAACATGCCAATGTGGAAAGGGTGAGTTTTAATATGGGTTTAATCCATGAATCCTGTAGGCCTAGAGAAGTAGTGTTTTTGCCCAGGGATGGATTCAGACAAGAATGTCACCCTGGCTTTTTACCCACACCAGCCCACATCACTGTGCACCACCACATTTTGATGTGCAACCTAATCCAGTGATTGTCATGAATTTTGGGTTGACAATTAGACTATGGTTGCTGTATTTTACTGTAAAAATCTTTGTTTACCAACTAATATTAGGGTTCAACACCTGAGGAAGTGGACTCTCAAAACACATGAACTAGATCACTAACCCTAATTATAATACCCACTGCTGGCAGCCATTCATTTAACAGTAAATGTAATGTCCTAAAAAGACTGTTGCAGTTGTGGGCTACTAGGCCTACAAGTATCCCTGAGACCTTTTACACAATGGCTGGTGCGCATTTCGCACCCGTCGCTCCATATCTCAAAGCCATATCAAATGAGTCTGGGTACCAGTCTTTGTAGCTAACATTCCACTCCTTGCCACTCCATTTCACTGCCAACGAGACTGGCCTGTTGGCAATTTCAATGTTCAATATGCAGCTGGATTTAGTTGCTCATTGGTTGTTTAACATTACAACCTAATTTAATAAATAAAATAAACATAATACAAAACAAGAAACACGAACGCACAGACAGGAAACAATAATGCCTGGGGAAGGAACCAAAGGGAGTGACATACAGTTGAAGTCGGAGGTTTACTTAAACACCATAGTCAAATACAGTCGTATAATAATTTACTCTGTCGTCACAGAAAATGATCACAGTGTCATGCCATTCATTTTCTAATAAAAGCTGAGTACTGGTGTATTGTCCAGACAAAGATTTTTAGTGTAGCAATATTAAGTTGTATGAAATTAAATCAGATGTAAAAAATAGGCTATGCAACAATGTGGGCACTCTTGTCATTCTGTTGATTTGAATACCTGTAACTACTTAGCACTGATTAATTGGAACACACAATTGGTTTGGTGAGCTCATTAAGCCTTGAACTTCATAGACAAGTGCATCCAATCATGAGAAGTGGTATTTAAGGTGACCAATTGCAAGTTGTTGTTCTCTTTGACTCTCCTCTGAAGAGTGGCAACATGGGGGCCTCAAAACAACTCTCAAATGAACTGAAAACAAAGATTGTTCAACTTTATGGTTTAGAGGAAGTCTACAGAAAGCTATCACAGAGATTTAAGCTGTCAGTGTCCACTGTGAGGAACATAGTGAGGAAATGGAAGACCACAGGCACAGTTCTTGTTAAGGCCAGAAGTGGCAGGCCAAGTAAAATATCGGAGAGGCAAAGGCAAAGGATGGTGAGAACGGTCAAAAACAGCCCACAGACCACCTCCAAAGACCTACAACATCATCTTGCTGCAGATGGTGTCGCTGTGCATCGTTCAACAATTCAGCGCACTTTGCACAAGGAGAAGCTGTATGGGAGAGTGATGCGGAAGAAGCCTTGTCTGCACACACGCCACAAACAGAGTCGCTTGAGGTATGCAAACGCACATTTGGACAAGCCAGCTTCATTTTGGAATAAGGTGCTGTGGACTGATGAAACAAAGATTGAGTTATTTGGTCATAACAAGGGATGTTATACATAGCGGCAAAAGAACACAGCATTCCAAGAAAAACACTTGCTACCCACAGTACAATATGGTGGGGGTTCCATCATGCTGTGGGGCTGTGTGGCCAGTGCCGGTACTGGGAATCTTGTTCAAGTTGAGGGTCGCATGGATTCCTCTCAATATCAGCAGATTCTTGGGAATAATGTTGAATAATCAGTCACAAAGTTGAAGTTATGCCGGGGCTGGATATTTCAACAAGACAACGACCAAAAACACTGCTCAAAATCTACCCGGGCATTTATGCAGAGGAACAAGTACAATGTTCTGGAATGGCCACCCCAGTCCCCAGACCTGAATATCGTTGAGGATCTGTGGGATGATTTGAAGCAGGCTGTCCATGCTCAGCAACCATCAAACCTCACTGAACTGGAGATGTTTTGTAAGGAGGAATGGTCCAAAATACCTTCATCCACAATCCAGACACTCATTAGAGGCTATGGGAAGTGTCTAGAGACTGTTATTTTAGCAATAGGAGGCTCTACTAAATATTGATGTGATTTTTCTATTGGGGTGCCCAAATTTATGCACCTGTCTAATTTTGTTTTGATGCATATTGCACATTTTCTGTTAATCCAATAAACCTCCTTTCACTGCTGAAATATTACTGTGTCCCTCAGTTATTTGATAGATCCAAATGAAATTGCTGATCCAAACACCCAATAATTTATAAATGTAAATCATGGAAATTGTCAGGGGTGCCCAAACATTTTCATATGACTGTACATTTAAACTCAGTTTTTTTTTCACAATTCCTGACATTTAATCCTATTAAAATTTCCCTGTCTTAGGACCATCTGTAAGGGGTGCATACTGGCAGCAGAGAAGTCAGACGCAGGAGAGCAAAAACTGTGTTTCCAAACGAAGCAGTTTAATAACAACAAAAAAACACCGGAAAACAGAACAATAAAATAATGGGTACATAACCTGCCGCACACTAGGACAGACGTGCACAAGCACTTACAATAAACAATCACCCACAAGGACATGAGGGGGAACAGAGGGTTAAATACACAATATGTAATTGATGGGATTGGAACCAGGTGTGATGGAAGACAAGACAAAACCAAAGGAAAATGAAAAGAGGATCAGCGATGGCTAGAAGGTCGGTAACTTCGACCGCCGAATGCCGCCCGAACAAGGAGAGGGACCAACTTCGGCGAGAGTCGTGACACCACCACCTTATTTTAAGAATGTGAAATGTCAGAATAATAGTAGAGAGAATAATTTATTTCAGCTTTAATTTATTTCATCACATTCTCAGTGGGTCAGAAGTTTACATACACTCAATTAGTATTTGGTGGCATCGCCTTTAAATTATTTAACTTGGGTCAAACGTTTTGTGTAGCCTTCTACAAGCTTCCCACAATAAGTTGGGTGAATTTTGACCCATTCCTCCTGACAGAGCTGGTGTAACTGAGTCAGGTTCGTAGGCCTCCTTGCTCTCACACGCTTTTTCAGTTCTGCCCACACATTTTCTATAGGATTGAGGTCAGGGCTTTGTGATGGCCACTCCAATACCTTGACTTGTCCATTTGGAAGACCCATTTGCGACCAAGCTTTAACTTCCTGGCTGATGTTTTGAGATGTTGCTTCAATATATCCACATCATTTTCCACCCTCATGATGCCATCTATTTTGTGAAGTGCACCAGTCCCTCCTGCAGCAAAACACCCCTACAACCTGATGCTGCCACCCTTGCGCTTCACGGTTGGGATGGTGTTATTCGGCTTGCAAGCCTCCCCCTTTTTCCTCTAAACAAATGGTCATTATGGCCAAACAGTTCGATCTTTGTCCCCATGTGCAGTTGCAAACTGTAGTCTGGCTTTTTTATGGTGGGTTTGGAACAGTGGCTTCTTTCTTGCTGAGCAGCCTTTCAGGTTATGTCGATATAGGACTTGTTTTACTCTGGATATAGATACTTTTGTACCTGTTTCCTCCAGCATCTTCACAAGGTCCTTTGCTGTTTTTTTGGGATTGATTTGCACTTTCGCAACAAATATGTTCATTTCTAGGAGACAGAACGAGTCTCTTTCCTGAGCGGTATGATGGCTGTTTATACTTGCGTACTATTGTTTGTACAGATGAACATGGTACCTTCAGGCATTTAGAAATTGCTCCCAAGGATGAACCAGACTTGTGGAGGTCTACAATTATTTTTCTGAGGTATTGGCTGATTTCTTTTGATTTTCCCATGATGTCACGCAAAGAGGCACTGAGTTTGAAGGTCGGCCTTGAAATTCATCCACAGGTACACCTCCAATTGACTCAAATGATGTCAATTAGCCTATGAGAAGCTTCTAAAGCCATGACATCATTTTCTGGAATGTTGCAAGTTGTTTAAAGGCACAGTCATCTTAGTGTATTTAAACTTCTGACCCACTGGAATTGTGATACAGTGAATTTTAAGTGAAATAATCTGTCTGTAAACAATTGTTGGAAAAATTACTTTTGTCATCCACAAAGTAGATGTCCTAACCCACTTCCCAAAACTATAGTTTGTTAACAAGAAATTTGTGGAGTGGTCGAAAAAACAGTTTTAATGACTCCAACCTAAGTGTATGTAAACTTCTGACTTCTACTGTATATAGGGAAGGTAATCAGGGAGGTGATGGAGTCCAGGTGAGTCTGATGACTTGCTGGTGCACGTAACGATGGTGACAGGTGTGCGCCATAACAAGCAGCCTGGTGACCTAGAGGCCAGAGAGGGAGTATACGTGACACTCGTAAATAGAATAAGAACTATAACTAATTCAAAATCAAACATTTAGCTGTTACTGTAGCTAGGCAATTTGTTGTATTTCGAGGCTTAAAATAAAGCAAAGATGTTTTGTGGTTGGAATTGCAGTATGTATTTAGTTAGTTTGAGATTTTAGGGTTAGGGTTAGACTGGAAAAACAAAAAATGGTTGCTAAGCAACCAGATACCAATGTGTTTTTTGGAGAGGAAAAGAGTGACAGTACCAATATTTTGACAATGATTGTGATTGGAGGATAGCTGTGAGGGTTATCGAATCAGGGTCAGGATCTCCTCGAGCTCATTAATGAGAGAATGTTCATATTTGAAGATAGCAAAAAGGCCAGTCTCTTTGGCAATGACAAGGAGTGGAAAGGAGTGGCATCTTAGCTATACACTGAGAACACCTTCCTAATATCAAGTTGGACCCCCCTTTTGCCCTCAGAACAGCCTCAATTCGTCGGGGCATGGACTCTACAAGGTGTCGAAAGTGTTCCACAGGGATGCTGGCCCATGTTGACTCCAATGCGTCCCACAGTTGTGTCAAATTGGCTGGATATCCTTTGGGTGGTGGACCATTCTTGATACACACAGGAAACTGTTGGCTTGAAAAACCCAGCAGCGTTACAGTTCTTGACACACTCAAACTGGTGCACCTGGCACCTACTACCATACCCTGTTCAAAGGCACTTCAATCTTTTGTCTTGCCCATTCATCCTCTGAATCGCACACATACACAATCCATGTCTCAATTGTCTCAAGGCTTAAAAATCATTATTTAACCTGTCTCATCCCCTTAATATAGACTGATTGAAGTGGATTTAACAAGTGACATCAATAAGGGATCATAGCTTCCACCTGGATTCACCTGGTCAGTCTCTCATGGAAAGAGCAGGTGTGCCTAATGTTTTGTCCACTCAGTGTATTGAGAATTAAGATATGCCTACAGTAAGCTGAGACCCTCCTCTCTTTGACAGGGCCAAGGGGACTAAGCTTCCAAAGCTGTGTTTTTCCTATGATTGCATTTTGAAACGTTATACAATCATAAAGCATTTTTCTCTCAGGCACATGGGTGGAGAGTGGCTCGCTCACCACAGCAGCAGGCCCCAGCGAGGGCACAGGCACAGGGGCCAGGCAGACACTTTCATTACAGGAATCATGTGTATAATGCACTTCACAGTTTGACCAAATCATGGTTTTAGCCGCCCAGAAATAGGAAGTTTTGAGTGAGGTGACTGTAGAATATGCTCTTTGTACATTTATAGGCACCTTTTATGTTTTTTTTCAGTTCCATGATCCTTGCTGTCTAACTGATGACAGAGTTGGAGCAGATCTCTTTCATGATGCTGCGTTTTATTTTGAATGTGACCTCAACTCAGCATATCAGAAAACCATCTTGGTAGTGGGGCCGGCCGTTGCCCACTGATTAGCCAAAGGCTCATTATAGACTAGTATAACAGACAAATTGCGCAAAAATAATAATAGTAAAAAAAAATCTTAACAGGTCCATGGGCCGCCAGTCATGTCACCTTTCTCATTGTTTCATTTTGACAGAATAGTTTTTTTGTGTGTGTGTCAATTTCGACCAGCCCAACCAACTAAGAAATGGTCCAGCCCATCTGGGATTTGCCATAATTGCCAAATGGGTAATCTGCCCCTGCTCTTACCTCTACATCTCACGCTTTCTCCACATCAGTCCCTTACAGTAATGTAGCAATGTAAAGGGTGCCTTGGTGTGAATATGGCTGTGTTTAGACAAGCAGCCCAAGACTGATTTTTTCCCACTAATTGGTCTTTTGACCAATCAGATCAGCTCTGAAAAAGATCTGACGGGAAAAGATCTGATGTGATTGTTAAAATAAAAAAATCTGAATTGGGTGTCTGTCTAAACACTGCCTATCAAGAACAATATATATCTGGTTAAAGCCTGCAGGTATCATGCTTTACAACTTGTAATAATAAGCATGTACATGTATGAGCATCAGCCTTTGTAATATATTATCAAATGTATTAGAATTAAGCCTCCCGAGGAGGTGTGGTATATGGCCAATATACCAGGCTAAGAGCTGTTCTTATCGGAGTGCCTGGATACATCCCTTAGCCGTGGTATATTGGCCACACTGTATACCAAAACATATTGGCCATATACCACAAACCCCAGAGGTGGCTTATTGTTTTAATTAAAAACTGGTTACCAATGTAATTAGACTAGTAAAAATATATATTTTGTCATACCCCTGGTATATGGTCCGAAATACAATGGCTTTCAGCCAATCAGCATTCAGGGCGAGCCCATCCGGTTTATAATAAGGCTTATAAAATGTTATGTCTCTATGTACAGTATCAACTTTTTTTTTTCAGAACATCTGGTAGGCTTTAAATAAGTAGTAGGGTATAGTCAGGATAAGAGACTATGACAATACATTATAAACAGGGCATACCTGCCTGACAATACATTATGCATCATAATGAATATCTGCTTTGCCACAATAAACACCAATAAGAGTTGGATGAAACAAAGTTAAACAAATACCTCCAGGTAGATAACAAATCGTGACAATATAATCAATATCAAGACAATCCCAACTATTGATATGATACAATGTAACGCAAACTTTGCCGGTGTTTAGTGACGCTATTAGTGGTCACATGACTGAGAACCAATCGTAAAATCGAAAATATATTTACTTGGTTCGAGGGTACTGTGATATACTTTGAATCACTAAATATATTTGAGTAGAGTTACTGACTGTGTCTAGTGTCTGTCGTCTTGTGCTGAAGGGAAGATGAAGGGTATTATTCTGTTTACATTTTTGACCATCTGGTCAAATGTAGATTGCAAGTCTTGCTCATATTCTCCATCGCAGTGGTGTACCTCTTTGGACTCCGCCATCGAATGTGGGGTAAAATAAGTTCACTTCACGAGTTTCTTTTCGTAATTAAATGTGTGCAATGTTTTGGTAACACACTGACTTAAACTTGTTGTGGTTGTATCGCTGTAATTGGGCTACACGTTACAACGGGTGAGAACGATATCTTCGTAGCCTGTGTCTTAGATTTGTTTTTGTGTGTTTTGATTGGTCAGGGGAAAGTGATCTCCGATCACCACTGAAGAGGCAACTGGGCAATTCCTTGGTAACGCCAAGACAAAATACCAAACAAAAACCATTGATTTCAAAGTTTAACAAACCATACAACTCTATGCACAATGACAAATTGAAAAATTTTCACAGAACATTTTACAAAAACACATTTACAGGAATAACTGTGCAGATACAAAGTTTGGTAACCGAATAAAATAGCAAGATTTTTGTTGTTATGTATCTTGTTCAAAGTTTTTATTGTCCATAGAGTTGGGGTTGGTGTAACAATTTTAAAGTGATAAATTGGAGTCTCAGCATAATTCCGTTGCTGTGGAACTGCCCAACTTTTACTTCAGTAGAGAATGAGGAAGAGAATGAGAAAAATGTATGTTTGTACATTAAAAATAATATTAAAATAGAATATCAACACCCATAATTGTCTCTACAGATTCTGCTTGACATATAGACCCTATTTAGGCCTAAAAATTCAACCATACTGTGTGTGTTTGTTAACTTGTATGGCTTTACTGTAAAGGCAACACAAATACACAGCACAAGAAACAGGTTATCAATTGAGTCTTTACTTTTGTTGTGGCAGGTTCTGAAGCAGTGCCTGGAAACCAATGCCACCAAGCCCAACACACTGGAGCAGTCAGTTCAGGTGGAGCTGTATTATGAGAGCCTGTGCCCAGCATGCCGCTACTTCCTCACCTCACAGCTCTTACCCACATGGACCATGCTGCAGGACGCCATGAGTGTCACGCTGGTGCCCTATGGAAATGCAGAAGTATGTACACTAGGCTAGAGACAATGACTATCATCTCATGACTCTTGCGTTGATTTTGGATATAATACTTGGATGTCATTATCAGTGATTGGAGTTGAGGAATGTTGTGTTTAGTCAAAGTCATTTCTGTTTGTCTCACTACAGGAATCTTTTGATGGGAAGAAGTATCAGTTCACCTGCCAGCACGGCGAAGAAGAGTGTCTTGGCAACATGATCGAGGTGAGATTTTGGTAATGCTTTATTTGACATTCTACCAGGTAGTTATTTATTATTTATTAGAACAGTAATTACTGATTAATTGCCAAGCAATTGCACTCATTGATGCATCACTAAAGTACTAGAAAGTATTGATGTCACCATATAGTTTCTTAGTTACTACCATGTAAATACCAGGTAATGCTAGCTTGAACTGGGCTGAAACATGTGTTTTTTCCCCTCTCTCTCTCCTCAGACCTGCATTTTGAATGTTACAGGAAGTAACGCCTTCCAGATAATCTACTGCATGGAGGCCTCCACTGATGTGGTTAAAGCAGGCGAGAAGGTGAGTGACATTAACTCTTACCTTCTCTCTATCTACACAAAACCATGAAAAGACCCTACCTCAAACAATATACAACACCCCCTATTTGTATTCTAATACCCTTGAGAAATACGAACAAAAAGTATATAGAATGGAATTAGTTTTTGTGTTTGATGATATGCTCTGCTCACATAAGATAGTGTAAGGGTATGGCTGGAAGGAAATATGAGATATGACTGGATGGCATTGTAAATATGAGGATACATGGAAATAGTGAAGAGTGTTCTGACCACCTCTTCCCTTGACAGTGTGTGGAGCTCTATGACCCAAACACCAAGTGGGACAGCATCATGACCTGTGTGAAGGGAGACCAGGGGAATCAGCTAATGCATCAGAATGCAGTGAAGACTGGTGCCCTGAAGCCAACCCACAACTATGTGCCTTGGATTGTCATAAATGGGGTAAGTTCACTGAGGCAAAATATTTGTGTTTCTTGTGTCTGCATTGCATTTAATACTTTGTGTTAACTGTATTACAAACCGCTACGAGTAAGGTATTTTACCACTCAACAACGTTTATTGCCTCGATTGTTATAGTAATCTGGAAACTTTTCTCAGGAGCACACAGAAGAACTTCAGGACAAAGCAATGTCTTCACTCTTCGCTTTGATCTGCAGCATGTACAAGGTAAGTTTTGGCCCGCCCAAAAACACCATTCCAATATTAAAAGTATAATGTCTTATCCATCCATTATTCGTTCCTTGTTTCTATGCATATTTTTTCCTGTCTATAGAAACCACTGCGTATAGAATAGCCTTTACATATACTGTACCATTGATGGTAGGTCAGTACCTGATGAAGTTGATATTTCTTGACGCCTTACTCCATCAAACCTTTTCTGAGTCAAGATCACTTTCGCAGTCAAAAAGCAAGAGGAGATCTACCACCCAGATTTTTTAAAGACAGACTTAACAAATTCACCTAATAAAACAGTTCTCTAGGAAGGCGGTTTGTGCAGTATGCCTATTAGCCTACATTATCTCAGTATATTGGCTATACAGTATCTCTGGCCTGCCAATATTGTTCTTCTCAGACCATATAATATTTCAAAACCCAAGCTTTGAGAACAAAATAGATCAGTTGTTGTATGACTAGCGAGGCACAGCTGAGCAAAAATGGAAATAATTATATTTTTTATTTTACTGGACTGATGGTACCTGTATCTGATGGTCATGGTGCTTTCAAGACAACTGGGAACTCTGGGAAAAAATGAGGTCAAATCATGACACCGGTTGTTTTGAACATGGCATTAGTCTCAGCGGACAGAGGGAGAGAGCAGCAGAGGGTCCGCCTCTCACTGTCCCTGAGCTCTCCTTTCTTTCCCCCGGTGAGACTGACCAGAGAGAGGGGACACCGTCTTTCACCTGATGGCAAAACTCAAGTCGCACCGCATCTGCACCAATCCATGTTGTTCCTATGACCAGAGAAAGTGAAATATTCCTCAATATTAAAAAAGACACAAAGAGCTGCTGATAATAATAATATTAATAAAAACGCAGGGCTATCAATACACTTATCTACTAATTCATTGCAGCTGCAGCACAAGTGGAAGTAGGGATAAGCACATTTTATGTATTGTAATTGTGTTGAATAAAAACAGTGTTGACAGTGCTGAATAAAAACTTAGACATGAACTCACTCAAAATTCTTCTTATTCTTTGACAGTCACTCTCTGGTCCTGGTTTTAAAAGTTATTACATCTAATGTAGGCTAGTTGCCTATCAAACTTCGCTGTGGCCAGGGTCGTGGAAGCTGTCGGAACGGTGATTTGAGCTATCCGATTTGCCAGCACAGTATGCAACCTCAGTTTAGCCACAGATCTCCTGGTCCGCCGGGCAGGTGGAGCTTGTCTTTTCAGACAAATTAAATGGTTCAAAATGGGAACACTTCACCTGCCCAGTGTGCAGGACTTGTGAATCAAATGCAACACCAGTAATATACATAAAGGACAGCAAGCCTTAATCACTTTTCTACAGAAATGTTTGGTGATGGACTAGGATCGCGATCAACCGGTTGGTGACCACTGCACTAGAGTGTGTCTGGTGATGGACTAGGATCACGATCGACAGGTTGGTGACCACTGCACTAGAGTGTGTTTGGTGATGGACTAGGATCGCGATCGACCGGTTGGTGACCACTGCACTAGTGTGTTTGGTGATGGACTAGGATCGCGATCGACTGGTTGGTGACCACTGCACTAGAGTGTGTTTGGTGATGGACTAGGATCGTGATCGACCTGTTGGTGACCACTGCACTAGAGTGTGCTGTAGGAATAACCTTTGATTTCTGTTCTCTGTCACATTCTCCTTTAGGGGTCCAAGCCTGAAGCCTGTAGTACGGCTCTGATGAAACGACACAGAAGTTACAGTTACCATGATGAGTAAATCATCTACGTCTCAACACTGCACTATACTGCCATGTGCCTCTGTGGTTGATTGCTAAATATGGATGGTAAATGCTACCTTAAAAATGTGTGGTATCAATGGGTTTTTTAAAATCTGGTTTAACTATCAATATTACACAATTATTCAAAAATCAAGAAAATGGACGTCATGTACTGTTTCATTGCTCAATGACTGAGCCTTTGTGGAATGAGCTGTGTGAAATAAGCTCTCTGATAGCAATCCATTTTTTTATAAAGTGATGAAGTTTCACTAGCCTTTGTAAATGAATATTGGGGATGTAATGAATATGAAATTAAAGTAAACTACTTTAAAAGGACTTGGTCTTTCTTTATTAAATTTGCATTTTATGTTGAATATGAGTGTTTTATCCTATTAGATCAGATATTTATTTTTTGACAGGCGCTGTGGGGATGAATACCTTTTTGAGTGAGTGCTCTAACAGTAGAAGGCTTTGTCGTGGTTGTCATGGTTCTGCATAGCTTCGCTGAGTCTTGCCTAGGGGAGACCACAGACAAACCAGTGACAGAGCAAGCCTCTTCCCTGGCGGGTTTAATAGGACTGTCTGTGCTGCTTTCAGTGCTGTTAAAGAGACGTGTTCTCCCTTGTTATACTGCTGATTAATGGTCATGTCCTTCAACAAAATTTGGTCTATTGGAGCACGTTGTAAAAATGTAAGATCGAAAGTATGACGGCTACAAGATTTCAAGCTGTCTGATTTTTCTTTGGTTGCATTTCTTAATCAAAAACGAAATAATGGAAGACTGAATATCCTACTCACAGAACTTACACACTGATCTAAATCTGAAGATGCTGGTGTTGTGTAGACCCTATCTAGTTTTGGATGGATGCACCATTTTTATTGAGCTGTTTGGTTATCCCAAAAAATATCATCTTTACACTATGGAGTGCACCTGTTCTATGCATTGTGCTTCTAATGTGATTTATGGAAGGTGACATAGTAGCCTGTCAGTGGAGGCTGGTGGGAGGAATTATAGCAGGATGGGCTCATTGTAATGGCTTGAATGGAATAAATGGAGCAGAGTCAAACATATGGAAAACATGTGTTTGACTCCATTCCATGAATTCCCTTGCAGGCATTACGATGAGCCCTTCCTCCTTTAACTCCTCCCACCAGCCTCCTCTGTAGCCTATTCTTAGAAGGTTACAGTATGTCAAAACAATTCAATGTATTTAGAGATTTAATTTATCAAGTCACTTTTCTATCATACTACTTCTTTGATTAATCAGAATTCCACATAAATTACGAGGGATCTTGTGCTTCAGCTGGATTGTTTTTTTGTGCAGCATTGGGGAGTATGATGTCCTCAAACTCCTCGCTATTATGCATTTGACACCAATGCTATGTATAAACCCTAGATGAGTTAGGGGAAGCTGCTTTGAAGCCAAAGAGAATGCCAAGAGTGTGCAAAGCTGTCATCAAAGCAAAGGGTGGCTACTTTAAAGAATCTCAAATATATTTTGATTTGTTTAACACTTTTTGGTTACTACATGATTCCATGTGTTGATGTCTTCACTAGCTTTCTACAATGCAGACAATAGTAAAAATAATAAAAACCCTTGAATTTTTTTACCTTTATTTTACTAGGCAAGTCAGTTAAGAACAAATTCTTATTTTCAATGACGGCATAGGAACAGTGGGTTAACTGCCTGTTCAGGGGCAGAACAACAGATTTTGTACCTTGTCAGCTCAGGGATTTGAACTTGCAACCTTTCGGTTACTAGTCCAATGCTCTAACCACTAGGCTACACTGCCGCCGAATGAGGGGTGGAAGGAAGCCTAGTGGTAAGAGTGTTGGACTAGTAACCAAAAGGTTGCAAGATCAAAACCCCAAGGTAAAAAATCTATTTTTCTGCCCCTGAACAATGCAGTTAACCCACTGTTCCTAGGCTGTCATTGAAAATAAGAATTTGTTCTTAACTGTGCCTAGTTAAAAATGATTAGGTGTGGCCAAACTTTTGACTGGTACTGTACATCAATAACATCGAACATTTATCCTAGTGGACTACTTAACCATAGTTTACCATAGTTTGGAATAATAATCATGATTTCTCAGTCGAGCAGAAAGTTTCTTGTCAAGATTACAGGTTACTGGAAGCAGTTTTTCCACAGCAGGTTTCTTATTGTAACCGATACTGTGAGCTGTGGGGGCATGCTTGCTGCCGGCAATATCATTCAGCAAACCAGAAAAAAATGGAGGGTCCCTGAAAGGGCATGTGACTGGGCTCATACAGGTAAGTTCCAGGACCAAGGATAGCAACCTGTGTTGTATGAAATAACTTTTGAAAGACAATGAACATGAATGTGCGAGGGCAAGATATATTCCTAATCATAACCAAAAGAAAATGTATAGCATTAAAAAAAGTTCAACCCTAATATTCCAAAACATACTTCTCTCTAATTGTATCCTTTATTTATTGATAAGATTATTGCATATTTTCCTTGTGTTTTCCAAGATACAATACAGTAGTATATATGTGTCACTATTAGCAAGGACATGTATTTCATGTTGCTGTGTTACACTGCCCTCTGCAGGTTGCACGTGTTGCAGTAGAATGTTCAATGGGGCCTTTCATGCGCTACTTGTACCAGTGGCTGGACAAGTTATTTTTGTCAGCAATGCTCTACCTGCTGTCAGCAAGGCTCTACCTGCTGTCAGCAATGCTCTACCTGCTGTCATCAATGCTCTACCTGCTGTCATCAATGCTCTATCTGCTGTCAGCAATGCTCTACCTGCTGTCAGCAATGCTCTACCTGCTGTCAGCAATGCTCTACCTGCTGTCATCAATGCTCTACCTGCTGTCAGCAATGCTCTACCTGCTGTCAGCAATGCTCTACCTGCTGTCAGCAATGCTCTACCTGCTGTCATCAATGCTCTACCTGCTGTCAGCAATGCTCTACCTGCTGTCAGCAATGCTCTACCTGCTGTCATCAATGCTCTACCTGCTGTCAGAAATGCTCTACCTGCTGTCAGCAATGCTCTACCTGCTGTCAGCAATGCTCTACCTGCTGCCAGCAAGAAAGTCCTCACCGATCAGCTGATTGCATCACTGACCATGGAGCATAGTATTTCATAGGGGAGTGTGTTTTTTAAAGTTTTTTTAAAGTCAGCGTTAACAGTATACTAAGTAAAATCAATGCTTGCTCTTGGAAAAGATTGCTAATGGAAAAGCTCATAACAAAACTCACTTACCACAGTAACTTTTTAAAAAATCTTCCTACAGGTATCGGCAAGATGAAGGGCCATAGTCTGTCTGAGGGTTGGAAGAATCCAAAGACAAGTTCTGGGAGATCTACAAGGTTAGTGAAATAGTATGACTGTGTTTTTCATATCCTAGCCCTAATTATTCCCTACAGTTTGGCCTTTGTATTCTCTATCCTCTTACCTGCTTGATTTTATTGTATTTAAGATTTATTGTATCTTGCTTTTTACTGTATTAATTTACTTGACAAGAATGGTTTGGATCAGAAGCGTAGGCCCATTGTACTCTATATTTCTGTATTGATACCCCTCTAGTTCTGAAGGTTTGTTTGTGCTCCGTTTCCTTCAAGGTGGACTGGTGTGTTTGGCCCATGGCACAGGTTATCAACTTCTACTTCTTGCCTCCTAAGATCCGAGTCTTCTATGTTAGGTGTTCCCAAGGTACGCACAATGTTGTCTGGGGTATACCAAATAAACATGTGATTCACAGTCAGTTACACATATCAGTGTTGTTATAAGGTAATAATACATGTATAGGAGATTACATTAGTCACTGCATTTGTGTTATTTAAAAAATAAAATATTTTATTCATAGGTAAGGAATAGCTTTTTCAAGCATCTTAAAAGATAGATAAAATCTTGATTATCGTTGATTTAAATTGTGTAATTTTAATTTCAACAGATTACTTTACTGGTATGGCTTGAATGTATAATTTATAATATGCCTGTAGGTTCCTTGTGCTTTTTATTCAAGTTAAATTCATGGCTTACGATATGATATATTTTAATACAGTATGTCAATGTAGCAATCTAATACTGTAGCTGCATAATGATTGTTAAACCCCAAACAAAATGTGTATTTATAATTGCATTGTAACAGTGTGACATACAAAGTCCAGATGCGTATTTATTAATGAGATCAGTAGGCCTATAAATAAATAAGAAAAGTTTCACGTGCAACATAACAAGATCGAACAACATTATGCATAGATATGCCTACGACATACGTTTGATGTTGATTTGGACACCACAACATTTAGTTATCCTGTTGTCTCTACAACTACTTTATTCAGTCAGGCATTCTGAGACCATTTTCGAGGAGAGACTACAGCAGAAGGCCTGCCTAATTTTGGGACAATTTATTTTGTCTGTGGTAAAGTGCTGATGTTGTAAGAGACATGGAGAAGACACGCAATTAGGCTAACAGGTGATTCAAAATGATTCCAAAAACATTTTGTATTTCCATAGCACAAGTTGTGCACAAAAACTTATCAAGAAGTTATCGTATGTGTTACATTGTGTTACATTGTGAATTGGAAATATTTTACCTGCATGAAGAAAATTGCGTGTTTTGTATCCTCAAGATGGCATTCTGTTCCCCTTTTTGAGAGCCTAGAAGATTAGCACACAATGCTACTGCACCTAAGCTACCTAATGAAATGGGCTAAGCATAGGCCGACCTCCGTTTGCACACCTGGTGATTTATGTAATTCGGTGATGCTTTTTATTACGTATTGAAAGCCTTTCAAACTCAAATTCAGCTAGGGTCAACATAGGTTATCTCCTCATCAGTAGATAACATTATGCGACATATAAACTCTAGCGAACTCTGGCCTGCCAAACCAGATATTGGCGACACACATGCATGAATAATGGTAAAGATCTCCGCCATTGGACTGGAGCAGTGGAAAGCATTCTCTGCATTCTCTGGAGTGATGATTCACGCTTCACCATCTGGCAGTCCGACGGACAATTCTGGGTTTGGCGGATGCTAGGAGAACGCTACTTGCCCGAACACGTAGTGCCAACTGTAAAGTTTGGTGGAGGAGGAATAATGGTCTGGGACTGTTTTTCATGTTTCAGGCTCCTTAGTTCCAGTAAAGGGAAGTTTTAACGCGACAGCATGCAATGACATTCTAGATTATTCTGTGCTTCCAACTTTGTGGCAAAAGTTTGGGGGAAGCCCTTTCTGGTTTCAGCATGATAATGCCCCCGTGCACAAAGCGAGATCCATTCAGAAATGGATTGTCGAGATCAGTGTGGATGAACATGACTGGCCTGCACAAAGACCTGACCTTAACCCCATCGAACACCCTTGGGATGAATTGGAACGCCAACTGCGAGCTAAGCCTAATCGCCCAATATCAGTGCCCAACCTCACTAATGCTCTTGTGGCTGAATGGAAGCAAGTTCCCGCAGCAATGTTCCAACATCTAGTCAAAAGCCTTCCCAGAAAAGTGGAGGCTGTTTTTGCAGCAAAGGGACCAACTCCATATTAATGGCCATGATTTTGGGATGAGATGTTCAACAATTTTTTTATTGTTGAACATAAAATATTGTAAAAACACCAGCAAATCAGCTCCAAATGATTTTAATTTGGTAAATCTATCAAAGTATTCCAAAGCATAGGCCTAATAGAGAAGTATAACCTACAGTAGGACCTAATAGAGAAATATAACCTACAGTAGACCTAATAGAGAAATATAACCTACAGTAGGCCTAATAGAGAAGTATAACCTACAGTAGGCCTAATAGAGAAATATAACCTACAGTAGGCCTAATAGAGAAGTATAACCTACAGTAGACCTAATAGAGAAATATAACCTACAGTAGGACCTAATAGAGAAATATAACCTACAGTAGACCTAATAGAGAAATATAACCTACAGTAGGCCTAATAGAGAAATATAACCTACAGTAGGCCTAATAGAGAAGTATAACCTACAGTAGACCTAATAGAGAAGTATAACCCACAGTAGGCCTAATAGAGAAATATAACCTACAGTAGACCTAATAGAGAAGTATAACCTACAGTAGACCTAATAGAGAAATATAACCTACAGTAGGCCTAATAGAGAAATATAACCTACAGTAGGCCTAATAGAGAAGTATAACCTACAGTAGGCCTAATAGAGAAGTATAACCTACAGTAGGCCTAATAGAGAAGTATAACCTACAGTAGGCCTAATAGAGAAGTATAACCTACAATAGGCCTAATAGAGAAGTATAACCTACAGTAGGCCTAATAGAGAAGTATAACCTACAGTAGGCCTAATAGAGAAATATAACCTACAGTAGGCCTAATAGAGAAATATAACCTACAGTAGGCCTAATAGAGAAATATAACCTACAGTAGGCCTAATAGAGAAGTATAACCTACAGTAGGCCTAATAGAGAAATATAACCTACAGTAGGCCTAATAGAGAAATATAACCTACAGTAGGACTAATAGAGAAATATAACCTACAGTAGGCCTAATAGAGAAGTATAACCTACAGTAGGCCTAATAGAGAAATATAACCTACAGTAGGCCTAATAGAGAAATATAACCTACAGTAGGCCTAATAGAGAAATATAACCTACAGTAGGCCTAATAGAGAAGTATAACCTACAGTAGACCTAATAGAGAAATATAACCTACAGTAGACCTAATAGAGAAATATAACCTACAGTAGGCCTAATAGAGAAGTATAACCTACAGTAGGCCTAATAGAGAAATATAACCTACAGTAGGCCTAATAGAGAAGTATAACCTACAGTAGACCTAATAGAGAAATATAACCTACAGTAGACCTAATAGAGAAATATAACCTACAGTAGGCCTAATAGAGAAGTATAACCTACAGTAGGCCTAATAGAGAAGTATAACCTACAGTAGACCTAATAGAGAAATATAACCTACAGTAGACCTAATAGAGAAATATAACCTACAGTAGGCCTAATAGAGAAGTATAACCTACAGTAGGCCTAATAGAGAAATATAACCTACAGTAGACCTAATAGAGAAATATAACCTACAGTAGGCCTAATAGAGAAGTATAACCTACAGTAGGCCTAATAGAGAAATATAACCTACAGTAGGCCTAATAGAGAAATATAACCTACAGTAGGCCTAATAGAGAAGTATAACCTACAGTAGGCCTAATAGAGAAATATAACCTACAGTAGGCCTAATAGAGAAATATAATCTACATTAGGCCTATGTGATCATATACAAATGAAAGCAAGGTTTGCAATGATTATGTTTTAGTGAAATATTGTATATTTCGGGACTTCTTGCGGTCAATTTGCAGTTTAATTTATTTATAATTATGTTCTGGCCCCTTAATTAACCATTCAGTCAAGAAAAAAAAATTGGCCCGTGGCTGAATCTAGTTGAGGATCCCTGATCTAAAACATGGCCCTTAAATAATTTCCTTGGGACTGTTTGCCAGCTTGGCTCATAGTGCAGGACCTGTGGGAAGTGTGAAGAGCAACTCCTCATCAAGGTTTTCCAGCTCAATAGAGGTAAGATATTTTCAATGTATTGTTATCCCTTTATCACACTACATCTGCTGAGTCAGTTGTTCCTGGACAGCATATTGTTAGTCCAATTAATGTCATAATATTAGGTAGGCCTATTCTATAGACTTGTTAGGTCTATTTCCACTCTTGTCAAATAGTGGAGTAAATAAAGGAATACATTTGGTTTGACTGTATTTTGAAATATAATAAACATTATTATTATTTTTGTAATTATAAAAAAAATTACAATACAAAACATACACATATAAACGACAACATACAGATGCACACACACATCCACAACATCACCCCTGCCCAGACCCACGTGTTCACACACACATCCACAACATCACCCCTGCCCAGACCCACGTGTTCACACACACATCCACAACATCACCCCTGCCCAGACCCACGTGTTCACACACACATCCACAACATCACCCCTGCCCAGACCCACGTGTTCACACACACAGCGGCAGTATCACCCTTCCACATGGCCTCAAACTGCACCATTTTGTTTCTCTTTGTCACCCACGCACTTTCAACATTTAGATAATAATTTATCCTCCTCGGGTTGATTGACGCACCGGTGCATCAATCTAAATTACATAGCAAAAAAATCCCCAGCAAAATCTGTCAGTTTAAACTAGAGATATCTGTTTTTACATTTCTAAAGAAATAAAGCATTTGACCTTTCCATTGTGTTAAAGATGGAGGATTTGTTGATTTCCAGTTTCAAGTATACGTTTTTTTAAGATGATTGATGAGAAAGGTATCGTCCAACCCATCCGGTATCTCACTGAACCCTCATACGCCATGTCTTGGAATATGCAGACAGACGGATTAAATGCACATTTACATTGTACTCCCACAAGGCATGGATTATTGAGTCATTGTTAGTTTTACATTTAAGACTTGACTCTGCCGTTGTGCTGTAGAATTTGTGAATTCTGTCTCTTGTGTAATAAATTATATACATTAGTTTATGCTGGATTAAGTGTACATTCTCGTTAGTTTGTTAGTTATGTTCCAACATTACCTCCATCTTGTGCCAATATTAGTTACATTTACATTTACATTTAAGTCATTTGGCAGACGCTCTTATCCAGAGCGACTTACAAATTGGTGAATTCACCTTATGACATCCAGTGGAACAGCCACTTTACAATAGTGCATCTAAATCATTTAAGGGGGGGGGAGAAGGATTACTTTATCCTATCCTAGGTATTCCTTAAAGAGGTGGGGTTTCAGGTGTCTCCGGAAGGTGGTGATTGACTCCGCTGTCCTGGCGTCGTGAGGGAGTTTGTTCCACCATTGGGGGCCAGAGCAGCGAACAGTTTTGACTGGGCTGAGCGGGAACTGTACTTCCTCAGTGGTAGGGAGGCGAGCAGGCCAGAGGTGGATGAAAGCAGTGCCCTTGTTTGGGTGTAGGGCCTGATCAGAGCCTGGAGGTACTGCGGTGCCGTTCCCCTCACAGCTCCGTAGGCAAGCACCATGGTCTTGTAGCGGATGCGAGCTTCAACTGGAAGCCAGTGGAGAGAGCGGAGGAGCGGGGTGACGTGAGAGAACTTGGGAAGGTTGAACACCAGACGGGCTGCGGCGTTCTGGATGAGTTGTAGGGGTTTAATGGCACAGGCAGGGAGCCCAGCCAACAGCGAGTTGCAGTAATCCAGACGGGAGATGACAAGTGCCTGGATTAGGACCTGCGCCGCTTCCTGTGTGAGGCAGGGTCGTACTCTGCGGATGTTGTAGAGCATGAACCTACAGGAACGGGCCACCGCCTTGATGTTAGTTGAGAACGACAGGGTGTTGTCCAGGATCACGCCAAGGTTCTTAGCGCTCTGGGAGGAGGACACAATGGAGTTGTCAACCGTGATGGCGAGATCATGGAACGGGCAGTCCTTCCCCGGGAGGAAGAGCAGCTCCGTCTTGCCGAGGTTCAGCTTGAGGTGGTGATCCGTCATCCACACTGATATGTCTGCCAGACATGCAGAGATGCGATTCGCCACCTGGTCATCAGAAGGGGGAAAGGAGAAGATTAATTGTGTGTCATCTGCATAGCAATGATAGGAGAGACCATGTGAGGTTATGACAGAGCCAAGTGACTTGGTGTATAGCGAGAATAGGAGAGGGCCTAGAACAGAGCCCTGGGGGACACCAGTGGTGAGAGCGCGTGGTGAGGAGACAGATTCTCGCCACGCCACCTGGTAGGAGCGACCTGTCAGGTAGGACGCAATCCAAGCGTGGGCCGCGCCGGAGATGCCCCAACTCGGAGAGGGTGGAGAGGAGGATCTGATGGTTCACAGTATCGAAGGCAGCCGATAGGTCTAGAAGGATGAGAGCAGAGGAGAGAGAGTTAGCTTTAGCAGTGCGGAGCGCCTCCGTGATACAGAGAAGAGCAGTCTCAGTTGAATGACTAGTCTTGAAACCTGACTGATTTGGATCAAGAAGGTCATTCTGAGAGAGATAGCGGGAGAGCTGGCCAAGGACGGCACGTTCAAGAGTTTTGGAGAGAAAAGAAAGAAGGGATACTGGTCTGTAGTTGTTGACATCGGAGGGATTGAGTGTAGGTTTTTTCAGAAGGGGTGCAACTCTCGCTCTCTTGAAGACAGAAGGGACGTAGCCAGCGGTCAGGGATGAGTTGATGAGCGAGGTGAGGTAAGGGAGAAGGTCTCCGGAAATGGTCTGGAGAAGAGAGGAGGGGATAGGGTCAAGCGGGCAGGTTGTTGGGCGGCCGGCCGTCACAAGAAGCGAGATTTCATCTGGAGAGAGAGGGGAGAAAGAGGTCAGAGCACAGGGTAGGGCAGTGTGAGCAGAACCAGCGGTGTCGTTTGACTTAGCAAACGAGGATCGGATGTCGTCGACCTTCTTTTCAAAATGGTTGACGAAGTCATCTGCAGAGAGGGGGGGGGAGGTTTCAGGAGGGAGGAGAAGGTGGCAAAGAGCTTCCTAGGGTTAGAGGCAGATGCTTGGAATTTAGAGTGGTAGAAAGTGGCTTTAGCAGCAGAGACAGAGGAGGAAAATGTAGAGAGGAGGGAGTGAAAGGATGCCAGGTCCGCAGGGAGGCGAGTTTTCTTCCATTTCCGCTCGGCTGCCCGGAGCCCTGTTCTGTGAGCTCGCAATGAGTCGTAGTTGTTTTCAAGCTTTGTTTCCAATAGTTTATATTTGTTTCTAAGAGACTGTCAGTTAGATATGCTCTCTGCAAGGTTTTGTTTAAAGCACCTTCAGAAAGTATTCACACCCCTGGACTTGTTCCACATGTTGTTGTGTTACAGCCTGCATTTAAAATGGATTACATTGAGACATTTTGTCACTGGCCTACATACAATACCCCATAATGTCAAAGTGGAATTATGTTTTTGTAATTCATGTCTGGCAAAAACCAAACACTGCATTCCACAGTAAGAACCTCATACCAACTGTCAGCATTGGGGTTGGTAGTGGGATGTTTTGGGATGCTTTGTTGTCTCAGGACCTGGATGACTTGCCTTAATAGAAGGAACCATGAATTCTGCTTTGTATCAGAGAATTCTACAGGAAAATGTCAGGCCATCCCTCTGTGAGCTGAAGCGCAGCTGGGTCATGCAGCAAGACAATTGTCAAAAAAGCACAATCAAGTCTACATGAAAATGGTTAAAAAGCAACACATTTGAAGTTTTGGAATGACCTAGTCAAAGTCCAGTCTTAATCTTAATTGAGATGTTGTGGCAGGACTTGCAGTTCATGCTTGAAAACCCACAAATATCGCTGAGTTAAAACAATTTTGCATGCAAGAGTGGGCCAACGTTCCTCCACAGCGATGTCAGAGACTGATCCACAACTACAGGAAGCATTTGGTTGCAGTCATTGCAAATAAAGGTGGCACAACCAGTTATTGAGTGTAAGGGGGCAATTGCTTTTTCACACAGGGGAACTGGGTGTTGTGTACTTTTGTTAGTTATATAAATAAAGTATGTATATTTTGTTTTTTGTAAACTCACGTTGCCTTTATCTAATATTAGGTTTTGGTTTAAGATCTGATAACATTCAGTATCAAAAGTATGCAACAATAGGGGACCAGAAAAGGGGCAAATAATTTGTCACGGCACTGTATGTAAATTGTATATTTCTGTATTTAATTTTCAATAAGTTGGCAAACATTTCTAAAAACAGGTTTTCACTTTGTCATTATGGGGTATTGTGTTATTTCTAGGTGAGAAATAAAATAAGAAATAAAATAAGTCAAGGGGTATGAATACTTCTGAAGGCAATGTATCTTACCTATCATATGAACATCCTTTTCTGACTCAAATAGGATTCCCTCAAGATTATTCTGATGTCCAAAAGATTTGATTGAAATTTCTTGATATGAAAATTTGAAGTTGCATGTATTTGAAAATATCTACATGGGTCAGTCATGCTTTTTAATTCAGTCATGGAAATAAAGGCATTGCCTATTACCAAGTCATTTACAGTTTCTATGCCTTTAGTTTTCAATGTGGACCAATTTATCAGTGAATTCTGAAAAGCTGTCCAAGGATTGTTCCATAGGGTTATGTTTAAAGGGAGTGATATTGGTTCTTGTAGAATAAGTTATATTTTCTTCCATGTTGTTATAGTGTTATTAACTATCAAGTTGTTAATGTTCCTAGCTACATCCTTAGAAAACAGACACGTGAAAGGATTCTAGGGATGATCATGCGTATCTTCAACATGTACCCATTGTTCCTCTTTAGTGCCTTTAACTATACTGTATGTTACAAGTAAAAGCCCTGGGTGGTGAGTTGATACAAATCCTAAGTATTTTATATTTTTGGTGGTCCACTTAATGGATTGCTGTAGATCATGAGTTATTCTTTTTTATTTTTCCTGTTGTCATTATTTCAGTCCCAACCTCCCATCCTTGCCCATTATTTCCCATCCTTGCCCATTATTTCCCATCCTTGCCCATTCTTACCCACCCAAGCCAAGCTGGTTCCAACCTCCCCTACCTTTCAGACACACTTACACCTATCCATCTATCCATCCCTCCTTCAACTTACTCATCCATTATTATTCATTTCTGCCCAACATATACCCCATGCATTCACACACCCATTCTCTCTCACCCTCCTAAATATATTCAGGTTTGTTTTTATTTATGTTGTGGGACTGGCACCGTTTGAACATAGAAGGGCCTCCCGAGTGGTGCAGTGGTCTAAGGCAGTTGAGAGCAGCCCGTCTCCTCACCCTTCTGGCCCGTCGAAACTCCACTCAGGACGTCAGGAAGAGCGCAGAACCAGAGCAGCCCGTCTCCTCACTCAGCCTCCTGTCCCGCCGAAACTCCACCCAGGACGTCAGGAAGAGCACAGAGCCAGAGCAGCCCGTCTCCTCACTCAGCCTCCTGTCCCGCCGAAACTCCACCCAGGACGTCAGGAAGAGCGCAGAGCCAGAGCAGCCCGTCTCCTCACTCAGCCTCCTGTCCCGCCGAAACTCCACCCAGGACGTCAGGAAGAACGCAGAGCCAGAGCAGCCCGTCTCCTCACCCTTCTGTCCTGCCGAAACTCCACCCAGGACGTCAGGAAGAGTGCAGAACCAGAGCAGCCCGTCTCCTCACTCAGCCTCCTGTCCCGCCGAAACTCCACCCAGGACGTCAGGAAGAGTGCAGAGCCAGAGCAGACCGTCTCCTCACTCAGCCTCCTGTCCCGCCGAAACTCCACCCAGGACGTCAGGAAGAGTGCAGAACCAGAGCAGCCCGTCTCCTCACCCTTCTGGCCCGTCGAAACTCCACCCAGGACGTCAGGAAGAGTGCAGAACCAGAGCAGCCCGTCTCCTCACCCTTCTGTCCTGCTGAAACTCCACCCAGGACGTCAGGAAGAGCACAGAACCAGAGCAGCCCGTCTCCTCACCCTTCTGTCCCGCCGAAACTCCACCTAGGACGTCAGGAAGAGTGCAGAGCCAGTTAGTCACATGTTTTTTTGCTCTTGGGCTCAATTCCAAACCAATGTATCTTTTTACCCCTATGTCCTTGTTAGTCTTGTGGTTTGTTTGGATAGCTGATCCCTTCCATTCCTCTCCTCCCTGTGGTGTGGTGTAGGGCGAGTGGGAAAGTTAGATGATGAAGGGGGGCTGGATTTAGAGCCTTGCAGTTGGAGTAGTGCTATCTATCTCTTTCCTGTAATGCTTGCCTCAACTTAAAAATGCATCTGAAATACTTTGATACTTTGAAATAGTAAAAGGGTCCCAATACAAGTCCTGCACATTCCCACTGGCATATCTGATTGGATGCAATATGAACATATACAGTAGGAGCCCTATTGAAATATTGAAAGCTGTGTGTGGCTCTGTTGAAGGTCTGGTAAGTTTGACTGTCAACTTCATGCTTGTCATGTCTTCCTCCCTAAATGGAAACTAATAATGGCCTATAACAGGTCAACTAAAACTACAGTCATGTAAATTATATTTCAATAATACAACAGTAGACAAAACCCATGTGATAGTTTTCACTGATTAATCAAAGATCACAAGATTCACTAATGACTACTTGGGCATCTATCTCCCTTGGGAACACGTGAAATACTGTGTGTCTGTGTGTGTGTGTGTGGGGGGGGGGGACGACTTCCTGGTTCAGAAGCCTTCTGATTGGACCAGCAGTAACATTGTGCTAACATCTTCTCCCTCTGTGCTCTGTGGTTGTTGTTGTTGTTTTTTGAAGAGAAGAGGAATGAAGACATTCCTGTTTCATGGTCAGTTTTATCTCCTTGTTATCAGCCAAGCATGTGAGAAGGGTAGGAAGAGCTGTTTTTCCACCAACATGAATTGACCTTTTTTGTTTTGCCGCATGAATTGTCTATTCCTGTCTGCTGTGGTTTGAATCAATTCTAGTTGGATTATTTTGGAACACAATGTAAAATTCGTAGTATGAAAGGGCTGGGTATTGGAACAACAAGCCGATAGGGGGTGCCAGGTCGTATTGCAATATGAGGTAGCATTGACAACAGTGGCTCATGGTCTTTAAACGCTTCTCATTGTGACCATATGTGACTGGGTTGGTAGCCAATACACTCTCAAACTATTACAGTATACAGTTCGATACAGTTTATTGGACTCCAAACATAATGTTATCAATCCTGTGAATGTCAAACATTTAGAATTGTGTTTAAAGAGTGTACTCTTGAATAGATGTGTTGTGGCTATTTTATAGCCTTTATGTTGACCTAACTACTAATATCTCCAGTCATCGCCCTCATGCTTGTTCTCACGGGGAGGCATTTATGATACACTGCTTTCTTTCTAAAGCAAAAATATATAAAGCAAAATAAACTTCAGCTGAAAAACAAGGCCTTTTAATGCAACAAAAGCATTTAAATTGAGCTGTATTGAATCTTTTATTAAAACAAACCTTAGTGATCTGTCAAAGGATGCTTTGAAATGTTATTCTTACTCTGGAACAAGAGGTTTGTTCAGACATTTACCCTGAGGCGGTTGTTTGTGGTTGTTTGAAGGTTGTTCTTCTCACCACCATCCCATTGTTAATGATTGGTGTTCTTTAATAAGGACACTCTATTTGACAGTTGGGAGAGAACCAGAAGAGGCCTTTTTAAAAGGTAACACTGTCTTAGCCTCTACCAGGCTGGCTGTCATAGGTTTCTCCTGCGTCAAATGTTCAGACTCCTAGGTTATTCTGGGGAGCCCGGTGCTCAGCTGCAAGTCGTAAGATTGCAGGAAAAACCTTTTCTTTTCTTCTCCTGATAAACAAAGCCGCCCAAGGAAGTGAGCCCCCCAGCCACAGATAGAGAACCATCGTGACAGAGTCCATGCTCTTTATCACTTCATCTACCCTGGTTTTTTATAGTCGGGGTCCTTCATGTGACTTTTCCTGGTAGACTTGTGAGCATGTGAAAGGCAAACGGACTTCTTGAAGCACATTTTTTGGACGTCACAAACAATAGGACTGGGACTTAGACCGGAGTACTGCTAAGTTGAGCAGGTTTAATGTTTATACTCTGAGGACTTGAGAGAGGAAGTTATTATAGAGCATAGTTTGAAGTGGACCAGCACTAGGCTCTGGTGAGAGGAGGGGGATGGGGCAGATCTGTCATGCCTCTTGCTCACTTTAAATCAGGCGTCCATATTTAGACGGAAGGGAGGGAAGGCCTAGCAGTTATGTAAACAAAAGCCTGGGCAGGCAGGGGAAGGGATTGCACTGTAATAATATTTTAGTCCATTAACCACGACTATGACCTTTGGAGAGAGACAGGGCTGTTTGGAAATAACGGACATGGTCAGATGGAGAGCTGTCTAGCTTTTCCACGTACTCTCAGAGCACTTTCGAGAGCACCCACTAGAGTCAGTATTAGTTGTATCCCTGACTAATGGATTGATAAGTCCAGGTATACTGACCTCCATGCTGACCTGACCAGTCAGTTTTGTGAGAGGAGAATAGGACCGGTAAAGCTTCAAGGTTGATCAGAGTCACCAGGAGAGCGTAGCCAAGCCAGGTGAAAGGGACAGCGGGAACCAGGACCAAGCGACTGATGACATGAGCGAAGCATGCTCTGAGGAGGAGTGGTTCGAGGAGCACTCTGAGGAGCAGCTGGTCAGCAGGCTTCCGGTCATCCAACTCAAGCCCATGTCGCCAGGCATATCCCCTAAAATCTCCCCACGCGACTCCCCCTGTGGGTCACCCCGAAACTCCCCGATGCTCTTCAGGAAGCTGCTGATGAACCGGAGCATCAGTCTACAGAGGCGCTACACTTTGGCCTACACTCCCAGGTAGTGACCTTACTGTGTTCTATGCCTGTCTTTTCCAGTCTTGGGGTCCCTTAGGGCTGCATGACTTACCCTGTTATGTTTAGAGGGCAAACTTTCAAAGCTGGTAGAAAAAAGGTTTTCGGGGCCTTTTTAAATGTGATTTGAAGTTAAGTCAGCAGAGTGAGGGTTTTATATACGGGACTAACAATAACTTTTGAAAGTACTGGCTTGTGGTGTGCTTGAATCGATGCCTTTGTTGTAGAGGAGCAGAATCTCTTCTATCGGCTGGCATCAGGTGGTCTAACTCATATGAAGCCTTCTTTCTCTGTTGTGTTGTTTTCCACGTAGCAACAGTTAATTTGAAGAAAAACAAATGGATTCTTAAAGGGGCTCTTAAGAAATGGTTTTACAAGGTCCTTCTCTCTGTACACTAGAGTTGTTGTAATAACAGATTAATATTAAATATTACAAGGAGGTGTATAAAAGCTGTGTTCCCTTTAAAAAGTAAATACATCTCATCAGTGTTCCCGCTAAGCTGCGTGTGGAGCTTCCCGAGACTGCCATGCAGAAGAAATATCAGCGTGCGCAAAAAATACAAGATTGAATTTCACTCAACTATCTTGAGTTTTCCCCATTAGTTAACACTATCAACGTTTCCCTTTACTGTGGGAATTGTGATCGAATCAACACACTATTAGCCACTTTCAATGCTATATAGCGAAACAGAACGAGCTATGCGAAATTTAGTATGCAAAACTAAAGATGTCAAGAGATTTTGGTGTAGGCAGAACACATCAGAGTAGGTTACGACTCAGGCCCGTACTCTACACAGACCTGTGTGCCATAACCAGAGTTTTAGTAGGCCTATATTCAAATAGACCATTGTCATATATGGATCAACCATTCACTTTGTACTGGACTATTTTTACTGGACTGTGTTTACAGCATGAGCGGTCGTGATTAGATGCTCTTGTTTTAAGATCAAAGCGAGAGCTACATTTAGTGACTTGTGCACATTTGTACATTTGTTCATATCGTTTGCTAGTTATTGAGTTATTAGCCCAGTTATAGATCATTTGTAGTCAGCATTGGGGGAGTGATTGCACAAAAGCACAAAATGTGTGCATTTCTAGACATCTTTGAAAAGAAATTCAGGTAAAGAGCTGTCTTTTTTTTGTCTTAAAAGGGGCAGTGTTGTATTTTGAGACAGGCTTGAATAAGCTAAGTAGCCAATAGGCAGAGGGAAGCATAATTGGTCTGATTCTCTGTACTAATTGTGTGGGAATAATTACGCATTTTATTTTGTAAAGTGGTTTCTTGCATCAAACAACACAACAACATTTTCTGTCACCTTGCCTGAAGGACAAGTGGATAAACAGGTTCAAGACCTGCATTTAGGCCTACATTGAACACCACACATCAGCTGCTAATGTAGGCTGAACAATAGAACAGCTATTTCCATCTTAATATGTTATGGGATATATTTATTCCATTGTTTGAATGGTATGTCACTCTGGTAGGCCTACATTATGATCAAATAGCCACAGTAGCCTACTTGACCACTGTTAAACTAACTTAAACATTGCATCTCATTCCTTTTTATTCTCCATACATCTTTGTTTTTCTTGTGGACTAACAAGAATAATTAGATGAGGTGTTTATGATGAGGTGTTTATGAAGTCCTACTCCCAAGGTCTGCCAAATGCTTACTCAGTAGGTGCTCTGCTGAGGAGATAAATATATTTACGTAGTAAAGTGCATAAAGTCTACGACATATAAAAACAAATTTACTGAAGATTTGTTACAATTGTCAGACTGCAGAGTTTTATTTGAAATGACAGTATACAGTCTGAACATGGGTTCCTGATGACACACTTGTAATACCTGGTTAGGTCTAAGTTTTAGACTCTATTTGATGTTGAGTCTAGTATCTGCATATTCCAATGGATTGTCAGATACATAGGTGTTTTTTGGCTCGATGGCTTTTTGTTGTGTGTTCATCAGCTTTTCTGCTCTGGTAGTTGAATGGTAGTATTAGTTGAATGGTAGGTTTATTAAATGGTAGTCTTATACATACCAACTTTCAGTAGTGAGAACAAACATGTTTCATAAAAAAAATATTGTATTGGCCCCCCGTGTGAATCGAATCCACAATCCTGGCATTGCAAGCGCCTTGCTCAACCAACTGAGCCACACAGGCGGGACGTTTGAGCTAACGTAGGCTAATGTGGTTAGCATGAGGTTCTAAGTAACAAGAACATTTCCAAGGACATAGACATATCTGATATTGGCAGAAAGCTTAAATTCTTGTTAATCTAACTGTACTGACCAATTTACAGTAGATATTACAGTGAAAGAATACCATGCTGTTGTTTGAGGGGATTGCACTTGAACATGTATTAATAAACCAATTAGGCACATTTGGGCAGTCTTGATACACATTTTGAACAGAAATGCAATGCTTCATTGGATCAGTCTAAAACTTTGCACATACAATACATCCATCTAATGGCCAAAATCTAAAGTGCGCCTGGGCTGGAATAATACATTACGGACTTTCTCTTGCTTTTCAAAGATGATGGTACAAAAAAATACAAAAAAGGCTTTTTTTTCTTTGTATTATCTTTTACCAGATCTAATGTGTTATATTCTCCCACATTAATTTAACATTCCCACAAACTTTAAAGTGTTTCCTTTCAAATGGTTTCAGGAATGTGTGTATCCTTGCTTCATATCCTGAGCTACAGGCAGTTGGATTTGGGTATGCCATTTTAGGGGAAAATTTAAAAAAAGGGTCAGATCCTTGACCCACTAGTCACTACCACTAGTCATAAACCATGATATTGACGCAAATCAAATATTTACTGTGTTTGTGGAGACGGAGCAGGAGCAGGAGGGCTGATGAAAGAGCACTTAACCTTAATTGCCTGGGAGCAAAACAAATATTTTGTCTGGGGTTAGAGTTTTTTTCAGACAGCAAAACACACCCTGTGTTTTTCTTGTGTGTTTGTGACACTGTCTGTCTGGTGGGGTTCGATGTTTCCAGTTTATACAACATGTTTTGCTTGTGCAAAGTGCACTTTAGGGGAATGACCAGTTGTGGAAAATTGTCTGGAAAATCAGATGCACTCACAACACTACACACACACACACACACACACACACACACACACACACACACACACACACACACACACACACACACACACACACACACACACACACACACACACACACACACACACACACACACACACACACACACACACACACACACACACACACACACACACGCACACACACACACACACACACACGTAAATGAAGAAACAAGAAGTGAAAACATAGGACTGTTAAGAGGTGCCTCTGAATCATTGTAAGCAAGTTAGTTTCAGCAACCTTGAAAAACAAGCCATTGGTGCAAAGACATTTGCAAATACTTTTCCAATAAGCCAAAAAGTGTTTACAGGTTCATACATCTCTATAAACGTTTATTGGTGGGGTCATTTTGCTCTGGCATTTAAACGTTACTCCTAATGGTGCTGTATGTGAGTCTGTGTGATATAAACAACAGAAATGCACTCAATCTTTCTGGTTTATGTCAGACCGATCCATTTCATGGAAATTGGTATGTTTAAAACTACTATAAATATTAGAAAGAGGGGCCATTTTGAAAGGGACCGAGCCTTGTAAAAGGCCTGAGCCCCTATAAAATGTACAGTGCCCCTAACAGCGACAATGAAACAAACTGTTGGAGTTGAGTTATAGCAGGATGGCTGGGAAAGGGGAGGAATTAAACAAACTGGGAGTCTGTTGGAAAAACATGTACAGACAGGCAGCTTAAGTTTATCAGGCAAGGAGATGTTATTTTCCCGTCAAAGACGATAAATGTTTCAGTTTGAGGGAAATGTTGGAGGAAACCACAGTAGTTCCTTTCAGTGTAATATAATGTTTTGTTGTCATTGTGTGTTATGTTGATTGGCTTAGAAAAGTGGCTGAACTGACAAGCACTTCCCCTCATAAAAGTCCTGTGTGAGCTGAGACAGAACAGGAAGCGAGACATCCCACTCCCCTAATTTATTATGATTCATATACAGTCAATAAACTAAGCAGACCAGACCCAGCTGCTATCGCAGTGGTACCTATGGGAGAGCCAACGTTTTAAGCAGACCGGAAGTGACCTTTTTTAAATTATGGTAAACGGCCCGAGTAAGACATCTCCATGTATCCTCCATCTTTGGTATAAGTCCGTAAGAAAAATCATATTTTCTGAACAATGAATAGAAATACTGCACCGAACACTCGTTCCTAGAACAATTTATTTGACTGAGTCAGGTGATGAGTGATGCCTTCTTTGTTCATAGTATTGGTGCTTGTTTCATTAGCAACACAATTCAATCATATGCTACTGTATGTTTAGTGCTGTTGTTTGTCTAGGTCTTGAGTTCGTTAAGTGCCCTCCGACGTTATCGGAAGTAACGTTCACTCTCAAGTGCCTCCAAGTGATTGTACTCTCCTGCAATTGATTTACCGTCTGAATGACCCTCAACAGACATGGCACAGGGACAACACCCACCTCCTTCTCCTTTTCACACGGATTGTGCTCAGGCCACCCTTTGTTTTGGGGTAAAGTTTTCATTCTGGGTCCTGGTCACCAGACGTTTGTCTTGAAAACAACATTAGCCCACTAGTCTGTTTATAAAAAAGCAAGGCTCTGGGTCTGTTGTGCAAGGTTTTGTAGCGCTTTTCTGTGCATCGTGTTGCGGTTATGAACAACATAAGGGACAATATTTGAATCATGTTATGGATCTAAAGCGTCACCTGTTTTAGAAATTGGACAGAAAATGAAACAATGTAATGCCTCTAATTTCCACCAGAGGCTGCTATGTTACTTACTGTAGATACATATTTTTGCCTCTGTCTTGTGCTTGGACTGTTAGCTTGATGTATTTCCATGACTTCAGTTCTTAGTGACTCTCATTTTTTGTTGTTGTTGTAATTGACATATCCTTGTTTCTAATCATTGTTCTCTACCAATAAACCAATTCATAAGTTCAAAAGAATACACCATTCAAGCCAATTATCTCAGAATCATCTTTTTGCAGATAGAACCTCAAAGCCTCAAGCTCTTGATACAGTATGTATATATAGCCTCCATACTATTTGTATATAGCGTCCTTGGCTGCAAACCAACAGCAGGATATATTAGTTTCATGTGAAAATGATTTTACTGCGCCGCAGAGTATACATGAGCATAAACAATATTAGCCTGTTTTAATATGAATAACTTGAGGACTCACAAACAAGGGCATATTGAAGGGCATATGAAGAGGGGAGAGATGAACACATATGAAGTTATGGTCACATCTAACACCGTTCACACTGGCCAAACCAAGGACACTAGAAGCTAACAACTCCATTTTAGGGAAGGTGTTAATTTAATCGCTCAGACAGTACTCCATGTCCATGAACCCCCCCCCCCCCCCCCCTCGTTATCTATTGGATTTTTAACAACACACAGTTTTATTGAGCTACAGACCGGGGTGAGTTGCTGCCTGGTTTGGAAGCCGGTCAGTCCTGTAGCGGAGCTATATGGTAGCAGATGAGGCATTCTTATTCGCAGGACAACCATCTGGGGACTGCACTGGAACCCTGCATCTGGATATAGACAAGAGCCCACTCTTCCTGCCCCCCTCCCCCCTTCACTGGCTGAGTCCCTGTAGGCTTCAGCAGTACCACCCAGCCCCCAGTACCATTCAGGCTGCTTCAAATTCTCATCTTATGACCCTCTCTCTCTATTCTCTCTCTCTGTTCTCTCTCTCTATTCTCTCTCTCTCTCTCTCTCTCTCTATTCTCTCTATTCTCTCTCTCTGTGGAGTTAGTGTTGTTGTTTTTTTTCTCCAGGCCAGAGTTAAGTCCCAGCAGTCTCAGGAGAGAAGAGAGGAGAGTCCGATATGGACGGTTGAGGAGACTACACACTCCAGGGAGCATCTGATGGGATTATAAAACCAGATTTTTCCCCTTCTCTCTCTCTTTTTTCCCCACTGGGGATAAAGTGGTTCGAGCCTTCATTTGAACAAAGAAAGAAGCAACTCCTAGGCTCTAGAACTGCGCTGTATCACGTTTTAAGGCTTTTGGAAAAAGAGAAAAGTTTGGCTCCTTTTTGGAGGATTCTTTTCCCCCGTCAGTCCTCCGATCATTGGGAAGATTAAGTCCGCTGTTTCCTATTTAGGAATTCGAGGAAGACTCCTTGCTCGTGAGCAGAAAAGAAAACAAGCAAGGAATTAGCGCCAGATCTCCGCTGACAGCTGATATGAGCCGCAATTTAATTTGGTATGACTTGGCCCCCGTCTCCTAGTTGGTAAACTGATATGCTTTCTGAGGTGGGCTCCTAACAGGCATCACTCTTTGCCTTTTTAGGTGGGTTTACACAGAGTTGGGTGAACTTCATCAGTTTTTTCAAACACACGGACATATCCCCAATGCAGGGACCAGATGCTGTAGAACCTTAGCGGCTGAATCGGGCATACTTTCTGATCTCTGGAACTGCTTTTCAATGAAGGTCACTACTTTCTCATAAAACTTTTTTTCTTCTTTGGAATTGTATGAACACACACCAGCCCAAATGTTTGCATGAAGACCTGTTACTGACAGCGCTGAACTTGAATGCATCGTACTTGTGTCTCTACTAGACGCAGTAGATTTCACTTTGTTCGGCTTTTGTGGACTGATTGTTCTCACAAGGTGTACCATGCTTAGGTTGTGACCGAACAGTACCAAGAAACATTGGACGTTCACCTTAGAAAGAATGGTCATTTCAGACAAGCTGGAGAAGTCTTAGTCTACAGAGATGTTGCATTCCATTCTGTTCATCCCCTGTCATCTGAAGGCTGTTACATCTCTGTGAAATAGCCACCACAATGATGAACAAAGACTCTCGCTTCCCCAGGAAGGCTGTCCATAGCAACCCCTCCTCTCGAAGGCACTCATGCATTGGGTATGTACAGTTCTGTACTGTAAGCCATTTATTGTGATGAGTTACATGCTGACACAACTATACAGTATGTGTCTTTACTGTATACATTCTATACTTCATATACTCTGTTTTAGTGTTTCCCAAACTCGGTCCTCAGGACCCCAAGGTTTTTCCCCCCTAACACTACACAGCTGATTCAAATAACCAACTCATTATTAAGCTGTGATCATTTAATCAGCTGTGTAGTGCCAGGGAAAAAACACCTTGGGGTCCTGAGGACCGAGTTTGAGAATCACTGCTCTATGAAGTTATGAGTTGTTGATCATATACACTTCACAATATCAATTGTAACATCTTAAACCAGAAAGACATCATTAATTGTAATCAATGGCTTTTCTAATGATTTGTTTATGTGTTGTCTACCTGTTGTTGGTTATACAAAAGGGTTTCTTATGGAGTGGATAGTAAACTTTCATAATGTTGTGCTTTTCCTCAAAATCATCATATATTTTTACAACTAAAGTTTTTAATGTTTTTATGATGTATTTGAGTGTTGTGCGTTTTCTTTTTCTTTTTTATGTCCTGTGATGGCACTGCAGTGTGCTATATAATAGGTCCATAGTGTGTTGTGTCATTTGGTTGCGGTGCATTTTGTCATTTGGTTGTGGTCTGCTTTGCAGTTACGCTGTGGTCCGCTTTGCAGTTAGACTGTGGTCCGCTTTGCAGTTAGACTGTGGTCCGCTTTGCAGTTAGACTGTGGTCTGCTTTGCAGTTAGACTGTGGTCTGCTTTGCAGTTAGACTGTGGTCCACTTTGCAGATAGAATGTGGTCTGCTTTGCAGTTAGACTGTGGTCCGCTTTGCAGATAAAATGTGGTCCGCTTTGCAGTTAGACTGTGGTCCGCTTTGCAGTTAGACTGTGGTCCGCTTTGCAGATAAAATGTGGTCCGCTTTGCAGTTAGACTGTGGTCCGCTTTGCAGATAGAATGTGGTCTGCTTTGCAGTTAGGCTGTGGTCCACTTTGCAGTTAGGCTGTGGTCCACTTTGCAGTTAGGTTGTGGTCCACTTTGCAGTTAGGTTGTGGTCCACTTTGCAGTTAGGCTGTGGTCCACTTTGCAGTTAGGTTGTGGTCCACTTTGCAGTTAGGTTGTGGTCCACTTTGCAGTCAGGCTGTGCTCTGCTTTATAGTTTCATTGAGGTGTATTTATTAGTTTTGTCTTGGTGCATTTTGTAGTTTACAGATGTCGGATCTTACATTTGACGCGCTTCGTTGCAGGAGGAAAATAATCCTGCAGCAGGAGGATTTGAATATCTGAAGAAATATTTAGAATCGGCGCCAGAGGGCAGCTGGAAGCGGTGTTTGTATAAAATGCATAGCCTATGTAGGCTACGTAAAGGCTACAGTGCGTCTTGTGTGAATTCTTATGTGAATTATAATAAAATGGACATATTTGTATTTTTAGGGGGTAGATGTATTCTTTGTTAGGGAAAATACTTTCTTTTAGATCAATTGTTTTATTATAAGTTTATGGCAAGAAACAGGCACAATACATTATTGGAGGCCTCAGTGCCTGTGTTGTCCAGCGGTTACAGCCGCTAAACCCGGCACACATATGTCAGTCAGCATGGGTTAGAATCCGGCCTATTGCCCGTTGACTCCCCCTTCCCCATCTTTACTACACCGTACAGTGCCTTCAGAAAGTATTCAGACTCCTTACTTTCTCCACATTTTATTATGGGAAGGGCCTTGGTCAGGACGGTGACCAAGAACCTGATGGTCACTCTGACAAAGCACTAGAGTTCCTCTGTGGAGATGGGAGAACCTTCCGTAAGGACAACCATCTCTGCAGCACTCCACTAATCAGGCCTTTAAGTTAGAGTGGCCAGACGGAAGTCACTCCTCAGTAAAAGGCACATGACAGCCCACTTGGAGTTTGCCTAAAGTCACCTAAAGACTCCCAGACCATTAGAAACAAGATTCTCTGGTCTGATGAAGCCAAGACTGAACTCTTTTGCCTGAATGCCAAGCGTCACCTCTGGAGGAAACCTGGCACCATCCCTACAGTGAAGCATGGGGGTGGCAGCATCATGCTGTGGGGATGTTTTTCAGAAAGCGTCAGGGACTGGGAGACTAGTCAGGATCGATGCAAAGATGAACGGAGCAAAGTACAGAGAGATCCTTGATGAAAACCTGCTTCAGAGTGATCAGGACCTCCAACTGGGGCTAAGGTTCACCTTCTAAACAAGACAACGGCCCTAATCACACAGCCAAGACAACGCAGGAGTGGCTTTGGGGCAAGTCTCTGAATGTCCTTAAGTAGCCCAGCCAGAGACCGGACTTCAACCCAATAGAACATGTCTGGAAAGACTTGAAAATAGCTGTGCAGCAACTCTCTCCATCCAACCTGACAGAGCTTGAGAGGATCTGCAGAGAGGAATGGGAGAAACTCCCCAAATACAGGTGTGCCAAGCTTGTAGCGTCATACCCAAGAAGAATGGAGGCAGTAATCGCTGTCAAAGGTGCTTCAACAAAGTACTGAGTACTTATTTGCAAAAAAATCTAAAAACCTGTTTTTGCTTTATTATTATGGGTTATTGTGTGTAGATTGATTAGGGGAAAAAACAATTTAATTAATTTTAGAATATGGCTGTAACGTAACAAAATGTGGAAAAAGTCAAGGGGTCTGGTGGACACCCCTTCAAATTAGTGTATTTGGCTATTTTAGCCTCACCCATTGCTGACAGGTGTATAAAATCAAGCACACATCCATGCAATCTCCATAGACAAAAATTGGCAGTAAAATAGCCTTACTGAAGAGCTCAGTGACTTTCATTGTGGCACCGTCATAGGATGCCACCTTTCCAACAAGTCAGTTTGTCAAATTTGTGCCCTACTAGAGCTGCCTCGGTCAACTGTAAGTGCTGTTATTGTGAAGTAGAAACATTTAGGAGCATCAACGGCTCAGCCGCGAAGTGGTAGGCCACAGAAGCTCACAAAAAGGGACCGACAAGTGCTGAAGCGCACAGCATGTAAAAAACTTCTGTCCTCGGTTGCAACACTCACTACTGAGTTCCAAACTGCCTCTGGAAGCAACATCAGCACAATAACTTTTCGTCAGGAGCTTTATGAAATGGGCTTCAATGGCCAAGCTGCCGCACACAAGCCTAAGATCACCATGTGCAAAGCTAAGCGTCGGCTGGAGTGGTGTAAAGATCACCGCCATTGGACTGGAGCAGTGGAAATGCGTTCTCTGGAGTGATGAATCATGCTTCCCCATCTGGCAGTCCGTTTGACGAATCTGGGTTTGGTGGATGCCAGGATAACGCTAGCTGCCCCAACGCATAGTGCCAACTGTAGTTTGGTGGAGGGGGATAATGGTCTGGGGCTGTTTGCATGGTTCGGACTAGGCCCCTTAGTTCCAGTGAAGGGATATCTTAACGCTAAAATCAAATCATTTTTTTTTGTCACATGCACCGAATACAACAGGTGTAGTAGACATTACAGTGATATGCTTACTTAAAAGCCCTTAACCAACAATGGAGTTTTAAGAAAATACCTTTGAAAATAAGGTAAAAGATAAGAATAACAAATAATTAAAGACCAGCAGTAGATAACTGCTACATCATACACTGACATTCTCGGCCGATCTGTGCTTCCAACAGTTTGTGGAAGCCCCTTTCCTGTTTCAGCATGACAATGCCCATGTGCACAAAGCGAGGTCCATGCAGAAATGGTTTGTTGAGATTGGTGTGGAAGAACTTGACTGGCCTGCACAGAGCCCTGACCTCAACCACATCGACCACCTTGGGGATGAATTGGAACGCTGACTCCAAGCCAGGCCTAATCGCCCAACATCAGTGCCCAATCTCACTAATGCTCTTGTGGCAGATTGGAAGCAAGTCTTTTCAGCAATGTTCCAACATCTAGTGGAAAGCCTTCCCAGAAGAGTGGAGGCTGTTATAGTAGCAAAGGGAGGACCAACTCCATATTAATGGTGAGATGTTCGATGAGCAGGTGTCCACATACACTGCATGACCAAAAGTATCTCTTCAATAAAAGCTAAAAAAAAATATGAAGGGAGTGGAACTGGCCCACACCTTTAAGAAATAATAAATAATTGGACAAATAACAATTGTATTGTGAGTGCACGTCCAACAGAAAACCAGATCAATAATACATTAAAAAGTAGGCTGAATTGATTCATAGAGCATGCACAGACCTATCGAGCAACAATAGATGCTATCGTAACTGAAATATAAAGCAACAATAGATGCTATGCTAACTGAAATATAAAGCGACAATAGATGCTATGCTAACTGAAATTAAAGCAGCAATAGATGCTATGGTAACTGAAATATAAAGCAACAATAGATGCTATGCTAACTGAAATATAAAGCGACAATAGATGCTATGCTAACTGAAATTAAAGCAGCAATAGATGCTATGCTAACTGAAATATAAAGTGACAACAGATACTATGCTAACTGACATGTAAAGCAACAATAGATGCTATGCTAACTGATTCCACCATTGATAGAGAAAACAAACAAAGAAATAGAAAATAAACTCTATCCTGATTCAAGTCAGAGATTTTGAGGTTGAAATTAAAAACTTCAGGACGTTTAATCCCCGAATACATTGCAATTTTGCCCTTTCACTTTTGATTCACACACTGAATGAGTGGAGGAGTTCCACCACTGGATTGTTCATTGATCAATTAATTTAGCTAGGCTATAGCCGACAATAGGCCCACAAGTTATTTGCATTTATTTAAATGGTTTCAAGAAGTAAAATGAATAGTCTGTAAATTTAAACATCAAAGAAAAGTGTCTTAGCTCAACAAAATTGTCTTTGGCTCAAATGCATAAACATCTGAGGAGTATTTCTGTCTGTCATGAAGCCATTTTGTGGGAAAAGACTCATTCTGATTGGCTGGGAATGGCTCCCCAGTGGGTGGGCCTGGCTGCCAAGTGGGTGGGCCTTTGCCCTCCAAGGTCCAATCATGGCCTCACCCATCTAGTCATGTTTTGAAACGATTCTGTGAGATTCGGTTAGATTAGAGACTGAATTGATGTGATTCGGCTTGATATGATACAATTCGATCCACTAATATTTGTTGAATAAACATATTCATTTTCCATTCTAAATTAAAATTTGCATCTGTCTGTGCTGCATAAAAGATGTAAGGTGGATGTACTATGTAGACACCTGAGTTGAGCCATAAAAGAGACTAGATATCTACCACCCTATACCTGCACCATCAGATTAGGGTGGAGGGGGGCAATATAGCCGGTGTTTTGTTGTCCCCCCACTTTGGTTTTAAATTAAGCAATAAGGCCCGAGGAGGTGTGGTATATGGCCAATATACCACGGCTAAGTGCTGTTCTTAGTCACGATGCATCGCGGAGTGCCTGGACACAACCCACAGCCCATGGTATATTTAAATAGCCGTTGTCCCATATCACAAACCCCTGAGGTGCCTTATTGCTATTATAAACTGGTTGCCAACATAATTAGTGCCGTAAAAAATAAACGTTGTCATACCTCTGGTAGACCTTCTGATACACCATGGCTGTCAGCCAATCAGCATTCAGGGCTCGAACCACCCAGTTTATAAATCACCATCACCCACTAATTAAGTTGTCATTTTTGCAGGTTAAGTGTTTGAGCTAGTAATGTATCAATATTTATAATTTTAAAATGAGCCATGACATAGCCAATGAATTAATATCTAGCACAACGTTGGATTTCACCCCCACCTCAAAATCAAATTGTTTTAACCGTTTGGAAGTTTACACAGAGTGATCTCTTCTCCTTTCCCTTCAGCCATGCAGTGCGCCTCACAAAAGTGAATGCTGTCCTCAGTATGAAATTATCAACTTTACCCTGTATATGAAAAAATGGCCATGTTCAGTGATTGTTTAAAGTAAAACTACCAAAACTATTGCTGATGGTGAACCTGAACAATCAAAATAATATATTTTTTTATAGTATATATATAGAGTTGTCTCCAGTAGCTTACTTTTATTTTCTCTAAAACACTGTTACAATTTTACCAGTGAATAAATAACAATAACCTAGCATATGACATAGGTTGTCACTCAACTAATAAAGCCTAATATCACTTAAACATTTGTGAAGGTGCGGTGCAGATGTGCAAGACCAGGAGCATGCATCCTACCATGCGATGGTCGGTGTGCGAAGCTGGGCACAGTGCGCAGTTAGACCACTAGGTTACTGATATTGCCTGGGGTTGTTCGGCATGCAAAATTACTTGTAGATTCAATGATGGTAAACACTGAAGAAAAGGATGCCTAACACGCGTGCGCCATATTGCTTAAATTTATTTTGTCCCCCTACACCATACACGATTACAACACGCAGGTTATATCAAAACAAACTCTGAACCAATGACATTAATTTGGGGACAGGTCGAAAAGCATTAAACATTTATAGCAATTTAGCTAATTAGCTTGCACTTGCTAGCTACTTTGTCCTATTTAGCTAGCTTGCTGTTGCTAGCTAATTTGTCCTGGAATATAAACAGCAGGTTGTTATTTTACCTGAAATGCACAAGGTCCTCTACTCCGACAATTAATCCACACATAAAAATAGTAATCCGAATCGTTTCTAGTCATCTCTCCTTCTTCCAGGCTTTTTCATAGTTTAATTTGTATGGTGATTGTCATCTAAGACAACAGTTCATCTTTCAATCACCCACGTGGGTATAACCAATGAGGAGCACGTGGGTACCTGCTTCTATAAACCAATGAGGAGATGGGAGATGCAGGACTTGCAGCTTCCTAAATTTATTTTGCAATGCTCGCGCACAAGCAGTGTCGTCAGGGTATTATAGGCTGACCACACCGCTCGCGTCATGTGCTTGGAGTGTTTCTTCAACTGTATAAAATAAATAATAATGCCCCCACTTCTTAAACCAAAGTTGCGCCCCTGCATCTGATATTATATGCCAATGTTTGTAATTAGCTTTTGTAGGATAGCCTACAGTAGGTTATAGTTTAGGGGCAAGGAGAGATAAAAATAATTGCAGGTTTTCAATGAATGTATCTAAATCACAAGGCTCATTTGAATTTCCTGATGCACAGGAGAAAACAATTCTGCAACAAAATAGTGATCAAATTAAGATCTGACACCTGTAGCAGTGGTGTGTTTTGAAGTTTCACTATGGTGCGTTTTTTAGTTTGGCTGTGGTGCGTTTTGTAATTAAGCTGTGGTGAGTTTTGGTGTTCTGGGTGTCCCAGCCTGAGGGCGCCGGGGCCGGGAGATCGATGGCACAGCCAGTGTCCATTGATGTCTTTTGTTGTGGTTGATGTGCCGCATCCAAGCAGAGTCACGATGATCAGTCACGCCATGATTCTGTAAGAGTATGGGCCACTTCAACACACACAAACACAGCAATAGTGGTGTGTGGGTGATCATACGCCACCGTGATATACAATAAGGCCATGACAACAAAAATACAAGAGTCACATAGCGGTAGAATAAATTCAACTACACATGTTTTGTCCAAAAACTGCAGAGCAACATCTGTCTGGTGAGGTCCACAAAGCAAATATTGCATGTAACAAACAGATATATGACCTGCAGCATGGTCAAGCAAGTTCATGTTTGACAGTTTACTAAACAACTACCGATTTAAAACCACGGAGTTACCTCAAGTTAACCGAAAAGACAACAGACATCGCCTCCGCTATCCCAGCACCATTTCAACTTAAACGTTTAAAGACCATCAAATCAACAAGACTATATATCAAATACATTTTTATTGGTCACGTGCTGAATACAACAGTGAAATGCTTACACACATGCACACATATAGTTGAAGTCGGAAGTTTACATACACTTAGGCTAGGATCATTAAAACTCATTTTTCAACCACTCCACAAATTTCTTGTTAACAAACTATAGTTTTGGCAAGTCGGTTAGGACATCTACTTTGTGCATGACACAAGTCATTTTTCCAACAATTGTTTACAGATTATTTCACTTAGAATTCACTGTATCACAATTCCAGTGGGTCAGAAGTTTACATACACTAAGATGACTGTGCCTTTACAGCTTACAGCTGTGCCTTAACAGCTTGGAAAATTCCAGAAAATGATGTCATGGCTTTAGAAGCTTTGATAAGCTAGTTGACATCATTTGGGTCAGTTGGAGGTGTACCTGTGGATGTATTTCAAGGCCTACCTTCAAACTCAGTGCCTCTTCGCTTGACATCATGGGAAAATCAAAAGAAATCAGCCAAGACCTCAGAAAAAAAAATGGTTAACCTCCACAAGTCTGGTTCATCCTTGAGAGCAATTTACAAATGCCTGACAGAACCACGTTCATCTGTACAAACAATTGTATGCAAGCATAAACAGCCGTCATACCGCTCAGGAAGGAGACTCATTCTGTCTCCTAGAGATGAATGTACTTTGGTGCGAAAAGTGCAAATCAATCCTAGAACAACAGCAAAGGACCTTGTGAAGATGCTGGAGGAAACAGGTACAAAAATATCTATATCCACAGTAAAACTGAGTCCTATTTCGACATAACCTGAATGGCCGCTCAGCAAGGAAGAAGCCACTGCTCCAAAACCGGCATTAAAAAAAGCCAGACTAAGGTTTGCAACTGCACATGGGGACAAAGATCATACTTTTTGGAGAAATACCACATGGGCTCATTGTAATGGCTGATTTGGAGTACATGGAATGGTATTGAACACATCAAACACATGGTTTCCATCTGGTTGATACCATTCCATTCACTCCATTTCAACCATTATTATGATCCATCCTCCTCCCATCAGCAGCCTCCTGTGCCTGTAACAATCTAGAAAGTTATGTGGTTACGGAGTGCTTACCCCATTTGGTGTAAGGTTTTTTGGTATATTTATGAAACAGTAAACTAAGGTCTATGTAACTGCATCTGCATGTGCTGACCTACATGTAACATGTTAATGAGTTATGTCTGTGTGTAGTTACATGCCTCTTTAAATCATATTGATGCTGGTTTGCAAACAACAAAAAAACAGTCACTCCTATACCACGAGTTAACTGAGAAAAATACTCTAAAGTATAAAAATATGCTGGCTGAGCTTTAGTGGTTTTGTCTTTTGATCTGTCTGAACCATTTTACCTCCAAGCTAAATCATTCAAAGGCCTCCAGCTGTGCTTATGTCACAACCATATGAGCAGATCAAAGACCGAGATCTAGCGCACAGACAACAGAACAGAGATCTAACGCACAGACAACAGAACAGAACAGAGATCTAGCCCACAGACAACCGAAAGCACACCCATAATATGACCAGATTTGTCTCAACACACGTCAAGCCACAAACCCTTCCAAAGTGGAGTTCATGTGGGGATTAGGCAAATCTAAATTGGTGTAATCTTTGTAGATTAACTTTGTGAGAGAGATTTGCACAAGTTATTCAACAACAATACATGGTATTATGTCATAGTTGTTCATGAGAATAAGTGTTATTAATGGTATTATTTATAGTTTTTCATGATAATAACAGTTATTCATGGTTCTAAACCCAGCAAAGAAAGAAAAGTCCCTTTTTCAGGACCCTGTCGTTCAAAGATAAAAATCCAAATAACTTCACAGATCTTCATTGTAAAGGGTTTCCCAAGCTTTTTCAATGAACCATAAACAATTAATGAACATGCACCTGTGGAACGGTCGTTAAGACACTAACAGCTTACAGACGGTAGGCAATTAAGGTCAGTTATGAAAATTTAGGAGAGTAAAGAGGCCTTTCTACTGACTCTGAAAAACAACAAAGAAAGATGTCCAGGGTCCCTGCTCATCTGCATGAACGTGCTTTAGGCATGCTGCAAGGAGGCATGAGGACTGCAGATGTGGCCAGGACAATACATTGCAATGTCCATACTGTGAGACTCCTAAGGCAGTGCTACAGGGAGACAGGACGGACAGCTGATCGTCCTCGCAGTGGCAGACCACGTGTAACAACACCTGCACAGGATCGGTACATCCGAACATCACACCAGATACTTACTGTTACTTTTGATTTCGACCCCCCCTTTGTTCAGGGACACATTATTAAATTTCTGTTAGTCACATGTCTGTGGAACTTGTTTAGTTCATGTCTCATCTGTTGAATCTAGTTATGTTCATGCAAATATTTACACATGTTAAGTTAGCTGAAAATAAATGCAGGTGACAGTGAGAAGATATTTATTTTTTTGCAGAGTTTATTTCATTATGTCATATGCTGGTCACAGGTGCGCAACTTTGGTTTTAGACGTGTGGTGGGGGTTGGGGGGGCAGACAGTCCCATTCAAAAGTTTGGACACACCTACTCGTTCAAGTGTTTTTATTAATTTTGACTATTTTCTACATTGTAGAGTAATAGTGAAGACATCAAAACTATGAATTAACACATTTGGAATCATATAGTAACCAAGAAATTGTTAAACAAATCAAAATATATTTTACATTTGAGAATCTTCAAAGTAGCCACCTTTTGCCTTGATGAAAGCTTTGCTCACTCTTGGCATTCTCTCAACCTGCTTCATGAGGTAGCCACCTGGAATGCATTTCAATTAACAGGTGTGCCTTGTTAAAAGTTAAATTGTGAAATGTCTTTCCTTCTTAATGCGATTATGCCAATCAGTTGTGTTGTGACAAGGTAGGGGTGGTATACAGAAGATAACAGAGTTCAAGTAACAGACACAGCTCAACATCAACTGTTCAGAGGAGACTGCATGAATCAGGCTTTTGTGGTTGAATTTCTGCAAAGAAACACTTACTAAAGGACACCAATAAGAAGAAGAGACTTGCAAGGGGCCAAAAACATGAGCAATGAACATTAGACTGGTGGAAATCTGTCCTTTGGTCTGATGAGTCCAAATTTGAGATTTTTTGTTCCAACCGCTGTGTCTTTGTGAGACGCGTAGTAGGGGAACGGATGATCTCCACATGTGTGGTACCCACCGTGAAGCATAGAGCAGGAGGTGGGATGGTGTGGGGGTGCTTTGCTGGTGACACTGTGATTTATTTGGAATTCAAAGCACACTTAACCAGCACGGCTACCACAGCATTCTGCATTCTGCAGTGATACGCCATCCCCGCTTAGTGGGACTATCATTTGTTTTCAACAGGACAATGACCCAACACACCACCAGGCTGTGAAAGGGCTATTTGACCAGGAAGGAGAGTGACGGAGTGCTGCATCAGATGACCTGGCCTCCACAATCACCTGACCTCAACACAATGGAGGTGGTTTGGGATGAGTTGGGCTGCAGAGTGAAGGAAAAGCAGCCAACAAGTGCTCAGCATATGTGGGAACTCATTGAAGACTGTTGGAAAAACATTCCATGTGAAGCTGGTTGAGAGAATGCCTAGAGTGTGCAAAGCTGTCATCAAGGCAAAGGGTGGCTAATTTGAAAGATCTAACTACATGTTACTACATGATTTCATATCTGTTATTTCATAGTTTTGATGTCTTCACTATTATTCCACAATGTAGAAAATAGTCAAAATTAAGAAAACCCCTTGAACGAGTAGGTGTGGACAAACCTTTGACTGGAACTGTATATATATATATTTTTAAATATAATTTCCTTTATTATTTTCCCCTAACCATACCATCCCTCCCCTAATTGGAGTTAACTAATGGACAACAACACTTTAGGCTTCTATTTCCGGCTTATACATACTATATATATTTTATTTTTTATAGTATAGTATATTTTACAATAGTTGTCTTTTGATTGTTTTTAGTCCCATCCTTCAGCTCCACTCACCCCATCCCATCTATCTCTGAACACCATCCAGTCCCATCCTTCAGCTCCACTCACCCCATCCCATCTATCTCTGAACACCATCCAGTCCCATCCTTCAGCTCCACTCACCCCATCCCATCTATCTCTGAACACCATCCAGTCCCATCCTTCAGCTCCACTCACCCCATCCCATCTATCTCTGAACACCATCCAGTCCCATCCTTCAGCTCCACTCACCCATCCCATCTATCTCTGAACACCATCCAGTCCCATCCTTCAGCTCCACTCACCCCATCCCATCTATCTCTGAACACCATCCAGTCCCATCCTTCAGCTCCACTCACCCCATCCCATCTATCTCTGAACACCATCCAGTCCCATCCTTCAGCTCCACTCACACCATCCCATCTATCTCTGAACACAATCCAGGTTTAAATTCTATTTGCTATTTTTCAACTGTGCTTTGATGTTTCACAAAAGTTATGAAACTTTCTATTCTCATAAATTCTACATTTTGTACATTGAAAATAAAAAAATTACTAAGAGTATTATTATATTATATATTATTGATATACAACTGTTTAAGTCACCCAGCAGTGCTATTTGCAGAGGGGGACATAACTTGGCAGGGTGTATGAGGGTCCTCACATATTTTGGAGCATCTAAAGCACATTTCCTGGATTTCTGCACAATCTAATATGACCCATGACCCTTCAAGCCATCTCTATTTAGAACAACAAAAAGTCAGCAAAAATGTTCACAGTCATCAAATTAGGTAAGAGATTATTAAATATGTTAAAATGGTGATGAGACTGGACTAGATCCATGATAATTCAGTTATCCTTATAACAGTTGCACAGTATACCCTTAATCCTAAAATAAAGCTAGTGATACTGTACATAACTTGACATTTATTCCATACATTGTGGGAGGATAACCAACCTTCCAATTAATATCAATGCATTTATTATTGTCCAACAGATGCTATGGCTTTTTCTGTGTTAAGCCTACCTATTGTATTTAAAGCACATATTTTTCACATTATTCACACAGTCATAATTCACTGCATCAACTTCAGTAGCCTACCTCTCCTAGTTAGGCAGTTCAAGTGTGCCTAGCAGTGGCAATTCGTCATTCAATTTGAGCCACACATTTTTGCAAAAAAATAATAATTTGGGGCTTACATGTTTTTCATGTTATTTTAGCATTAATACGTGTCTCAGTTTGCAGACAATGTCAAATATATATATCATTGAGTTAATACATCTGCATACATATAGTAGGGGAGGTAGAGAGAAGTAGTGGATGTTTTCTTGAGTAAGGCAGCTCCAAAATGCAGGTGTTTCAACCTAGCTCAGTGCTTTCTGTGGCGGTGGGGCAAGCCAGCAGAAAATACGGAGCGTTGCGCCGTGATTGACTCTGTGTTCTGTCACTCATGAGGACACTATGTCACCGCCATTTTCTAGCCACTACCATAGTGTTACATTGATGCTTGGCCACAGGTAAAATGACTTCAAATCACGTTATATGTACAGTAGCTTTGATTGGACTGATCATGTCAACATCATACTTTCAAAATCTTAGGAATCAAGTCGGTGCTCATCGGCCATTGGAAATAAACGCTATTTTCAACAATTTTTGGATGAAAAACTGTGTGGTCCCAAATCTGGGATTATGGGGCTCTTTTCTGTTTTAAACAAGATATTTTGTCACAAAAAGATGCTCTCCGACTATGCATATAATTTTTTTCCACAGATAGCACCATAAATCCAGACAATGCTATACTTTGATGACAAAATTTGCCCACAAAGGCCCGCCGCACCACCTTCCTGTTCAAGTGAGCACAGCACAACAAGGTGAATCCAAATATGTATTGTATGCTGCTGCATAAATTATGTAATATGCCAGGGAGATATGTAGCTAATAAGATGTTAAGCCCATGTGTCTAAAGTTCTGACTCTGGGAGAACACTGTAAGAATGGCCCATGTTCTGAATTCTGTCCAGAATCTAAACAAATAGATATTTTCTGTCCAAGTCCCCATTAGTCTTAACGTGAGCTTCAGGCAAAACATCAAGATGAAACCACATTTGACGTCAGCATCCAGGAAATGAGCAGGATTTTTAAATCTCTGTTTTCCATTGTCTCCTTATATGGCTGTGAATGCGAGAGGAGTGAGTCAACCCTCTTTCTGTCGTTTCCCCAAGGTGTCTGCAGCATTGTGACGTATTTGTAGGCAGATCATTGGAAGATTGACCATAAGAGACCACATTTACCAGGTGTCCGCCCGGTGTCCTGTTTGAGCCAAGGACTACATGCTTTCTGGTAAGTTTTGATTACAATTCTTATTTTAACCTTTCTTTAACTAAATTGGTGCGCAAAAGTCAGCTGCCAGTATTTTTCCATGGGATTCAGAGAGGAAAGCAAGCTTCCACGAACGATATATCAATGAAGAGATATGTGAAAAAACACCTTGAGGATTGATTCCAAACAAAGCTTTAGTTTCTAGACTATCATTTTACAGATGTACGGTGAAAACGTTTTTTGGGAGATGCGATGGATCATTGGGGATCATTCAATATTCCCTTTCTTTTGTTGTTCAGTGAATTCATCCCATGTGAAGAGTCAATTCATTTAATTAAAGTCCAAATCATTACTAAATTGTTTTTTAAATTTCTGTTGGAAGGGTTTAATCATTTGCAATTGCCTCCTTATGATAAGGTAAAAGGTTTATGTTTCTGTCTCCATATGATAAGGTAAATGGTTTATGTTTCTGTCTCCATATGATAAGGTAAATGGTTTATGTTTATGTCTCCATATGATAAGGTAAATGGTTTATGTTTCTGTCTCCATATGATAAGGTAAATGGTTTATGTTTCTGTCTCCTTATGATAAGGTAAATATATCCAATGCAAAAAATCTACATTTAAATGGTATCATTATTAATGTGCATATATTCCTGTTAATTCCCACGGAAAGTTTCCACATCTGAATATTCCCCAAAATGTGCAACCCTAGTGGTCTCATTGAAATAGAAAAGGCTGCCTACATAGGTGGAGAATCACGTGGCAGTTGAATATATATATAACTTGAATATGAAATTAACCTAAATATGATTAGGCTGTAGTTTACCACTGTGTCTGTAAAGAAATATTGATAATGAAAAGAAGAGGAGGGCGATCAACCAACGTGAGTTGAAGTGTAAATCAAAAAATATAATCAGAATTGAAAAGGAAAAGGAACAATGCGCACATAGGTTAGGCTACTATGGTGAGAGAACATTGCACGTTTTAATTTTCCAAAGTATGGATTACCCATGTATTTCTCTGCATGCAAATCCTCCTCCTAAAAGGTAGGCTATATCCTATAGGACTATGCAAATCCTCCTCCTAAAAGGTAGGCTATATCCTATAGGACTATGCAAATCCTCCTCCTAAAAGGTAGGCTATATCCTATAGGACTATGCAAATCCTCCTCCTAAAAGGTAGGCTATATCCTATAGGACTATGCAAATCCTCCTCCTAAAAGGTAGGCTATATCCTATAGGACTATGCAAATCCTCCTCCTAAAAGGTAGGCTATATCCTATAGGACTATGCAAATGTAGCAAGTGTCTCTGTCATCCTTCTTGCTGCTTCCTGTTCAGTAGCCATTCCTGGTGCGTCTGGTCTCCATTAAATAGAGTGGGCTATAGCCTATGTATACATGGGCAGAGAAGCACGGGGCAGTTATCTATCCAAGGAAATGTACTTCCTAAATAGACCTATGATTAGGCTATAGTTTACTACATTGCCTAGAAATAGGCTAAAATATTGATTACCCCATATTTCTCTGTCTGAAAATCTTCCCACTCCTAAAATGTAGGCTATAAAAACTGCTCAGGAGAAAGTGCAAGTCTCCCCATCTCTTCAAATGACATCTAGCATGTTGGCTGACATGGCCCAGTAATACAATGTAAGGGCCATGTGAAAATATCTGGTAATTTAAACTATTTCTTAAGTTATAGCATTTGAGTTTTAGCATTTGATATTGCCTATAGGATGAAAAATTGCTGGGACCATGGCTGGCAAGTGAGCTGCGTCACATACGCCTAAAATAACATTCTGGGACTGCGGTTGGGTTTGGGGACTGTAGTTGGGTTTGGGGACTGCAGTTGGGTTTGGGGACTGTAGTTGGGTTTGGGGACTGTAGTTGGGTTTGGGGACTGTAGTTGGGTTTGGGGACTGTAGTTGGGTTTGGGGACTGTAGTTGGGTTTGGGGACTGTGGTTGGGTTTGGGGACTGCGGTTGGGTTTGGGGACTGCGGTTGGGTTTGGGGACTGCGGTTGGGTTTGGGGACTGCGGTTGGGTTTGGGGACTGCGGTTGGGTTTGGGGACTGTAGTTGGGTTTGGGGACTTTGGGTTTGGGACTGTAGTTGGGTTTGGGGACTGTAGTTGGGTTTGGGGACTGCGGTTGGGTTTGGGGACTGCGGTTGGGTTTGGGGACTGCGGTTGGGTTTGGGGACTGCGGTTGGGTTTGGGGACTGCGGTTGGGTTTGGGGACTGCGGTTGGGTTTGGGGACTGTAGTTGGGTTTGGGGACTGCGGTTGGGTTTGGGGACTGCGGTTGGGTTTGGGGACTGCGGTTGGGTTTGGGGACTGTAGTTGGGTTTGGGGACTGCGGTTGGGTTTGGGGACTGCGGTTGGGTTTGTGGACTGCGGTTGGGTTTGGGGACTGTAGTTGGGTTTGGGACCAGCAGGAGTGGGTGGGAGGTGGACAGAAAGCACAGCGGTGTGGGCTGGAGCAGGATGAAGAAATCAGTCTGTGCAGACCTCAACTGTGCACCATGACAGTGAAGCCTGTAACCTTAGAGCTGTTTATTTCTGTGTCAGTGTGAAAAGTAGGCAATTAGGTAGGGAAACTGACAGATCAATAATGTTACATTGACATACTGACTAATACAACTCACATTGCACTGAAAAAATGTCAGATTCTTCAATTGTTTGGCTGAGAGTGTTTCATTGTTTGATTCAGCTTTAGTTTGATTGAGGCAAAAATAATAGCTAATGTAAGCCAACGTTTGGCCAGCTATCTCTCTAGTGGTAAATCAACTGGCGAAAGCTTGTTCATTTACTTCTGAAACGTGGCAAATCAAAGGCTAAAAAACATTTCTATACAAATAACTGTGGGGTGTCTATTATAGTAATAATAGGCACCTAATATCGCTATCTGACAGATAACTAGAGGCTAGAGCTGACCTGGCTGTTGTAGCTACTCACTAACGTAGCTTATTCATTCACCTCAATCGAGAGGGGATTAAACATTAGCTACCTTTACATGTCAGTTACATTACTAGCTCAGCACTGCGAGTAAACACTAGTTTTTTTTCTGTTAAGTTAAACAGCAGTTACCTTGCCAGCTACATCAGTCAACTAAAGAGTAGCCAGTTTCTGTTCTGCTACCTTTCACAACTCGGTGAGAGAGCACAGCCGTACTCTCCGATGCTGGTCCAGCCAGCCTTCCAGAAGCTTTGCCTTCACACAGCCTGTCAGCCCGCTCTGTGGTGTTGGTGTTGTTCTAAATCTGGTCTTATAAACACTTCACACAGCCTGTCAGCCCGCTCTGTGGTGTTGGTGTTGTTCTAAATCTGGTCTTATAAACACTTCACACAGCCTGTCAGCCCGCTCTGTGGTGTTGGTGTTGTTCTAAATCTGGTCTTATAAACACTTCACACAGCCTGTCAGCCCGCTCTGTGGTGTTGGTGTTGTTCTAAATCTGGTCTTATAAACACTTCACACAGCCTGTCAGCCCGCTCTGTGGTGTTGGTGTTGTTCTAAATCTGGTCTTATAAACACTTCACACAGCCTGTCAGCCCGCTCTGTGGTGTTGGTGTTGTTCTAAATCTGGTCTTATAAACACTTCACACAGCCTGTCAGCCCGCTCTGTGGTGTTGGTGTTGTTCTAAATCCGGTCTTATAAACCCTTCACACAGCCTGTCAGCCCGCTCTGTGGTGTTGGTGTTGTTCTAAATCTGGTCTTATAAACACTTCACACAGCCTGTCAGCCCGCTCTGTGGTGTTGGTGTTGTTCTAAATCCGGTCTTATAAACACTTCACACAGCCTGTCAGCCCGCTCTGTGGTGTTGGTGTTGTTCTAAATCCGGTCTTATAAACCCTTCACACAGCCTGTCAGCCCGCTCTGTGGTGTTGGTGTTGTTCTAAATCCGGTCTTATAAACCCTCCAAACAGCCTACCTGACCGCTCTGAGACGTCCGCATGGTCCTAAAGCACCCTGTTGCCTCATTTTGTATCACATTCCAATGATAAAACTGGGGGGACAAAAATGCCATTTCAGAATGTGGGGGGGGGGGGGGCATATCCCCCTGTCCCCAGTGAAAGTTGCTCCCCTGGTTGGTCATGAAAATATGTTTTATTCATAGTAAATCACTCATGTATAGCCATCAGAGTGTACCTGTTCAGGGTAAGGAGCTCGATTGGGTGACTTAATAATAGGTTGGTTTATTAATTGCTTTGTCTGCCACTGGAGCCTCTCTCTGCCCTTTTTTAATGGTTATTTTTGGTGAACGTTGGGAACCAAATCGCATCTGTGAAAGAGTTGTTCATTTGGCTCCATGATTTGTGTACTTCTGCTACTGCTTTATGGGCTCCTGACAATGATTATCTGCAAATAAGTTCTTAAAACATTCTCTGAATATGGTAATTTATCATTGCAGGAACAACAGGTAGTGAGGAGAGAGACTCATTCTGGTCCACACTCATTTTTGCAATATGTACAAATAAAAAATAAATAGAACCCTATATAATTACTTTCATTTCACGATCTGATATAATGGTAGGCAACTTTTTAGGCTTTACATTAGAAATGAGTATTTTTCATGTTTTTTTAAGCACTACTGAACGAAGAACTATTTGGTCAAATTAACATCTCTTTTATGTGAAAGGAGCAAAAAGATCTGGCTCACCGAAAAGACTCGAAATGCCCATCACTACACCAAGATTGGCAAATTCGCCACTAGCGCCCTGTGCTCTTCACAGATGAAAGCAGGTTCACACTGAGCACATGTGACAGACGTGACAGAGTCTAGAGACGCCGTGGAGAACGTTCTGCTGCCTGCAACATGCTCCAGCATGACCAGTTTGGCGGTGGGTCAGTCATGGTGTGGGGTGGCATTTCTTTGGGGGGCCATACAGCCCTCCATGTGTTCGCCAGAGGTAGCCTGACTGCCATTAGGTACCGAGATGAGATCCTCAGACCCCTTGTGGGACCATATGCTGGTGCGGTTGGCCCTGGGTTCCTCCTAATGCAAGACAATACTAGATACTAATGCTAGACCTCATGTGGCTGGAGTGTGTCAGCAGTTCCTGCAAGAGGAAGGCATTGATGCTATGGACTGACCCGCCATTCCCCAGACCTGAATCCAATTGAGCACATCTGGGACATTATGTCTCGCTCCATCCACCAACGCCACATTGCACCACAGACTGTCCAGGAGTTGGCGGATGCTTTAGTCTAGGTCTGGGAGGAGATCCCTCAGGAGACCATCCGCCACCTCATCAGGAGCATGCCCAGGCATTGTAGGAAGGTCATACAGGCACATGGAGGCCACACACACTACGGAGCCTCATTTTGACTTGTTTTAAGGACATTACATCAAAGTTGGATCAGCCTGTAGTGTGGTTTTACACTTTAATTTTGAGTGTGACCTCCATGGGTTGATAAATTTGATTTCCATTGATAATTTTTGTGTGATTTTGTTGTCAGCACATTCAACTATGCAAAGAAAAAAAGTATTTAATAAGAATATTTCATTCATTCAGATCTAGGATGTGTTATTTTAGTGTTCCCTTTTTTTTAACAGTGTACATAGGTTGCTCTGTTATGACAAGGGTGAGTGTCCAGTTTTTAGCGAAGATATGAATAGGGACTGTATCTATCTATAGTGGGTGTGAGGGGTGAGTGAGTGACAAGCGAACGAGTGAGACACACTGATAGTCAAAGTACAGTGCTATTAAAAGAAACAGCCACATATAAAAAGAGAAAAGGGGAGACAGAGAAAGAGAAAAGGGGAGATAGAAAAGGGGAGGTAGAAAAGGGGAGACAGAGAAGGGGAGATAGAAAAGGGGAGATAGAGAAAGAGTGAGGGAGGGGTTATAATAAGAGATACAGTATCTACAGTGTCAAGCGAGGTAACGCAATCACAGGACAACAGTGTCAGTGTCCACAGGTCCTAAAAATACCCCCACCCAGAATAGTCGATACGCGCTGCTGCTGTGCCTGGGCAATGGCCGTGTGCGTCACTGCTCTGCTCCATATTTTCAGCATGGCTGATTTCCCCAATCACTACCCCCCAAAGCACATCGATCCACCGCGGCTGCTACCCGGTCCGGCCCAACACTAGCTGTCGCAGCGCTAAACCGCCGCTTCCAACCTCTCTATTCCCCTCGCTATTGTCCAAACCCAGAGCGCACCAATGAAACACAATTAAACCAGACCCAGTCTGTGCCTGTCTGTAACAAGTTTTGGTAAATGCTTTATGTTATATACAGGTGTCTTTCAGTTTGTATTTACACCGTGTTGACTGAGGAATTGTTGTGTACAGGCAACAAGTTGTATTGTTTTGGGTCTTGTTTTGAAGATTGCAACGTGGTTGTTTATACAACCTATTCAGATCGTTCCGTTGTAGCTGTTCTGTTCTCATATGGAAAGAGCTTGTTGTTGTGGGTGTTGTGAATGTATCTGGGCACCATGCCCTGTTGTGACCACTAGAGGGAGGAAGTGTCTAGGTTTTGCATGGAGACTGGCTGAGCAAGGGAACAATGGTTGGGTTCAAACGGTGGATTAATAATCGTTTAGTTATCAAACACACTTACACGCTCACTCTCACACATAAATACACAAAAATGGAAGCATATAAATGTACAAACTTGGAAACACACACACACACACTTTCAAATACATGCACAAACACAGAAGCATCGCATAACACACACTTTTAAAAACATCCACATACTCAACATACCACAGGCTGCTGCCAGTTCAACTCTCGGGTCCGATGGGGAAACATCTGAGGGTTGCTGGTATCAAATCCTAGATGCCATTGCCTGCTGTTGTGCCCTTGAGCAAGGCACTTAACACCCACAACAACAGCTTCCCGGGTGCCCAGTTTGACAGCCCCCACACCTCTCCAAAACCTGTATATTTGTGTATGCAAGTGTGTCTTTTGGGGGGGTTGGGTTAAAAGAGGAAGTCAAATTTTAATTGGACCTTGTGTGCATGGACAGGCTTATAGAAATGGCTAGAATGGAATAAATGGAATGGTATTAAACACATGGTCCTACCCTCACCAGCCTCTTACACACACAGCCCACATGACCCCCACACACCAAGCCAAGCCAGGGTGTGATCTCAGTGCATTAGCCTGCCTGGCTGTGCTCCAGAGGTGATACAGGGATGCGGGGACTGTGACTGTGCATGCCTGGGCTTAGTTATCCCCCAGATAGTTACCCAGAGGAGGGCTACAGACCAGGGTGGATTAGGTCATGTAGCCAGACAAGTACTCAGACCATTCTGAGACACCTTATCACTGACAGATGGCAGTTTCTGATTCATACGGCGACACGCTGATACCCAACTACACTACACGCCGTAACATGTCGTTTGACCTCCCTGAGCCATAGTTAAATATAGGTTTTGGCAAGCATCAGATTCAAGCCAATTTGTTCCTAGTTGGGTGACAACTGGTTTGGCTTTTTGTGTCAAAGGAATAATCCACTCAGAAACTATCTTTTGGTGTTTGTTTCATTATTCCACTGTTGATATAGTCCCAAAAGTTTTTCATGTCAGCAATCACGTTTTCAAGATATAGAACTTTCAAAATGCTAATTGTCACTTGCCACATCATCAATGAGATAATGAGTATTGCTATAAAACGTTCTCTGTTTCTCTGGTGGTAATTTTATCTAGCATAGTGCGATTTGTCTCAATGTTTCCTTTGGCTGTTCATGTTAATGAACGCCTCTGCATGGCACCAAAATCACTTTCCAACTTGAGAAGGTCCATTAGTTTTGATGTATGGGGATGTTGTTGGCCCAGGTAGCCGGTGTTGCGGTGGCCACAGACAGACACATCACCATTAAGTCTGGTTCATGCGGACCAACTGTTTCGTTCCCTAGGTTAGGGTTTTCACTAGAAATAATACAGCTTTTGTCAGATTTGACTTATCGTAACAGGTTAGGAGAATTTACGCAGCAGGTTAGGAGAATAATGTTAAGGATGTCATTTTGCTAACTCTATTTAGCATTGGTTCGCGAAACTGGACACAGAGACATACCATTTTCATCCACAAGTTCATCTGACTCTGGGGAAGTAGATAAATAAAGATTTGACAATATTAGAATGACAAGGGAGAACAAAGTCAATCACAATATGTGACACTTATTGCGCAACTTGATGGAAGCCTTCTGTACTCTGGCTCAGTTTATCAGAGCTTGTCAATAATAGTAAGACTTTGATCTAGACCGGGATTATAGTCAACATAGTCTGTGCACGTAGCACATGCAGGAATAGTGTAAGCAGGAAGCACACATGTGTACACATACACAGTCACATACAAAGCAGAGGAGGCTGGTTAGGGGAGCCTGGCTCGTAATAATGAATGGAATGGAGTGAATGGATTGGTATCAAACATGGGGAACCATGTGTTTGATGTGGTTTATACCATAACAGCCATTACTAGGAGCCTGTCCTCCCCATTTAAAGTGCCACTAGCCACCACTGGTACAACGGCATAGGGACATTTTAACCCAGCAACCCAGAATCTGTGATAATCTGTTTCGGGTCCAATATTCTATTTTAGAACCATTGTCTCAGGAAAAAATGGGAAGACGTTGACCAGACCTAAACACTGGAGTCTGGCTTTCCTCAGATGTCCACCAGCTTTCAGGATTGTGACTTGGACCCCAAGTTCTCCCCAGGCCCTTTATAATGGTCAGTGCTATCTGGAATCCTTGGGACGACGTCACTACCCTAAATCATAACCTTAACCTTAATCCCTACCCTTTTACTGACCCTAACCCTAACCTTAACCATTTTACATTTCAACTTCAATGGGGTAGGGATGTCCCAAGGATCCCAGATAGCTCGTACCCATGTAAAACACAAAATATGCAGAGGAGGAGAGGACAGGAGCCAGTGTGTATTCACACCTCTGGAAGAGGTCAGAAATAAGATCTTTGACCTGTCCAGTGTGTATTCACACCACAAGAAAAGGTCAGAAATAATGTATTTTTGATTACATGATTTTTGTTCTGTGGTGAAATAAGTCCAGATATCTATATATTTTTCATTTATAGAATATTGCTCTGTGAAAAGACCATCTGGTACATATCACATGGGCATTCACTTTTTTGTTGTTGTCCATTAATATGCCAATATTAGACCGCCTGGATTGTTATGTACAGAGCCTTCAGAAAGTATTCACATCCCGTGACTTTTTCCACATTTTGTTGTCTTAGAGCCTGAATTTAAAATGGAGTAAATTGAGATTGTGTGTCGCTGGCCTACACACAATACCCCATAATGGCAAAGTGGAATTATGTTTCATAATCACTGGTGTTGCTTACCAAGACAACATGGAATGTTCCTGATTGTCCTAGTTTCAGTTTGGACTAAAATTGGCTTGAAAATCTATGACAACTCTTGAAACTGGCTGTCTAGCAATGATCAACAACCAATTTGACAGAGCTTGAAGAGTTTAAACAAGAATAATGTGAAAAAATTGTACAGTTCAGGAGTTCAAAGCTCTCTGACTAACCCAGAAAGACTCACAGCTGTAATCACTGCCAAAGGTGATTCTAACCTGTATCGACTCAGGAGTGTGAATACTTATGTAAATGAGATATCTCTGTATTTCATTTTCAGTTCATTTTAAAACATTTCTAAAAACATGTTTTCACTGTCATTATGGAGTCTTGTGTGGAGATGGGTGAGAATACATTTTTTTAATCAATTTTGAATTCAGACTGTAACACAAAAAATGTGGAATAGGTCAAGGGGTATGAATACTTTCTGAAGGCACTGTATCTATGGGCCTGTTTCCTGTTGAGAAATGCCCGGTTCCTATTAGAACTGTTGATAGGATATCAACACCCTTCTGCTGTATAGATAATATATTCTTTTTAATTTTACATATCTGATTTCCCATTATTCCAAGTTGTATTTTTGTTAACTCTGAAGACAATGCAATGTTTAATTGTGCTCCATTATTTGTGTCTTTTATATCTGTTTGATTCCATCCATTTCTGTGTTTTAGATCTGAATCACATTCATAGAATTGGACTTTAGGGCTCATATCTGATCTCTTGTCAAATACTTCCCGCTGTAAATTCTCAGATTAAAAATAGAATGGGTCAGTCTGGAGGTATGGTTTCATATTTACATTTAAATTGTTTTGTCCTTAGAAATACATTTCCTCTCGCCATTTCTGACCTTGGCCACTACATAGGCAAGCCTAATACACAAGGGATATGTGGGAGGAAGTCTGAGTCTAAACCATAAGACCTGTACCCCAGAAGGTACTCACTAACCCCATCATCATACTCTCCTCCTGATATAAATCGCTACCTTTCCTTTGGGCAACCAGGAAACAACCATCCTTCCCCACTTCACCAAACCCTCCGCTATATCGGGAAAAGATACGTTCACTGTGCCCAATAGGAGAATATCAAGGAATATTGTCCTCAGATTTTATCTGCACGGTATGTTGTTCATATTACCATCTTTATGAATTAGGAGCTAAACTAACCCATACTGCTTGGTTGCAGCACCAGAAGCTTTCCAGTCCCATGGAAGTGTGACGAAGGGTTAATATGTCAGACATTTTGAGTGGGCTGGAACCATGCTGCTTGGGGCCACGCCCCCTTTCTTAGCTGTGACCTCACAGTGAAACTTGCTCCAGTCTAGCAGACACACACACACACACACACACACACACACACACACACACACACACACGCATATGCACACGCACAGGGAGACACTCACCCTCACTCTCTTATACAGGAAGCATAGGGTCAGAGTGGCAGGCTGGTACACAGGAGCCACAGCTTGCATTGCTGTAGGACCACACTGTGACAGGAGTCAGTGCTGAGGTGGAGTTCTAACAACCAGAGGGAAACAGATAACGGTGTTTTGTTTGTGAACCTCAAGAAACCTGAACCATGGACAGATGTATGGAGATGGAGAGCCACTGAGAACAAACAGAATGCAATGGACACCAGACAGAGTCTGCGGTTTTCTGCTGCTTTTCAAGAACTCATCTATCTGCTGTCTTCATTGATGTTTCATACCAACGCTGAAGAAATTAACTTTAATGTTTGTTTTTTATTTTGATGCTTGAAGAACAGATCAAATGCATATTTCTATCATTTCCCCATGTTTTGGAGCCCAGGGCTTCTGCCTAAGAGGCAATGAGAACCGAAGGTGAATCCAGAAGAGCTGGCCTTCTGACAGAAAAAAAACGGACCCTGGGTTGTACAGGGATGCCAACCTGAGAAGAGGCACGAAGAGCAAGAGAGAAAAGGAAGGTGAAAATGAGTGCGCCAACAAACTGTGGATTCTATTTTTCTGCAGATCGGTCTTTCCAAGTGCGGAACGGGAATATCTGTGGATCGCCCTGTTCCATCAACAGGCCTATAGACATCACACAAAAAAGCAGGCGGTAATATGCTGTACAAATCTAAATGTTGCCTTGCCGTTTGCATGCTATTGTAGAATGCAGCATCGTTGGAGTAGTGTCATTAACCTTGCTACGATGACTCAAAAGAAAGCTATGATAATGGTTGTTGAGATGACTCCAACTAAGCTCACTTTTGCTCTTAAATGTTTTCTGCGTAATTTAACGTTTCCTCCCACATTTTCCAGCTACATTATTATATAGTATCCTCCATTACGAGGTTAACTTATTAGTTCATTCAAAAACGCATACCTTAGCCTACAGCCATATCACTTCAAGAATTGCCTCCTACATACAAACAATAGCCTTGAGCATAGCAGTTGATTCGGGCAGCTGAGATAGAGAGCCGGTGAGGCAATTCAGTGATCCAGAAATTAAATAAACAGCACCTTAGAAGCGTCTCCAAGCTTCTCCCCTCCACCAACAGTTAGAATGTGTGGACTGTGGGAGAACAAGTCTCTGTCTCTCTTACTCACACACACACACACACACACACGTTCATACCACAAAGCTCTCCCTCAATTCCAATGAATCTTCTCACAAAGCTCAAGAAGTTGGAGATTTGTACATCACATACACTATAATCCTCAATGCCAGTGGAGAGGTTATAAGGGAGGACGTTGAGATAGACATTTTTGCATTTCATTCCTCTGTCCCTGTTCTCCTGCATGCTCTATGTTAACTGGATTAAAAGTAGAACATTTGGGAGTATGGGAATTAGAGGGAAATCACTAGCCTCCTGTATCTCCTGAACAATAGGACTTGGATTGTTTTCCCCTCAGCATTTGGATATAGAGAATAGATTTATTTTGTTCGAAAAAATTATGTAGGATTTGCCTGAACAATAACCAACAACTCTGCAAAATGTTGGAATAAAAGTAATTGTATATTTTAATTCAGTTGAATGGCTTAGGCAAACAGTTTATTGTAAAAATCAATCACACTTGTACTGTACAGAGCTTTTTCCTACCACCCTCCTGTGCTGTATCACCATGAGATCGGCCAATGATGGGCGGTGTTTCCCCTATATTACAGTTTTTTCCAACTGCTTACACAAGTTTTCAAAACTGTCTCCTTTTTTCCAAAATTCTACACACAATTCCCAAAACTGCACACACAAAATGCAAAATGCCTCACATCTCCTTCAAAATGTAAGACTGCATTCAAAATGCCATAAACACATGTCAGAATGAAGCCTTTGCATCAAATGGCAAACACTGCTTTCATAATAGTACATTTTTGGATATACCATGTAAACACTGTTGTTCTAAATCTAAAGCTCTTTGGTCTTTCATAGGCTTATATAACATTTTAATACAATGTTCTACAGTGAAAGTAATCTGCTGAGAGGGGTAACAAGTCCACTGTAAACACCAATGCAATGTAGAAACAGAAAATATTTATAAGGCCAAACATTACTGTTGTATACACTAGCATACATATGTAAACCAAAAGTATATTCTTTAGAATACAGTAAAGAACACAATTTGTGTGTGTGGGGTCCTGGGGGATCAGTCCAGGAATTGGTAGGGGGGGACAGTCACCACTGCTAAGCTACGCTTCATCTCTTCTCCGGCCTGAGTCTGGTCCTAGCATGGCGTATCCAACCTTGGACACAATACTTCATCCACATGGAGGGGATCTCCTAGCGTTCTATCTTGGACCAAACATGGTCCCCACATGGAGGGAAGTATCTCCTAGCGTATCTCCCCACATGGAGGGAAGTATCTCCTAGCATGGCATATCCAACCTTGGACAGAGGCAACCTCTATGTGGTGTATCCAACCTTGGACAGAGGCAACCTCTATGTCCCCACATGGAGGGAAGTATCTCCTAGCAGAGACAACCTGGGAGGGAAGTATCTCCTAGCGTATCCAACCTTGGACAGAGGCAACCTCTATGTCCCCACATGGAGGGAAGTATCTCCAACCTAGCGTGGAGGGAAGTATCTCCTAGTATCCAACCTTGGACAGAGGCAACCTCTATGTCCCCACATGGAGGGAAGTATCTTGGACAGAGGCAACCTCTATGTCCCCACATGGAGGAAGTATCTCCTAGCGTGGCGTATCCAACCTTGGACAGAGGCAACCTCTATGTCCCCAACCTTGGACAGGACAGGCAACCTCTATGTCCCCACATGGAGGGAAGTATCTCCTAGCGTGGACGTATCCAACCTTGGACAGAGAGGCAACCTCTATGTCCCCACATGGAGGGAAGTATCTCCTAGCGTGGCGTATCCAACCTTGGACAGAGACAACCTCTATGTCCCCACATGGAGGGAAGTATCTCCTAGCGTGGCGTATCCAACCTTGGACAGAGGCAACCTCTATGTCCCCACATGGAGGGAAGTATCTCCTAGCGTGGCGTATCCAACCTTGGACAGAGGCAACCCCACATCTATGTCCCCACATGGAGGGAAGTATCTCCTAGCGTGGCGTATCCAACCTTGGACAGAGGCAACCTCTATGTCCCCACATGGAGGGAAGTATCTCCCCACATAGCGTATCTCCTAGCGTGGCGTATCCACACCTTGGACAGAGGACAACCTCTATGTCCCCACATGGAGGGAAGTATCTCCTAGCGTGGCGTATCAGAGGCAATGTCCTGGAGGGAAGTGGACAGAGACAACCTCTATGTCCCCACATGGAGGGAAGTATCTCCTAGCGTGGCGTATCCAACCTTGGACAGAGGCAACCTCTATGTCCCCACATGGAGGGAAGTATCTCCTAGCGTGGCGTATCCAACCTTGGACAGAGGCAACCTCTATGTCCCCACATGGAGGGAAGTATCTCCTAGCGTGGCGTATCCAACCTTGGACAGAGGCAACCTCTATGTCCCCACATGGAGGGAAGTATCTCCTAGCGTGGCGTATCCAACCTTGGACAGAGGCAACCTCTATGTCCCCACATGGAGGGTATCTCCTAGTATCTTGGACAGAGGCAACCTCTATGTCCCCACATGGAGGAAGTATCTAGCGTGGCGTATCCAACCTTGGACAGAGGCAACCTCTTGGACAGAGGCAACCCTCTATGTCCCCACATGGAGGGAAGTATCTCCTAGCGTGGCGTATCCAACCTTGGACAGAGGCAACCTCTATGTCCCCACATGGAGGGAAGTATCTCCTAGCGTGGCGTATCCAACCTTGGACAGAGGCAACCTCTATGTCCCCACATGGAGGGAAGTATCTCCTAGCGTGGCGTATCCAACCTTGGACAGAGGCAACCTCTATGTCCCCACATGGAGGAAGTATCTCCTCTAGCGGAGGAAGTATCTCCTAGCGCGTATCCAACCTTGGACAGAGGCAACCTCTATGTCCCCACATGGAGGGAAGTATCTCCTAGCGTGGCGTATCCAACCTTGGACAGAGGCAACCTCTATGTCCCCACATGGAGGGAAGTATCTCCTAGCGTGGCGTATCCAACCTTGGACAGAGGCAACCTCTATGTCCCCACATGGAGGGAAGTATCTCCCCACATGGAGCGTGGCGTATCCAACCCTTGGACAGAGGCAACCTCTATGTCCCCACATGGAGGAAGTATCTCCTAGCGTGGCGTATCCAACCTTGGACAGAGGCAACCTCTATGTCCCCACATGGAGGGAAGTATCTCCTAGCGTGGCGTATCCAACCTTGGACAGAGGCAACCTCTATGTCCCCACATGGAGGGATCTCCTAGTATATCCAACCTTGGACAGAGGCAACCTCTATGTCCCCACATGGAGGAAAGTGGCGTATCCAACCTTGGACAGAGGCAACCTCTATGTCCCCACATGGAGGGAAGTATCTCCTAGCGTGGCGTATCCAACCTTGGACAGAGACAACCTCTATGTCCCCAATGGAGGAAGTATCTCCTCGTATGTCCCCCACATGGAGGGAAGTATCTCCTAGCGTGGCGTATCCAACCTTGGACAGAGGCAACCTCTATGTCCCCACATAGACCATATTTATAATTGCAGTCTCTTGTACATCTGTAAACAAGCGTCCTCGTCCTCCATGATGTCTTTGCCTTTCCACTCTGCACAGAATTCAAACACAGTATGTGTTCAGCATAGGAACTGTAAACAATGTACAAAACAATGTAGTACAGCATGATAACCAACCTCATTCATTCAATGTAGCACAGCATGATAACCAACCTCATTCATTCAATGCAGTGCAGTAAATGGATGGCTTAGAGTTACAAATGTTTATGCAATACTATGCAGTCGTACGTATTTTGCAGTACATTGCTGTAATGCTAAAATAGTCATTAGATAGTTGCATACCTGTTCTCATTTCTGAAGGTTCAAATTATGGACGCCATTGTAAATCGACTCAAGTTGGGCTGGACTCTCAGTCCAGCCTCTCTCATGGTCAAACCGTGGTTGATCACATGATCAACAAGTTTTGCCCTAATCTCATCAGAGATGGCTCTCCTTCCTTCTCTTCTTTGCCCTCATCCTCTTCCTCTCCCTCCTACTCCTCTTGCTCTCTGTCCATTGTTGGCATCCATTGTTCAAAACAGGTCATCTGACCTTTGACCTATTTATAGGCCTATACTACAGTAAAGCAGTGATTGGTTAGTGATCAGTTAAGCTATTAGTGTTTGCACATGTGAGGAGTGTGTGTGACCTGGTGAATAAGTGTAGCATTTTGATTGGTTGTGTTTGGAAAAGGAAAGCAAGTCACTTCCTGTTAGATTTTTGTGTTTTAGGTAGATAATTGTGTGTAGTGTTTTGAAAAAAGTGTTTTATGCAATTGACAACTGAGTCAAACGCTGAGAAATAGCTTATGGTTTTGGATATTTGGTGTGTAGTTTTGCACTTTGAGTGAGAGGTTTCAAAAATTGTGTGACATGAAAAGATTTTGTGTGTAAGCAGTTGGAAAAAACTGTAAGTTAGCATTGGCAGGCCTCAATTGCTAAATTGTGGCCGCCACTTCCAAGAACATGATGTCAAATTATCTATATATATTTGTTGTAGAAAAGCAGCTATATATATTTTTAAATAAGATCATCTTTGAGAACTAACAACCACCAGAATAAAAACCAGATAGTCAGGGAGAATCAAACATGTTAAAATGTCACGGCACGGTGCATCCATTGATTTTCTTATAATGTTTGAGTCATTCAGATAGCATAAGAACATGGGATAAGCCATGGCAAAATGTGTAGACTGGCAGAAAATTTGCTTTTAAACTACACATTTTCTCTCAGCGCTGAGGCAAAATGTGTTGAATTGCAGGAAACTAGCTTTAAAACTGTAACATTTTTGCTCCGTCACATGGCAAAATGTCTAAAATTGCAGGAAATTAGCAATAAAACAGCAACAGCTAAGAGGAGTGGCTCAAACTGTTTAGGCTGGAGAACGTGCTATTGGCAACATCCACTACCACACCCCCCTACGGTACCCGCTGCTGAAAAAAAAATCCAAAGGGAAACACTGGATGTGAGTTCTTGAACAAGGGTTGGGCAACTGGTGGGAGTTCTAGAACAAGGGGACTCCTGTGAGCTTCTGATTAACTCCTCAACCCAGCCTTCGTCTCCAGAGAGCAAAATGGCCCCCCTGACTGTGAGAGGCTAACAGCTGGTCTGGTGCTCCATCATCAGTGGTTTGAGGGCAATCGATAACAGAACCCAAATAAAGAAGCTCCTTGTTGTTGTAACCAGTCTCCTTGGGCTGCTTGTTCACCACCCATTTTTGTGCTGTCTGCTCTGGAGGACTAGGGCTTTAAAAATGGCTTTCTGTATGTTGTTATTTGTGCACATGGACTTCTGTTGGAGAACCGAGGAGAAAATGATTTTGGAACTTTGTGTTACTTGTCCCTGATCTTAGATGTCTTAAGTAAAGCAAAATGACAATCCATCAAATGTCTAACTGGTAATCTAATCCCTCATCATCTGTAGGAGTGCCTATGTCCGTACACCAAGAGCTTTACCCTTTACATGGATTGTTCCCCCCGCTCTCCTCCTCTCCCGAGGGGATATTTATTCTCAGAATAAAACGTAAGAGAAGTTGACGCGGTTATTAAACTACCATCTGGAGATATAGGGGTTCACACTACGGTCAGGCCTTGCCTGGCTACCCAGACTCCTTGCTCCGGCCAAATGCTACGTCACTTCCATGGACGTTAGTTTCTTCTCCACAATAAGTCTGGACCTGAATACCTCCCCAATGATTTTTAGAACGCGAACACATTCTAACCGATCCAGAAACCAATGAGTTGGGCCAGAGCCCGAACACACGTGGGTAAAGCAGCATTTCGTAAATTCGTAATTGGCTTTGATACTCTGGTTAGAGATGATTCAATTGCTGATGACTTTGTTTTGTACAACACCCCTCATTTTGACGTCACCACAAATGACTTCAACTATGGCAGGCTCAGACTGAAGTCTGCAGCGAACATAGAGCAGTGGAACAATTCAGTTTGAGTCGTCAGGCAAGGTTAGGCCCTCTCTCATATATATTGTCTGCATAGGTGCACCTTCAGATGTAGGTTTATGAGGGGTGGAATTGTATGGGGAGGATGGATACAAATGAGTCTGGCAGCAAACACCGGTCTCGCACCCTACCGGCGGCATGTTACGATTCAACTGTCTATGATTTACAGTAGAGACATTCCACTTTACTGCACAGAAATTAGATTCATATTGTTTTTCCCGCTATATGTCATGTTATGCCATATTTTATGTTACATATGATGTTATGATTAGGCGAGTTCCGAGTAGGTAAGATATTTACACTGAACAAAAATATAAACGCAAATGCAACATTTTTTTTTTTTTTACAGTTCATACAAGGAAATCAGTCAATGTAAATAAATAAATTAGGCCCTTAAACCATGGATTTCACATGACTGGGAATACAGACATGCATCTGTTGGTCAAAGATACCTTAAATGATTATGCTGAAACATGAGGTGATGGCCCATCGCCACCATAGGGCACTCTGTTCACAATGTTGACATCAGCAAACTGCTCGCTCACATGACACCATACATGATGTCTGCCATCTGCCCGGTACAGTTGAAACCGTGATTCATTTGTGAAGAGCTCACTTCTCCAGCGTGCCAGTGGCCATTGAAGGTTAGCATTTTCCCACTGAAGTCAGTTACGACACTGAATTGCAGTCAGATCAAGACCCTTGTGAGGACGACAAGCATGCATATGAGCTTCCCTGAGATGGTTTTGGACAGTTTCACAGTTTCATCAGCTGTCCGGGTGGCTGGTTTCAGACGATCCCGCAGATGAAGAAGCCGGATGTGGAGGTCCTGGGCTGGTGTGGTTACACGTGGTCTGCGGCTGCGAGGCCGGTTGAACGTACTGCCAAATTCTCTAAAATTATGTTGGAGGCAGCTTATGGTAGAGAAATTAGCATTAAATTATCTGTCAACAGCTCTGGTGGACACTCCTGCAGTCAGCATGCCAATTGCACACTCCCTTGAGACATCTGTGGCATTGTGTTGTGTAACTAACTGCACATTTTAGAGTGGCCGTTTATTGTGCCCAGCACAAGGTGCACCCGTGTAATGATACTTTTGTTTAATCCACTTCTTTATATGCCACACCTTTCAGGTGAATGGATTATTTTAGCAAAGAAGAAATGCTCACTAACATGGATGTAAACAAATTTGTGCACAAAATTTGAGAGAAATAAGCTTGTGCGTATGGAACATTTCTGGGGTCGTTTATTTCAGCTCATGAAACATGGGACCAACAATTTACATGTCGCGTTTATATTTTTGTTCAAAGTGTTGGGCACATCTGCTTCCCTCCATAACACCAGTTTTTTCTTGGGGGAGCTGTGATGGCGTACTTCAGCTGACAGGGGATCTTTTGGGGTTATTTGTAGAACCTCACTGCCACTGTAAATGTACCACCTGTTTTTTAGAAGATTCCAGAGTGAATCATAGTGATTAACTGTCATGCTTTGTGAACATCCTATGGATCAATCTCACTCTATTAATTGAAAAACCATTTCCCGTTAAAATCATATTACCAGCTGCTGTAATATGCTTGAGGGAGGCAGACTAGAGTGGTCACAGTGTATCCTCACTTTAAATTGAATGCGAAAAACCAGTTGAGGGAGTCCATTTGTTTATTAAATCTGTTTTAGCTATGCTGTCCCACCTCTGTTTCCTCAACTGTTCAGATCCAGCTGTTTGTCGAATGCCCTTTCATTTCATTCCCCCAACACGCTCCATAAAAGGCCAAATACAAATATCAAGTGGCAATGACATTTGTGCAAGTTATGGCACAAGGGGGAGTTGACAAATTCAATGGAGCCTTAGGATTATTTCTAAATGAGACATTGACAGCACACACATATGAGGTTTTTGTGTCTGGTCTGTCTTGGTTTCATGTGAGTAATTTCATGTGAGTAAAGGGTTTTGGGGCACAGACAGTTTTGGCTAGTGGTAAGTGAATGAGGTAATTGAGGTTGCTTTTGTCATGATCTCCAGTATTCTACAGTATACTTCCTGGAACACAGAGTAGAAAGAAATTAACTACCTCGTCCTACTCAACTTGAAGTGAGTGGAAAAAATCTTAATGCTTGATATGTCAAATTTAGATAATATGAATCCTGGGCTCGTTCGGATTTTTTTGAGGCCAAATGCAGACAGCAATTGTTTTTGTCAGAATGTAGAAACACTTTCTTAGAAAAAGTGAAAAATTAGATTAGACTTAAATATCGCTTTGGCACCATAGGTCGACAATTGCTTAATTCCATGGAATGTTACATCAATGAGCTCTCGATAAAATAATTCAAGCCATTAGCTGGCATACGAAACACCTCACTTTCACAGATTATAAAGTAATCAAGCCTCTTCCACAGAATACAGCTCTCATTCCTCTGGCAAGGGAAGTGCCGGTTAACAGCCAAGAGAGGACTCGTTTATATAAATGTGTCTAGAGAAACTTCCAAGCTTTTTTTAAATCACCTCTGAGTAGGTTCGTAATGGTGGATCTTGGAGATCCTCACAGGCATCCATCTATCTATTCACAGACTGAGGTCTTGGTGGTATTGGGTTGCACTCCTATGGTGTGCACCTGGGTAATTTGTTACAGGCTCACTGAGAGTTCTGTCATGATTGAATTACTCTCTTGACTCCCCAGAGTGGATGCTTTCCTAATACCCCCGGACTTAACTGTCCACTAAGGAGATCTCCAGATTCAAGAAGATGTGAAACGCTTTCACAGCCACTCCCGAGAAACCCTGAATGTGAGGCCATAGCAAATACTAGCTCATTAGCGCATATGACAATCGTTTCCGTGTACATTTGTTGCTAATGCCACATAACGTAATGCTACATGTGTTAACGCCGAAGATGTTTACAGTAATAATAACCCTATCCCAACGGTGTTTCCTCTGCTACTTTTCCTCACACCAGTCATCTGAGTTTAATTCCAGACCGCCTCCCTTCCCTTCACCTCAGCCCTGAAACACACACTGTACTAGCTGATCCCGGGACTAATTTCCCCTGCCTAACTACTCTGTTTTGTAGTTAGGCTGCTCTTTTGTGAATTATGGCTCTGAGGTTCTCAACTCGCTTCAGCCATACCGAAGCAAACGTCCTCTTCACAATACACTGTTATGCTAGAAGCGTACGTGAGAACAGAATTGTGCTTATGTACTTTGTTTACGTGGGCCTCTTTTTGTTTTAATCAGTATTAGTATCTTATTTATGTACGTAATGACATATTTATGGCGTCGGTTAGGCTGGGGCCTGTATTTGGTCAGAAGTAAAAGGCTCGTGCTTGGAGACGGTGATTAAAACAATCATAGAGAACTTAGAATACACATCATCTGTGCTCATCGCATCCCCATAACATGACCCGGCACAGCCGTGGAATTCCCCATCTAGGAACATGTGTTTATAGAGTCATACAGATGTATTGTGCAGCAGGGAGTGTGTGCCTGTGTGTGTGCGTGTGTATAGCCCAAACACAACAATTAATTAGCTGTCTTTGGAGATGGGACATTTTTTGTGTGCCTATGATTCACTGTATGTTAATGGGAAGTCCTGTAATGTCTTGCTCTGTGGTTAATGCTCTGGTCCTTGGCCTGCCAAATTTGATTTCATTTGAGTTAGATTCAGTTAATGAGCTCTAGAACGGTGTGTACCCACACTAAGACTATGGTGCATGGACATTAGCAACAATACAAGAAACGTACAGTACATAGCCGCCCAGTTAAGTAATATAAACAGAGTGAAAGTGAGTGCAGACAGAAATTTATGCAAAACCATTCAAAGGGTGAGCCAAAATGCACAAGTGCTGATTATACAGACCCAGATTGTGATTTTTCATATTTTTTGGCTGCTTCTCCTCTTGGCTGCTCCTGCAATAAGACGTGCCAAATCAAATGAACAAATACATGATATGTCTTTATTTGAGGGTAAATTGCTCATAAACCATTATTAAATAGTTTATTAGCCATTAATGAATTCTTAGTAATTATTCACCATTACATGTTTATGTACTAATTAATATTTACAAAATCAGGAACAGGCCTAATACATGTTTTTACTTGACTTACTAGTAAACAAACTATGTAATAATGTTTATAAGCAGTTTTTTTTATGTTTTTATTTAACTAGGCAAGTCAGTTAAGAACAAATTCTTATTTACAATGACGGCCTACCCCGGACGACACTGGGCCAATTATGCGCCGCCCTATGGGACTCGGTTGTGATACAGCCTGGAATCAAACCAGGGTCTGTAGTGACACCTCTAGTACTGAGATGCAGTGCCTTAGACCGATACGCCCATCGTGTATAGTCCATTAAAAAAATAATCAGTGAACTGAGTATGTTCTCTGAGCCTATACTTAGACTCTCCTGGCCCAAGCCCATTCCCCATGCGAGGGTCACGACCTCTCGAATGTCTGATTAGGAACAATGAAGACTAGACTCACAGCGGACAGGCTGAACCAGGAACTGTATCCCAGTAGGCCTCTCATTCAACCTCAGCAGCTAGGGAGTGTCCTAACCCAACCGGCCTATAGTTTCACCTCAGTACCCCTCGTTACCTCCTCTCCTCACCCTGCCTGCGGCCTAACATCTAATGCCATATCTAATTATTTTGTCTTGACCTTACAAGTGATGATGCCGTCAATCCTGTGTACAACTCTGTTGCTCGCTATTTTTGTTGGTGTATTGGCAGTGTCGCTCTTTATAGTACCCTTGCAGGTGCAATGGAGTTAATAACAAGACAATGCAATCTTACCACAACTTTGTCAGAGTCAGCACTTCTCATTTAAAGAAAGGGAGACACTGGGTTCGGCTTTAATTTACAGCCTTCTGTTTACCAGATATTGACATAGAAAATGGTATGGTGCTGACCAGCCGGTCTGGTATAACTAACTGTACGGTGTTGAGCAGCCGGTCTGGTGTACCTAACTGTACGGTGCTGACCAGCCGGTCTGGTATAACTAACTGTACGGTGCTGACCAGCCGGTCTGGTATAACTAACTGTACGGTGCTGACCAGCCAGTCTAGTATAACTAACTGTATGGTGCTGACCAGCCGGTCTGGTATAACTAACTGTACGGTGTTGAGCAGCCGGTCTGGTGTACCTAACTGTACGGTGCTGACCAGCCGGTCTGGTATAACTAACTGTACGGTGCTGACCAGCCGGTCTGGTATAACTAACTGTACGGTGCTGACCAGCCAGTCTAGTATAACTAACTGTATGGTGCTGACCAGCCGGTCTGGTATAACTAACTGTACGGTGCTGACCAGCCGGTCTGGTATAACTAACTGTACGGTGCTGACCAGCCGGTCTGGTATAACTAACTGTACGGTGCTGACCAGCCGGTCTGGTATAACTAACTGTACGGTGCTGACCAGCCGGTCTGGTATAACTAACTGTACGGTGCTGACCAGCCGGTCTGGTATAACTAACTGTACGGTGCTGACCAGCCGGTCTGGTGTACCTAACTGTACGGTGCTGACCAGCCGGTCTGGTATAACTAACTGTACGGTGTTGAGCAGCCGGTCTGGTATAACTAACTGTACGGTGCTGACCAGCCGGTCTGGTATAACTAACTGTACGGTGCTGACCAGCGGTCTGGTATAACTAACTGTACGGTGCTGACCAGCCGGTCTGGTATAACTAACTGTACGGTGCTGACCAGCCGGTCTGGTATAACTAACTGTACGGTGCTGACCAGCCGGTCTGGTGTACCTAACTGTACGGTGCTGACCAGCCGGTCTGGTATAACTAACTGTACGGTGCTGACCAGCCGGTCTGGTATAACTAACTGTACGGTGCTGACCAGCCGGTCTGGTGTACCTAACTGTACGGTGCTGACCAGCCGGTCTGGTATAACTAACTGTACGGTGCTGACCAGCCGGTCTGGTATAACTAACTGTACGGTGCTGACCAGCCGGTCTGGTATAACTAACTGTACGGTGCTGACCAGCCGGTCTGGTGTACCTAACTGTACGGTGCTGACCAGCCAGTCTGGTGTACCTAACTGCACGGTGCTGACCAGCCGGTCTGGTATAACTAACTGTACGGTGCTGACCAGCCAGTCTGGTGTAATGGTGTATGTCTGGAGAGTTCTGTGGATGAGTATGATGGATGAGGAGTCAGATGAGGAGTAGTAGGATGACAGGCCAGGTTTTACGGGGATACTCTTACTCACCTCTGCCTCTCATATAATACTGTGCCTCAGAGGGACGAGCTAGACCTTCCACAGTGCAGGCAGGGTGCTCCTGTGCTCAAATGTTCCCCAGCTGGAATTGATGCAGCTGTGACATGCAGTGACGCAGGCGGGGTGTCAGGTAACCCACCTACTGACAGCCTGACATCAATCACGCTCACTTACCAAGCTGCTCGTTAAGTAACACACCTCCTTTTCTTTCATGAAACGTTTCACCTGGAATGTGGACTTTTGAACAGAGGAGAAGCAGGTGTGTTTCAGAGAAACATTATATTTTCTCCTGCGGGTCTGCCTTTATGTCTGTCTGTCTGGCCCTCGGTCTACTGCCTTTCTATACACAAAAGCTCTTGGATTGCACAGTAACTTGCTTCAATTCTAGACGAGAATGAATGACTATACACTCACCAGACAGTTTATTAGGTACACACATCTAGTACCGGGTCGGACCCCCCTTGTACGAATTCTTCGGGGCATGGATTCTACAAGTAGGAAACATTCTGTGACAAGGATGGATGAGTTGTGCGTTCCGAGACGTTGTTCTGCACCGTTATTTGTCTGTTTGTGGCCTGCCTGTTAGCTTGCACAATTTTTGCCATTCTCCTTCGACCTCTCATTAACAAGGCTTTGACGTGTGGCTCCAGCAGTGTCCTCCACCGGAACCCAGCATCTCTCCTCCAGACCGTACCCCTACCAGTCTACGAGGTACTGAAGGCCCCTCGCCCAACGTCTCGAATCCAAGATGGATCAAACTGAGTACGCCGGGACCTCCTCGATGTCCAGAGGGGGTGGAGGAACATCCCGCACTTCAGCCTCCTGGAGTGGACCAGCCACCACCGGCCTGAGGAGAGACACATGGAAGGAGGGGTTAATATGGTAATTAGTGGGTAGCTGTAACCTATAACGTACCTCGTTCACTCTCCTCAGGACATTAAATGGCCCCACAAACCGTGGACCCAGCTTCCGAGAGCAGGCGGAGGGGCAGGTTTTGGATCGAGAGACAGACCCTGTCCCCTGGTGCGAACACCGGGGCCTCACTGTGGTGACGGTCTGCGCCAACTTTCTGGCGCAGTATGGCGCACTGAAGGTGGACGTGGGCGGCTTCCCAGGTTTCCTCCGGGCACCGGAACCAATTGTCCACCAATTGCCAGAACCGGCTGATACCCTAATACACATTGAAAGGGATAAAGGTTATTTGAGGAGTGGCGTAGCGAGTTCTGGGGCATCTCTGCCCAGGGCACGAACTTCGCCCACTCCTCAGGCTGGTCCTGGCAATAAGACCGCAGAAACCTACCCACATCCTGGTTAACTCTCTCCACCTACCCATTACTCTCGGGGTGAAAACCTGAGGTAAGGCTGACCGAGACCCCCAGACGTTCCATGAATGCCTTCCAGACCCTTGATGTGAACTGGGGACCCCGATCAGACAATATATCTTCAGGCACCCCATAGTGCTGGAAAACGTGTGTGAATAGGGCCTCCACAGTTTGTAAGGCCGTAGGGAGACTGGGCAAAGGAAGGAGATGACAGGACTTAGAAAAACGATCCACAATGACCAGGATCGTGGTGTTACCCTGTGAAGGTGGAAGATCAGTTAAAAAAATCCACCGACAGGTGCGACCACGGCCGTTGTGGAACGGGTAAGGGTTGTAACTTACCTCTGGGCAGGTGTCTAAGAGTCTTGCACTGGGCGCACACTGAGCAGGAGGAAACATAAATCCTCACGTCCTTAGATAAAGTGGGCCAACAGTACCTCCCATCAAGACAGCGCACCGTCCGACCTATCCCAGGATGACCAGAGGAGGGTAACGTGTGGGCCCAATAGATTAGTCGGTCGCGGAACATACAGATGGAACATACAGATGCCCAGCTGGACACTGAGGGGGAGAGGGCTCTGCACGTGACGCCCGCTCAATGTCTGCGTCCAGCTCCCACACTACCGGCGCCACCAAACAAGAAGCCGGGAGTATGGGAGTGTGATCCATGGACCGCTCCTCTGTGTCATACAGCCGGGACAGTGCGTCTGCCTTAACGTTCTGGGAGCCTGGTCTGTAAGAGAGGGTAAACACAAAACGAGTGAAAAATATGGCCACCTTGCCTGACTAGGATTCAATCTCCTCGCCTCCCGGATGTACTCCAGATTGCGATGGTCAGTCCAGATGAGAAAGGGATGTTCAGCCCCCTCAAGCCAATGTCTCCATGCCTTCAAGGCTTTTATGACAGCCAACAGCTCCCGGTCCCCCACATCATAGTTTCGCTTCAGTGGCGTACCCGAACGCTGAGAGAGCACTGCTCCTATCCCAGCTTCGGATGCGTCCACCTCCACTATGAATGGCAAAGAGGGATCCGGATGAGCCAACACAGGAACCGAGTTAAACAGAGTCTTCAGGTAAACAGAGTCTGCCTAAAAGCCCTGTTTGCCTCAACTGACCACTGCAAGCGCACCGGGCCCCGCTTTAGCAGTGAGGTAATGGGAGCAGCAACCTGACCAAAACCCCGGATAAACCTCCGGTAGTAGTTGGCTGCACCTCCTTTACCGTGGTGGGAGTCGGCCAATTACACACGGCTGCAATGCGGTCGCTCTCCATCTCCACTCCTGACGTGGAAATCCGATGCCCTGGGAAGGAGACAGATTGTTGGAAGAACAAGCATTTCTCAGCCTTGACATATAGATCATGCTCCAACAGGCGACCAAGCACTTTGCGCACCAGGGACACATGCTAGGCGCATGTAGCGGAGTATATCAGAATATCATCGATATACACCACTACGCCCGTGCAGGTCTCTGAAAATCTTGTCTACAAATTATTGGAAGACCGATGGAGCATTCATCAACCCATATGGCATGACGAGGTACTCATAATGCCCTGAGGTGGTGCTAAATGCCGTCTTCCACTCGTCTCTCTTCCGAATACGCACCAGATTGTACGCACTCCTGAGATCCAGTTTAGTGAAGAAGCTATATCTCACCGTGATTTTATTGAGACCACGATAATCAATGCACGGGCGCAAACCGCCCGTGCTTCTTCTTCACAAAAAGGAAACTCGAGGAGACGGGTGAAATGGAAGGCCGAATGTACCCCTGACGCAGGGATTCGGAGACATATGTCTCCATAGCCACCGTCTCCGCTTGCGACAGGGGATACACGTGACTCCTGAGAAATGCAGCGTCTACCAGGAGATCTATTGCACAATCCCCCCATCGATGAGGTGGTAATTGAGTCACCCTCTTTTTACAGAAGGCGAGAGCCAAATCGGCATATTCTGGGAGAGTGTGCACGGTAGAGACATGGTCTGGACTTTCCACCGTAGTAGCACCAACGGAAACCCCTAAACAACCTACCTGAGCACTCTCGCGACCACCCCGTGAGAGCCCTCTCTGGCCAAGAAACAGTGGGGTTATGACAAGCTAACCAGGGTAGGCCTAGCACCACAAAATACGCAGTAGAATCAATAAGGAAAAAACTAATTTTCCTTGTGACCCCCCTTGCATTACCATTAGCAAAGGAGCGGTGGCCTCCCTGATCAACCCTGACCCTAATGGCCGACTATCTAAGGCATGAATGGGGAAAGGCATATCCACAGGAACAATTGGGATCCCTAAACTATGAGCTAAACTTTTATTAATGAAATTCCCAGCCGCGCCGGAATCTACTAGCGCCTTGTGCTGGGAACGCGGGGAAAATTCAGGAAAAGTGACAGAGACAAACATATGTGCAACAGAGGGCTCTGGATGAGAATGGTGCCTACTCACCTGGGGTGACGCCAGAGTGCCCTGCCTGCTGCCTTGATTCCCAGAGGAACCAACCTGGCACCGACCAGCAGTGTGACCTCTGCGACCAGATATGCGATCATGCTGGTCATTTATGAACATTTGAACATCTTGGCCATGTTCTGTTATAATCTCCACCCGGCACAGCCAGAAGAGGACTGGCCACCCCACATGTGCTCTCTCTAAATCTCTCTTTCTCTCTCTCGGAGGACCTGAGCCCTAGGACCATGCTCCAGGACTACTTGACATGATACCTCCTTGCTGTCCCAAGTCCACCTGGCCGTGCTGCTGCTCCAGTTTCAACTGTTCTGCCTTATTATTATTGACCACGCTGGTCATTTATGAACATTTGAACATTTTGGCCATGTTCTGTTATAATCTCCACCCGGCACAGCCAGAAGAGGACTGGCCACCCCACATAGCCTGGTTCCTCTCTAGGTTTCTTCCTAGGTTTTGGCCTTTCTAGGGAGTTTTTCCTAGCCACCGTGCTTCTACGCCTGCATTGCTTGCTGTTTGGGGTTTTAGGCTGGGTTTCTGTACAGCTCTTTGAGATATCAGCTAATGTACGAAGGGCTATATAAATACATTTGATTTGATTTGATTTGACATATGGTGCTTGAGCGGGAACCCCCTCCGGTCTCCCTGCGCACCTTCCCTCCCAACTCCATGGGTACAGGAGAAAGACGAGGGCGTAACTCTTCTCACGGTCCGATGGAGCTGGGTGGACCGTGCCCAGATACAAGCTTAGTTTGAGGAGAAAACCCTGGCAGCCAGCAGTATCTCCGTCGTACCCCTTAGGCAGGGATAAATGGTTCCTGCTGGGTTCAGGCAGGGATAAATGGATCCTGCTGGGTTCAGGCAGAGATAAATGTATCCTGCTGGGTTCAGGCAGGGAAAGAGCACTCAGGGGAGACCCCGGTTGTGCTGGTGGAGGCGCTGGAAAAACTCCCTGTCTCTACCAGCGGTCCATATTCTGGACAACGCGATCCATGGCGGCGCTCAGATTGTCAATCATCTCCGTATGTTCCATGACGCGCTCTTCCACCTCCATGACCTTCTCCTGCTGACCTTATTTTTTGGTCAGAGATTCTGTCAGAGTCGTGTGTATATGTGGCAGGGAAGTCAGGCGCAGGAGAATCCAACCGAATGTAAGGGAGTTATTCAATAACAATAAACGAAACATAACTCCAACACTAAATGTAACAATAAAACAAAGTGGGTACGAGGACCCGTCGCGCACCAATACAAACAACACAACACTGAATAACAAACAATCTCTGACAAAGACATGAGGGGAAACAGAGGGTTAAATACACAACAGGTAATGAATGGGATTGAAACCAGGTGTGTAGGAAGACAAGACAAAATCAATGGAAAATGAAAAATGGATCAATGATGGCTAGAAGACCTGTAACATTGACCGCCGAGCACCGTCCGAAAAAGGAGAGGCTTCGACCTCGGCAGATGTCGTGACACCAGGATGGTGGCCGTTTCTGAGATACTGGATCCGGCATGCAGGGCGCCAACGATCATACCACTCGCTAAGATCACTTGTTTTGCCCATTCTAATGTTCAATCAAACAGTAACTGAATGCCTCGATGCCTGTCCTCCTGCTTTATATAGCAAGCCACAGCCACGTGACTCACTGTCTGTAGGAGTGATACATTTTAGTAAACAGGATGTGTACAGAATAAACTGGCCACTGAGTGCATGGTATTGATTCCTAGTGGGGAAATGTGTGTTTTGCACTACTGCAGTATCACACAATCTTCTTCAATGTGAAGGCCTATCATGAGAATATCAATAGCTGTTTCTACTACCATCTCTCCGTTGTTCTAGGGAACTCGATTGAGTTCATTCGAGACTTGTGATTTCAGCAAAGCCCAAGAAGAAGAAAAAACAGTCTCTCAACATAATACTACAGCTCTCAGATCACTCACTATGCCCATATAGTGTTGAACCCCCACTGCCCAGGGTTATTCTGGACTGTTTCCCTTTCCTTACTTTTCATTTCTTTTCACACTTTGTGTTTGTTCCTGAGGGTGTGACTGGTGAGCATGGGAATGAGAAGACAATGGAGTCCAGAAGCACAAAGAGCCATGGTGGTGCTGTAGGGGAGCATCCTCTGCTCTGAACTTGACCCTGAACACCAAACAAATACACATCTGATATATTCAGCATTTCATTATGGTGTCACACCTCCATGTAGAAGCCTGAGGTTGTACGTGTAAGACTTGTGGTCTTCATAGATAGCAAAAACTAAGTTCTGTGTCTATGTCTATAAGTGTACATTTGAAAAGATTGCAGTCATGTTTGTTGATATGGCTTGGCATCGTTTAACATTTCCAAAATAGCATACATACATATAGAGCATGGTTTCCACTAAACAACTAGGCAAGTTGACTGTAGTACGCTGTCACTGTGTACTCTCGTAGAGCATGGTTTCCACTAAACAACTAGGCAAGTTGACAGTAGTACACTGTCACTGTGTAGTACTCAAGTCAAAGGTAAACAAAATCCAACCTGATGATTAAGTCAGAAGGCCCACTCAGAAGACTTTGAGCCGGGCCTCCGAGGGAAAAGCTCTGTAAGTGGCATCGAGGGAATGACAGGGGCAGAGATTTGTTTATGGAGACTAAATTTAACCTGACATCTGCTTCAAATAGAAACCCGCCATAAATATGAATGAATGGAGGGAAGAATCTGGTATCGTCGATGCAGAGGGAGACAGAGAGAGAGAGAGAGCAAGAGAGAGAGAGAGAGAGAGAGAGGGAACCCTTTCCACCTGAAAACCTATTTTTAGAATCTCTGATTCTATTTCCTGCACGAAGAGGCTATTTTTAGCAGATGAAGAAGCGAGCGGAGTCGGAGACAGCTAGAGCGTGTGGAATCAGCCAGAGCAGGGAGAGATGCACCATTAGGGAGGAGGGAGAGACAGCGACAGCACAGGTATCTTTAGAATACCTTCTTCTCATTCTCACACTCTCACTATCACATACACACACAGCTCCCCTCGCAATGCCACGTCATTCTTGCCAATGTAGAATGCTCTCTCTCTCTCTCTCTCTCTCTCACTCTCTCTCCCTTTCTCTCATCATCTCTCTCTGCTTGTCTCAGGATTGAACAGTTACTTTCCCCTGTCTCTCTCTGTGTATTATGTCTCTCTCTGTCTGTGTATTCTGTCTCTCTCTCTCTCTCTCTGTATTCTGTCGTTCTCTGTGTATTCTGTCTCTCTCTGTGTATTATGTCTCTCTCTGTGTATTCTGTCTCTCTCTGTGTATTCTCTCTCTGTGTATTCTGTCTCTGTGTATTCTGTCTCTCTCTGTGTATTCCGTCTCGCTCTGTGTATTCCGTCTCGCTCTGTGTATTCCGTCTCGCTCTGTGTATTCTGTCTCTCTCTGTGTATTCTGTCTCACATGACACAATGTGATAGACCAGCATCTTGTCTTAATGCAACATCCCAGGGAATGAAGTGGGTGGGAAAATGTATGGAGTGCATGGAGTGCCCATTTTTACATTTGTAAATTTGACATGGGTAAAATCTACATGGGTATAGTTCCCACCCCAAAAATATTGTTGCAGTTTTTTTTTTTTTTTACTTTTACCCCTTTTTCTCCCCAATTTCGTGGTATCCAATTGTTTTAGTAGCTACTTCTTGTCTTTAGCTGATAGGAGTGGAACCCAGTGTGGTCGTCTGCTGCAATAGCCCATCTGTGACAAGTACTGACAAGTAGTGCATTCCAATTTACTGTTCTGCACACCACTGTTGTACTGAGCAGTTATTTGCCTGTTTGTGGCCCACCTGTTAGCTTGCACGATTCTTCTTCCACCTCTCATTGAACAAGTTGTTTTCACCCACAGGACTGCCTCTGTCTGGATGTTTTTTGTTTGTCGCACCATTCTCTGTAAACCCTAGACACTGTTGTGTGTGGAAAGCCCGTGGAAAGCCCGGAGGCCAGCCGTTTCTGAGATACTAGAACCGGCGCGCCTGGCACCCACGATCATTCCACGCTCAAAGTCGCTTAGGTCACTCGTTTTGCCCATTCTAACGTGCAATCCAACAGTAACTGAATGCCCGATGCCTGTCCTCCTGCTTTATATAGCAAGCCATGTCCACGTGATTCACTGTCTGTGGGAGCAAACCATTTTCGTACAAACAGAAAATAAATCAAATATACAGTATAAATCGTGGTACTGCATATAGACATAGTACCTTACAATGTGATGTATTTAATATAACAGGTGTTTCAGCAATCCAATGACCACACCACTTGCACAGTCTTCACATTTTGCTGCCTTAAAATTACATCTCAAAATGGAATAAATGGAAATGTTTTCCTACCAATTTACACAACCTACTCTGTATTTTAAAACTCAAACAAAAATTATAGAAAATGTTCCTAATGAATAAAAAATAAGAATAATAAGAAGATGTCGTTATTGTATATCTTCACACCCCAGAGTTAATATTTGGGGGAAGCACCTTTGGCAGCCATTACAGCTGTGAATAATTTTGAATCAGATTCTGCCAACTTTTCACAACTCTTAGGGCAACATTTATCCATTGTTTTTGTCAAAATTACTCAAGCTCAGTAAATTTGTTTGGGAATTGGGTGTCATTGATGGACAACAATATTCAAACCTTGTCTCTGATGTTCAAGCAAATCAGGACTGAGGCTGGAACACTCAGGAACACTCAACACCTCTTGGAAAAACATAATTTTTTATATATTCATGTAATATTTTTAAAATCTCAAACAGTTACAAACATACACATACGAACAACTTACAGAAACACTATACTATTTTCATATTTTAATTAAAAAAACATTTGATTTTTCCATTGTGTTAATGATGGCAGGGTTTTTTTGTATACGTTTTTTTCAAGATGAGTGATGAAAAGAGAATCGTCCAGCCCATTGGGTATTTGACTACACCCCAATATGCCATATTTTGAAATATGCAGACAGATGGATTGAAAGTAAGTTTACATTGAAATACTTCTGATAGCCCACTTTCTAGCTCCGCCCATAACTTTTGGACTTTTTAGCATTCCGTGTAAGCATGGATTATTGAGTCATTGTTAGTTTTACACTTAAGACATGACTCTGCCGTTGTGCTGTAGAATTTCAGATTTTTTTTCTCTCCTGTATAATAAATTCAATATGTACATTTTCATTAACTGTCATTTAATTAGTTTAATATGCTCCAACATTCCCTCCATCTTGTGCCAACATCTGCGTTGTGTTGTGTAATGGATTTGTCCCAAGACTTTCGTTTTTAATTTAGTTTTTTAATTTAGGCCGACTATCTGTTGTTCCACATAATGAATCTGTTATTCAATGCATTTGTATGGGCTAATAGCAGTAAGGCCCCAAATATTTGTTCATTGGCTTAGACTCTAATGGAATAACTGGTAGCAAAAACATATATGGTGATGGAGATGTTGAGGAGGGGTGTGTAGACATTCACTAGGCAATGTATCTATCAATTCCATGTCTGCACCCGACAGGTAGCAATAAATACCCCCAGTGGGGTTCCCAATTAGGTTCAGTTGAACCAGAGCCGAGAGTTTGACTTTGCCATTATTAAAGCACTGGATGCCAGTTTTATTGCTGTGTAATAGCTCATCTGACAGAAGAGAGACGTTAATGTTGTGTAATTTCCTCATATAATTGAGAGACATCTACGGGGACAGTTCTGGCTTGGTTAGTTTCAATTTCAAGTCAATTCAAACTGTTTTAGCATGAGGGTTTTATTTTTTCATATCACTTTGCACTATTTATTTGCAAAGGGCTTAGGCTACATCCAGTTTCTGTCCAAAAACAGCCACAGTTACCGCAATGGTTGTTTGCTAAAGTACCGATTTTCCAGCTCTGGAGTTCATCAGAACCTGCATACCAAGTGGCGCTAAGCTTGGATGTTATAGTGGAGGTTGTTGGAATGTGGATGTGGATCAAGGTGGAACCGCGCCGAGAATGAGAAATGCCTTTATTTGGCCAAAGATGGACCATCATCATGACCCTCTGCTGTAGGCAGTGCAGACTCTTGGCTGTGTCTCAACAGTCTAGTGGCTTCCATATCTTGTCTCCTTCCCTTTGTACAGATCTGAAAATGCTGGTAGATGTGATGGGGTAGATATGTAGTGTAGAATTCATTTGGGAATCTCCTTGGGTTTCATATGTGTTTTTAAGATCTGTTGCAGATGAAGGGAAGGAGACAGGGAGACTACGCCCCTTTAGACTAGTGAGATGCATTATTATCAAAGAGAACTGTTTTTGCATGTCAACCTGGGCTCGGCGGTGCAGAGCTGCACTAATCTTAATGTATATGGATCCATTCCTATCCATTTGAATGGCCTTAAAGATGGTTTACAGATCTGTGAATCTGTGCAGCTGGTGCCTCAGGCCGACCCTCGTCATCAAACAGCCAGTTCCCATAGTCTGACCAGCCAACACCATTCAGATATACTTTTCTGACGCAGTCAACTCCACAATGTATTATTATACAGGTTTTTTCACCCTCTCAACCACTCGTTTGTTTCCGTCATATGGAGGTAATTTGGTGTGACTCAGAACAATGATGGGCCTTTTTTTGTATGCGTCCATTTCCTGTGCTTTTGATAAATCACCTTCGTTGTTGAAAGGGTTTGTGCTATTATTGACGCCATTGATATTTTTAGTTTGGGCTTCTCAAACGCACTCAATTTGTTTAGAGGGGAGAAAGGAGGGGTTTGATTCCTTTGTCCCGTTGGTGATGTCTGACTTGACGTCAGTCTCGAAGGAAAGTGCCTTGTTGCGAATGATTAAAACCTGTTGTGTATTGTGCTTTAACTGAGTGTGTGTTTGTTCTGTGTGCACAAGGTGCGTTCCATTTATTGAGTGATGGAGCATCATTTGTGACGTGGATGATTTTTGGAGCATGGTTATTACAATTATAAATGATAGTGATGATGATAATAAGCAGCTTTCATTGAAAGACATGCTAAATCATGGTACATGTTGAGAGCCACTGTGGCCTATTCTCGATCACTCTCCCATCTCAGGTTACTCTTCACCATACTCTCCTCACTCTCATTAAAGGGTGATACCCTTAGGGTGTTGTATGTCAAATTCATATTTACTGTAATCTGAACAGTTCTTAGATTTTTATTGTTGTTTTGGAACTTTGATTTAGGCTACAAGTTTGAAACTGTGAATTGTTTTCTCATCTGCTCTCTCCCTCTTTCTCTTTCCCCATAGTTTTGATGCTGAGAATGGCTTGTCGGTGGGGCGCAGCCCCCTGGACCCTCCGGCCAGTCCCAGCTCCGGCCTGGTGCTCCAGGCCAACTACCACAGCCAGCGCCGTGAGTCCTTCCTCTACCGCTCCGACTCAGACTTTGACCTCTCACCCAAGGCCCCCTCGAGGAACTCGTCCACTGCCAGTGATCTGTAAGTGCCCCCCCTCATATTGGTACTGTCTCCCTCTGTGACCTTTCACCTTCCACTCACATCTATTGAAGCATCATGGCAGAGATGTCTCAATGTAGGCCTTGATGCTGCAAGGTCTCCACTTCTTGTAATGCCCAAGGTTATATACAGATATGGTTTTGTGGAACAGATACAATTATATGTGGAAGGGAATTGCTTCTTGGATCACTTTCCAAAAGGGAATTCCGATAGCAAAACATGGGGAATATGTTAGGCCCATTGAAAGCTTTCCCTTTAACTGTATAATCACAGCAAGGAATGGATAGAAATGTACAGAATGGTTCTCTGGAGGAAAGTGGGGTCATGCTTTTTCAATTTCAGTCAAGAGGAGGGTTTAGTCTTTTTTAAATCTAGTCCAGGCGAGAGTAATATCATTTGTAATTGATGAAATGTCTATATTTCTCAGTGTTTTAGAATTAGTTGCTTATTAGGATATTTATATCGTTGTGTGCCCGATGCCACCCCTCATCTCTGATTCTCTGCTATCATGTGCACTATCATATGCGCCTATAGGCTATTTAGTGTGGTCTCAATCAAATGATCCATAGCCTATAGGCTACGAAGTGCATACTGGGAGAAGCACAGAGCAAAGTTGTATATCTAAGATAGCTGCTGGGATGGTGTAAATAAAACTAGGCTGCATTGCAAACGGCAATGGACATTCCAACCCTGAGCCCCGGCCTGCTCTGCTCTTGCTGATCAAAAACATGTTTGTGTGCTGCTTAACCAATGGCTGTGTAGGCCTATGGTGACAGTTCAAGGAGGAGAGTCAAAGGCTTCTTCCGAAAATAATTTAATCTTGCGCGCTGACTTGACTACAGTCTATGTTCTGTTCCTTTTGAGAAGAAGAGTGGGAAGATGAGGAGGGCCGGAGGTCAACTTTGATAGCTTGCTTCCACTATAATTAACTTAATTAATAACAATATGTTTTTTTGCCCATTATATACAGTACCAGTCAAAGGTTTGGACATACCTACTCATTCAAGGGTTTTTCTTTATTTTTTACTAGTTTCTACATTGTAGAATAATAGTGAAGACATCAACACTATTAAATACCACATATAGAATCATGTAGTAACCAATTTTGTTTTAAACAAATCAAAATATATTTTAGATTTTAGATTCTTCAAAGTAGCCACCCTTTGCCTTGATGACAGCTTTGCACACTCTTGGCATTCTCTCAACCAGCTTCACCTGGAATGCTTTTCCAATGAGTTCTCACATATGCTGAGCACTTGTTGGCTGCTTTTCCTTTACTCTGCGGTCCAACTCATTCCAAACCATCTCAATTGGCTTGAGGTCAGGTGATTGTGGAGGACAGGTCATCTGATGCAGCACTCCATCACTCATCACTCTCCTTCTTGGTCAAATAGCCTGGAGGTGTGTTGGTTCATTGTCCAAATGATAGTTCCACTATGCGCAAACCAGATGGGATGGCGTATCACTACAGAATGCTGAGGTAGCCATGCTGGTTAATCCATTCATCTACTCTGTGTCCCACAAAGACACAGCTGTTGAAAGCAAAAATCTCACATTTTCAGACCTAAGGACAGATTTCCACCAGTCTAATGTTCATTGCTCGTGTTTCTTGGCCCAAGCAAGTCTCTTCTCATTATTGGTGTCCCTTAGTAGTGGTTTCTTTGCAGCAATTCGACCATGAAGGCCATGAATTTGACCATGAATTCGACCATCATAGTGCTTGTTGGTTTTTGCGACTGCACTTGAAGAAACGTTTAAAGTTCTTGACATTTTCTGCATGTCTTAAGGTAATGATGAACTGTTTCTCTTTGCTTATTTGAGTTGTTCTTGCCTTAACATGGACTTGGTCTTTTAACAAATAGGGCCATCTCCTGTATACCACCCCTACCTTGTCACAACACTACTGATTGGCATAATCGCATTAAGATGGAAAGAAAATCCACAATAAAACTTAACAAGGCACACCTGTTAATTGAAATGCATTCCAGGTGACTACCTCATGAAGCAGGTTGAGAGAATGCCAAGTGTGTGCAAAGCTGTCATCAAATACATTTGATTTGTTTAACACTTGTTTGGTTTCTACATGAGTCGATATGTGTTATTTCATAGTTTTGATGTCTTCACAATTATTCTACAATGTAGAAAACAGTTCAAATAAAGAAAAACCCTTGAATGAGTAGGTGTGTAGCATGTAAATGATGCATGCCAGCAAAGCCACTACACAACACAACACTAAACAATAAATTAATTGCATTATAATGGTCACAAAAGGTTCCCACAAAATGTTAGGGCCATAAAAGGCATCCCACAGCAGTCGCAACACCTTACCAATGCTACACCGGGCTACCAGCGAGCCTTGTCTGGCATTGAAACAGTTCATTCAGCCTCATTTACTGCCTTTTAAAAACCATAGCTGATATGGCTGACTGGATTAAACAAATGTGGTTTCTACTGACAATTGAGATGCACAAACTATGGCATAAGGGGATGACGGCGGGATAAGAAGCAATCCGTAATTTTGATTAAGACATTAATGAGCGAGCTTGGACAGACATAGTCAATATAACTATTTGTTCAGCACTTTTGAAATGTACAGCGACAGGATCCCGAACATGAGCCGTTTTTACAATATTCTCTCTTAACACTAAGTCAGAACCGTAGGATAAATGAAGGGGGCATATAAGCAGACAATGAAAGCTCTTACAATAGATGATTACATTTATCTAAAACAGGCTATAGGCTACATGAGCACCACTAAGTCAATAGGCAAAATTCTGAGGGAAAAGGGACCAAATTATTGTGGGTGAGACCAAGTTTGTATGCAGCTTTATTAAGTCAATTATTTTTTGTATATTTTTTTTTACATTGTTTGCAAACTGTTATGTGACATGTATTTATGCCAAAATAACATGCAAAACAGAGCCATCAATTTAGCTTGCTGACGTTAGCTAGCTAAATAGTTAGCATCATATTTAGCATAACAGGCTAGCTAGCTTAATTCCTACCTTGCTAACCAAGCAAACCAGATGATAGGTTTGATGTAGCTAGCTACTGTACAGAGGTGGGACCAAGTCACTATTATTCGAGTCACAAGCAAGTTGAGTCACAAGGTCCGAGTCTCAAGTCGTGTCCCAAGTATAACAGGTCAAGACTTAAGTCATGCAATCTAAGAACAAGTCGAGTCACAAGTTTTTTCAAGTCAAGTAAAAAACAAATCTGTACATGCAACGACATATTCAACTACAAATCTTTCTCTATTTATTGAGGCTACCAGACAGCCATTTTCATTATTTTGATTTTGAAAAAGCCATATCTCAGACTGGCTAATAAAAATAAAAGATTAAGATGGGCAAAAGAACATACACTGAACAGCAATATGGCTTTTTCTTTGCAACTCTGCCTAGAATGCCAGCATCCCGGAATCGCCTCTTCACTGTTGACGTTGAGATTGGTGTTTTGCGGGTACTATTTAATGAAGCTGCCAGTGGAGGACATGTGAGGCGTCTGTTTCTCAAACTAAACACTAATGTACTTGTCCTCTTGCTCAGTTGTGCACCGGGGTCTTTCAGAAGAAAGTGTTTTGTTTCTGGCCATTTTGAACCTGTAATCAAACACACAAATGCTGATGCTCCAGATACTCAACGGGTTTAAAGAAGGCCAGTTTTATTGCTAACATAATTGCAAAAGGGTTTTCTAGTTGTCAGGACCCGGTTACGAACCTGGGTCTCCGGAGTGAGAAACAGTCACTTAACCAACTGAGCCACGAATAGTCAGCAGAACCCAGAAGATGAGGCAGACACAGCAGTACTTAAGACGGTGTATTTAATAAAGTAAAAAGGAGAAGTCCTTAAATACAAAAATGGCAAATCCAAAAGGTGGTAGGAATAGCACAAAAAAGCCTCAAGAGACACTCAAAAACAAAAACAGAATTCCACAAGAGCATCCACCGGAATCGACAAGAAAACACAGAACACTAGGGCTGGGTGCTAACATACAAACACAGAGCACAGAACGGAGGGAAACTAAGGGTTTAAATACAATCAGGGGAAAACGAGGTACAGGTGCAAATAATAATGGGGAACAAGGGAAAAAACATAAGGTCAAAAAGCACAATGGGGGCATCTAGTGACCAAAACCCGGAACAACCCTGGCCAAATCCTGACACTAGTGATCAATTAGCCTTTTAAAATGATAAACTTGGATTAGCTCACAACGTGCCATTGGAACACAGGAGTGATGGTTACTGATAATGGGCCTCTGTAAGCCTATGTGGATATTCCATTAAAAAATCTGCCATTTCCAGCTTTAATAGTCATTTACAACATTAACAATGTCTACACTGTATTTCTGATCAATTTGATGTTATTTTAATGGACAAAAAAATGAGCTTTTCTTTAAAAAACAAGGATGTAGATGGCGCAGACAGACATGGCAGCTCTGTGTCTAGCTCCTAAGCAACTTGCAGTATTTAGTTTTTTTGGTGTGTTATTTCTTATATTATAAGCACATACTTTTTTGGTGTTATTACATACAGCCAGAAAGAACTTTTGGATATCAGAGCGGCGGTAACTCACCAGCGTTACGAACAGGAATTCAACACACCATCCATTGCTTCTGAGTATATTACTCACTCATGTTCAGTCTACGGATAATAAAGTAGACGAGCTCAGGGCGAGGATCTCCTTCCAGTGAGACATCAGGGATTGTAACATACTCTGTTTCACAGAAACATGGCTCTCTCAGGATATATATTTATTCAGCCATCTGGGTTCTCAGTACATTGTGCCGGCAAGAATAAAGAACTCCCCGGGAAGAAGAAAGGCGGGGGTGTATGTTTCATGATTAACTACTCATGGTGTGATTGTGATAACATACAGAAAATCAAGTCCTTTGTTCACCCAACCTAGAATACCTCACAATCAAATGCCGACTGTATTACCTCCCAAGAAAATTCTCTTCGGTTATAGTCACTGCCGTGCTAAGGTCTATTCAAAACTGGTCTGTCCAATCGGAATCCATGCTTCAAGATTGTTTTGATCACGCGGACTGGGATATGTTCCGGTTAGCCTCTGAGAATAACATTGACAAATACACAGATACGGTGACTGAGTTCATCAGGAAGTGTATAGGAAATGTTGTACCTACTGTGACTATTAAAACCTAACCAATCCAGAAACAGTGGATAGATGGCCGCATTCGAGCAAAACTGAAAGTGCGAACCACAGTATTTAACCATGGCAAGGTGACTATGGCTGAATTACAATCAAACAGGCAAAACAATCAAAACGGAGTCGCAATTTAAAGGCTCCGACCCGAGACATATGTTTTAGGGTCTACAGACAATCACGGTCTAGGGAAAACCAGCCACATCGTGGACACTGATGTCTTCACTGATGTCTGATGTCTTCCTTCTTTGCCCACTTTGAGGACAACCCAGTGTCACCGATGCGGGCCACTACTAAGGACTTTGGAATCTTCTTCTCCGTAACCAACGTGAGGAAGAAGTTTAAGGTTGTTAACCCTCGCAGGGCTGTCGGCCCAGACGGCATCCCTAGCCGTGTCCTCAGAGCATGCGCAGACCAGCTGGCTGGAGTGTTTACGGACATATTAAATCTCTCCCTATCCCAGTCTGCTGCCCCCACTTGCTTCAAGATGGCCACCATTGTTCCTGTACCCAAGAATGCAAAAGTAACTGAACTAAATGACTATTGCCCCATAGCACTTACTTCTGTCATCATGAAGTTCTTTGAGAGGCTGGTTAAGGATCATATCACCTCTACCTTTCCTGATACCCTAGACCCACTTGAATATGCTTACCGCCCCAATAGATCCACAGACGATGCAATAGCCATGGTACTGCACACTGCCCTATGCCCTCTGGACAAGAGGAATACCTATGTAAGAATGCTGTTCATTGACTATAGTGCAGCATTCAACACCATAGATAACACCTCCACTTCGCTGATTGTCAACACAGAAGCCCCACAAGGGTGCATGCTCAGCCCCCTCCTGTACACTGACTAGACAGCCTACAGGGAGGAGTTAAGGGCCCTGGGAGAGTGGTGCCAGGAAAATAACCTCTCACTCATCGTCACCAAAAGGAGCTGATCGTGGACTTCAGGAAACAGCCGAGTGAGCACGCCCCTATCCATATTGAAGGGACCGCAGTTGAGAAGGTGGAAAGCTTCAAGTTCCTCAGTGTACACATCACTGACGATCTGGAATGGTCCACCCACACAGACAGTGTGGTGAAGAAGGCGCAACAGCGCCTCTTCAACCTCAGGAGACTGAAGAAATTTGGCTTGGCCCCTACAACCCTCAAACTTTTACAGATGCGCAATTGAGAGCATACTGTCAGCCTGGTACGGCAACTGCACTGCCTGCAACTGCAGGGCTCTCCAGAGGGTGGTGCGGTCTGCCCAAAGCATCACCGGGGGCAAACTACCTGCCCTCCAGGACACCTACAGCACCTGATGTTACAGGAAGGCCAATAAGATCATCAAGTACATCAATCACCCGAGCCACAGCCTGTTCACCCCGCTATCATCCAGAAGGCGAGGTCAGTACAGGTGCAACAAATCAAAGCTGGGACTGAGAGACTGAAAAATAGCTTCAATCTTAAGGCCATCAGACTCTTAAATAGCCATCACTAGCCGGCATCCACCCTGTTACACAACACTGCACCTTAGAGGCTCCTGCCGTATATACATAAACTTGGAATCACTAGCCACTTTAATAATGGAACACTAGTCACTTTAATACTGTTTAAATTATGTTTACATACTGCTTTACTCATCTCATATGTATATACTGTATTCTATTCTCCTGTATTTTAGTCAATGCCACTCTTAATTCCATTCTTTTACTTTCAGATGTGTGTATTGTTGTGAATCATTTTAAGATACTACTGCACTTTTGGAGCTAGGAACACAAGCAATTCGCTACACCTGCAATAACATTTGCTGATTATGTATATGTGACCAATAAAATGTTATTTTATTTATATATTTTTTAGCAGGCTAGCGTCAAAAGTTTGTCTGACATGCCAGAAATGCAGCCGTATTGACTTTATTTGAAACTTCGCAGCCAGCGGAGCTTGACAAATGACTACAGTTTGCATTGATTTGTGGGTCATATCAACCCCACAAGTGATCAAAGTTCTTCGCTCGCTCCCGAGGGAGAGTTGCTAGCATGAGGGCTGAGGGGGTAAAAATAAGATGTTTGGACTGCAGCCAAAGTTGGAAAAATGAGCGACTTTCTTGTTTTTTTTAACTTCTTCAGTTTATTTTTCCAGCCTACATCAGCCTAAGACAGTTTCCCTGTGTCTAAACACCTTAGTTTGTGATTAATCGGTTGCAGGTCACCAACTCTTGCCTCTGTTTTTAAAGGGAAGAAAGCTTGAAGCACTGGGAAGTCAACTGGTTGTCTCGGTGAGAAGAACTTGACAAAACGCTGATTTGTCCCCTCAAAGGCCTGTTCTGCATTCTCCATTACAGGTTTCAGAGCCATCATCCTCCCCATGGCACCAGTGACAAAAAAAATTACCCCTCCCCATGTTTTTCCTGTGACCCCAAGAAAAGCCTTTTTTCTTTTGCATGTGAAGCTTCGAGAAAAAGACCCTAGTATAACCTCAACCCTGTAACTTTACCAGTTGGACTTTCATTTCTCCCTACCTCACGGTTCCTGTAATGTACAGTGCATGGCATCCTTTGTTTGACCTTAATTTCACCCGGTCTGGTCTACCTTTATTCGTTGCGTTCTTTGATGTCGGTCTGCAGGTTGTTGAAGTGTTTTTCCACAGACACTGATCAACTGTCTTGATTTAGGATTAAATGCAAATGTGTAAAGTGCTCAGTAGACATTAGTACCATAGTAGTCATGTTGGATTTAACCTAAATATTGTACGCACACTAAATGGTTGCACATTTGTTTAACCTTTTCACTGATTCTGTTAATGTACTTTTAAAAATGTAAGACCAGAGCCTAAACCAATATCTGGATTTAACCTAAATTTCATCATTTTTGCCCCATTATAGACATGGAGAAGACATGATTGTGACACCATTTGCACAGGTTAGTTTTGGAAATATTCTGTCCTGTGTTTTTCAGCTGAATAAATGGTTAATGAATTGGCCTGGTATGGACAAGCGGTCTAGGCTACTGCCTCTGGAGCACATGTACAATGTATTGCTGCCAGCATGGGTTAGAATCTATCCCACTGGTTTTAAGCACGCTCTGGTTTGCCAAGCCAAATTCTCCCTGTAATTTGGAATGTGACCTCTAATCTGCCCACTGGTTATGTAACTTCACCGTCATTATGCACAACAACACAACAAGGAAATAAATAACGGAACTGAACACTGACTGATTCTGAGTAATATTAAGCTTAAAAAAAAGAGAACTACAAAAGGTTGTTGTCAGTGAAGTCACAGCTGTCACTATAGGTGCCAGTGACACTTAGTAGATGGCCAACGGAACAGCCTTTGGCATGTGGCTGGCACATTGCAGCAGCCAGGCCCGTGACAGAGGACGTGCGTCATAACCGCACTCACTTTACTAAACAAGCGAGGAATCCAACATGGCGTTCCTCGATACGGCTGATGACTGATCAGAAACCCACCACAGCCGGGAAACCAGATACCGTCCTTTTTAACGTGCTGACTCATGATTTAGATTGGTGCCCAGACTCTGACATGTGTGACGTATGGGAGGGTGGGGGCTAGCGAGGGGGTTCACTCTTCATCAGCCTGTAATTATGATGGCTCAGGGGCACCGCTAGTGCTTGCTTGTTTTGAAAAGTGTTGAAAATGAACTATTGCAAGCCACTATTTAACACTAACGCCTCGATCACACCAACAGCGAAAACGCATTTTGGTACACCAGAAGTACATACATTTCCAATGAAACCCTGCGTTAGACTTGCAGCATTAAGTTGCAAAGGCAGTTGCAGTGCGTTTTGTGTGGTGCATAAATTGGAGTTATCTCACGTATGCCGTTAAACTGTATGTGTTGCCAGAAATGGTAACAGAAGGTGAATGTTGAACTTTTGTTGCACACATATCCAGATGATGCAGCGTACCATTTGCGCAATAACACTGTCGGTTTGATCAAGACGTAAGAGAGTTTAAATGTACTCCATTGCAGTGTATGCTTAGCACTTTTGTGGGGTTAAATGTTCAATTGTAACACTTCACGGAGTATGCATATAATATATTCTAAATGTTTTTATTCATACATGAAGTACCTCAACTATCACAATTAGGTAGTAGAGAGGATGTACGGTACCAGGCAAAAGTTTGGAGACACCTACTCATTCAAGGTTTTTTCTTTATCTTTACTATTTTCTACATTGTAGAATAATAGTGAAGACATCAACACTATTAAATAACACATATGGAATCATGTAGTAACCAAAAAATTGTTAAACAAATCAAAATATATTTTGGATTTTAGATTCTTCAAAGTAGCCACCCTTTGCCTTGATGACAGCTTTGCACACTCTTGGTACTCTCAACCAGCTTCACCTGGAATGCTTTTCCAACAGTCTTGAAGGAGTTCTCACATATGCTGATCACTTGTTGGCTGTTTTTCCTTCACTCTGCGGTCCAACTCATCCCAAACAATCTCAGTTGGGTTGAGGTCGGGTGATTGTGGAGGCCAGGTCATCTGATGCAGCACTCCATCACTCTCCTACTTGGTCAAATAGCCCTTACACAGCTTGGAGGTGTGTTGGGACATTGTTTTGTTGAAAAACAAATGACAGTCCCACTATGCACAGAACCAGATGGGATGGCGTATCACTGCAGAATGCTGTGAATACTAGAATACTAAATAGATCACAGACAGTGTCACCAGCAAAGCACCCCCACACCATCCCACCTCCTCTTCCATACTTCATGGTGGGAACATGCGGGAACATGCGGCGAACATTAATTCACCGAAAAGACACGGCAGTTGGAACCAAAAATCTCAAATTTGGATTCATCAGACCAAAGGACAGATTTACACCGGTCTAATTTCCATTGCTCATGTTTCTTGGCCCAAGCAAGTCTCTTATTATTATTGGTGTCCTTTAGTAGTGATTTCTTTGCAGCAATTCGACCATGAAGGCCTGATTCATGCAGTCTCCTCTGATACAGTTGATGTTGAGATGTGTCTGTTACTTGAACTCTGTGAAGCATTTATTTGGGCGGCAATTTCTGAGGCTGGTAACTCTAATGAACTTATCCTCTGCTGCAGAGGTAACTCTGGGTCTTCCTTTCCTGTGGCGGTCCTCATGAGAACCAGTTTCATCATAGCACTTGATGGTTTTTGCGACTGCACTTGAAGAAACTTTCTAAGTTATTGAAATTTTCCGGATTGACTGACATTCATGTCGTAATGATGGACTGTCGTTTCTCTTTGCTTATTTGAGCTATTCTTGCCATAATATGGATATGGTCTTTTATCAAATAGGGCTATCTTCTGTATACCACCCCTACCTTGTCACAACACAACTGATTGGCTCAAACGCATTAAGAAGGAAAGAAATTCCACAAATTAACTTTTAACAAGGCACACCTGTTAATTGAAATGCATTCCAGGTGACTACCTCATGAAGCTGGTTGAGAGAATGCCAAGTGTGTGCAACGCTATCATTAAGGCAAAGGGTGGCTACTTTGAGGAATCTCAAATACAAAATATATTTTGATTTGTTTAACAATTTTTGGTTACTACATGATTCCATATGTGCTATTTCATAGTTTTGATGTCTTCACTATTATTCTACAATGTGGAAAACAGTAAAAAATAAAGAAAACCATTGAATGAGTAGGGGTGTCCAAACTTTTGCCTGGTACTGTATATTAATCTTGTCCGTTCTTGTAGGTACTTGCCAGTTTGAGGACGGTAAGAAGCAACTTCGCCGTTTTGACCCATCAGCAAGATCGTCAACCCAGCAAGTAAGTTCAGTCTACAAATCAAATCAAATCAAACTTTATTTGTCACATATGCCAAATACAACATAGACCTAGTGTAGACCTTATGGTTAAATGCTTACTTACAAGCCCTTATCCAACAGTACAGTTCAAGAAGAGTTAAGAAAATATTTACCAAATAAACTAAAGTTTAAAAAAATAAAAAAATAAATCTAAAAAGTAACAGAAAACAGTTTGTGACTTGGGTGACTGGAGACTCTGGCACTTTTATGGGCTTTCCTCTGACACTGCCTATTATATAGGTCCTGGATGGCAGGAAACTTGGCTCCAGTGATGTACTGGGCCGTACGCACTACCCTCTGTACCGCCTTACGGTCAGGTGCCGAGCAGTTGCCATACCAGACGGTGATGCAACCGGTCAGGATACTCTCAATTGTGTAGCTGTAGAACTTTTTGAGGATCTGGGGGCCCATGCCAAATCTTTTCAGTCTCCTGAGGGGGAAAATGTTTTGTCTTGCACACTTCACGACTGTCTTGGTGTGTTTGGACCATGATAGTTCGTTGGTGATGTGAACACCAAGGAACTTGAAACTCTCAACACACTCCACTACAGCCCCGTTGATGTTAATGGGGGCATGCTCGGTCCTCCTATTCCTGTAGTCCACAATCAGCTCCTTTGTCTTGCTCACATTGAGTGAGAGGTTGTTGTCCTGACACCACACTGCCAGTTCTCTGACCTCCTCCCTATAGGCTGTCTCATTGTTGTCGGTGATCAGGCCACTATTGTAGTCGTGTTTGGCCACGCATTCGTGGGTGAACAGGGACTACAGGAGGGGACTAAGTACACACCCCTGAGGGGCCCCAGTGTTGAGGATCAGCGTGGCAGACGTATTGTTCCCTACCCTTACCACCTGGGGGGCGGCCCGTCAGGAAGTCCAGGATCCAGTTGCAGTGTGAGGTGTTTAGTCCCAGGGTCCTTAGCTTAGTGATGAGCTTCGTGGGCACTATGGTGTTGAACGCTGAGCTGTAGTCAATGAACAGCATTCTCACAGGTTTTCCTTTTGTCCAAGTGGGGAAGGGCAGTGTTGAGTGCGATTGAGATTGCATCATCTGTGGATTTTAAAAGGCATTTAGCTCATCTGGTAGGTTCGCATCACTGGGCAGCTGTTTGTAGTCCATAATAGTTTTCAAGCTCTGCCACATCCGACGAGCGTCACTGTGGGGACGAAATCGTCGATGCACTTATTGATGAAGCCGATGACTGAGGTTGTATACTCCTCATTTCCATTGGATGAATCCCGGGAACATGTTCCAGTCTGTGCTAGCAAAACAGCCCTGTAGCTTAGCATCCGCGTCATCTGACCACTGTATTAAGCGAGTCACGGGTACTTCCTGCTTTAGTTTTTGCTTGTAAGCAGGAATCAGGATGATCAAATTATGGTCAGATTTTCCAAATGGATGGCAGGGGAGAGCTTTGTATGCATCTCTGTGTGTGGAGTAATGGTGATCTAGAGTTTTTTTCCCTCTGGCTGCACGTGACATGCTGGTAAAAATTTATTTAAGTTTGCCTGCATCAAAGTCTCCGGCCACTAGGAATGGCGCTTCTGGGTGAGCATTTTCTTCTTTGATCAGGCCTTATAGAGTTGGTTGAGTGCGGTCTTAGTACCAGCATCGGTTTGTGGTGCTAAATAGACGGCTACAAATAATATAGATGAGAACTCTCTTGGTAGATGTGGTCTACAGCTTATCATAAGGTACTCCACCTCAGGTGAGCGATACCTCGAAACTCCTTCAACAATAAACATTGCGCACCAGCTGTTATTGACAAAAAGACACACACCTCCACCCCTCCTGGTAAGACGTAGCATCTCTGTTCTACCGGTGCATGGAAAATTCCCCCAGCTCTATATTATCCATGTCGTCATTCCGCCACGACTCTGTGAAACATAAGATATTACAGTTCTTAATGTTCCGTTGGTAGGATAATCGTAATCGTAGGTCATTCATTTTATTTTCCAATGATTGCATGTTAGCAAGTAGAACGGAAGGCAGTCGGAGTTTACTCGCTCGCCTACGGATTCTCAGAAGGCAACCCGATCTGCGTCCTCTTTTCCTCCGTCTTTTCTTCATGGAAATGACGGGGATTTGAGCCTGTTCCCAGAAGAGCAGTATATCCTTCTCGTCGGACTCGTTAAAGGAAAAAGCTTCTTCCAGTTTGTGGTAAGTAATTGCTGTTCTGATGTCCAGAAGTTATTTTTCGGTCATAAGAGACAATAGCAGCAACAGTATGTACAAAATAAGTTAAAAAATAAGTTAAACATCGCAAAAAACTAACAAAATAGCACAGTTGGTCAGGAACATGTAAAACGTCATCCATCCTCTTTGGCGCCTCTCAAACCCAAACCCACGTGCTCCCTGTTGATTATAATGATGAAGTGAACAATACATAGACACAGTACATAGATATCAACTTTACTCAAAACTGGGATGTCTGTGTGTCCACAGGAGAATTGGCAGTAATCCACCGTCCATGTTAAATACAAGCTTAGCAGGTGAGTCTTTGAAAAGGTTTTGCTTGGTTGAGTTCTACACTCCACAAAAAATACAGAAATTTCATTCAGCCATTTAGCAATTAGACTAAGATTAGTATTAGATTCAATCTGATATTAAACCAAACTGATGATTTAACCATTGATATAAACAGCAAAGGGGACTTTGAGATTGAATCATTGATTCTTGAATGGAGGTTGAACGTTAAAAGAACGTTAAATCACGTGCTCGTCTCGTTGTGTGTTGTCCTTGTGCGGGTGTGACAGAGGAGCCGTTTCAGCAGCTGGCCGTGGAGACTCTGGACGAGCTGGACTGGTGTCTGGAGCAGCTGGATACTCTGAAGACACGCCACTCCGTCAGCGAGATGGCCTCCAATAAGGTACACACATACACACACCCATAACCCAGGGAGCTTACTCACTTGTACCCTCGACTTTAATGGTAAGGCTGAAGCTACTAATGTCTTACATCAGTATTTGGTTCAGGTTTGAGTTAATTCACTATGATGGACTTAAACAAGGTACAATACAAAAGCACAAAGCTCACCATTGAGTCAGCGCCATCGTGGTTTTATGAAGAGTTGTCATGAATGACTGTGATCTAGAACCCTGTATGGATCATGACTTGGCCAAATGAATCTACAGGGAATTTTTATCAAATTTTCTGTAGCTGAACAATATCTATTAAGACTCTCTTTCAGACTTTGATTCAATCTAATTTTCTTATTGTTTAGCCAAAACAATTGACCTTTCCCCTCTCCATTAAAACAAAAGGGATATTATTATTTCACTCTTACGTCAAAGTAAGCAATAAATAAATAAAAATATGTATACATTTTGGCCAATGCACTTTTGGTGGCCTCCCAAATTAAAAAAGAGCCCACTAAGCCAGTGACTGTGTCACTCTGCAAATGCATTTTGTGCTGATCTTGATTGGACAAATGTGAAAGGCCACTAATACAATGAATTCCATCAGAGATTAGGAAATGTGAATGAAATCGCCAATGCCTTCTGACATTTTGAGTTCGTCCCATGAATCAAATCAAATCAAACCAAATGTTATTTGTCACATGCGCCGAATACAGGTGTAGACCTTACAGTGAAATTCTTACTTACAAGCCCTTAACGAACAATGCAGTTTTAAGAAAAAAAGTGTTATGTAAAAAATGTATAAGTAAAAAATTTAAATAACCAATAATTCAAGAGCAGCAGTAAAATAACAGTAGTGAGTCTATGTACAGGGAGTACAGGTACAGAGTCAACGTGAGGGGGCACAGGTTAGTCAAGGTAATTGAGGTAATATGTACAAGTAGGTAGAGTTAAAGTGACTATGCATAGATAATGAACAGAGAGTAGCAGCAGTGTAAAAGGGACAATGCAAATAGTCTGGGTAGTCATTTGATTAGCTGTTCAAGAGTCTTATGGCTTGGGGGTAGAAGCTGTTAAGAAGCCTTTTGGACCTAGACTTGGTGCTCAAGTACCGCTTGCCATGCGGTAGCAGAGAGAACAGTCTATGACTAGGGTGGCTGGAGTCTTTGACAGTTTTTAGGGCCTTCCTCTGACACCGCCTGTTATAGAGGTCCTGGATGGCAGGAAGCTTGGCCCCAGGGATGTGCTGGCCCGTACGCACTACCCTCTGTAGTGCCTTGCAGTCAGAGGCCGAGCAGTTGCCATACCAGGGAGTGATGCAACCAATCAGGATGCTCTCGATGGTGCAGCTGTAGAACTTTTTGAGGATCTGAGGACCCATGCCAAATCTATAGGCTTTGTTGTGCGCTTTTCACGACTGTCTTGGTGTGTTTGGAACTCAACCTGCTCCACTACAGCCCCGTCGATGAGAATGGGTGCGTGCTCGGTCTTCCTTTTCCTGTAGAATCATCTCCTTTGTCTTGATCATGTTGAGGGAGAGGTTGTTATCTTGGCACCACACGACTAAGGTATAGGACCTCCTCCCTATAGGCTGTCTCATCGTTGTCTGTGATCAGGCCTACCTGAATGAATGGGATAGTGGGTATGCATCGGTAGACACAAACCCCCAACTCCCAGTATTGGGGCGGCAGGGTAGCCTAGTGGTTAGAACGTTGGACTAGTAACCGAAAGGTTGCAAGTTGAAATCCCCGAGCTGACAAGGTACAAATCTGTCATTCTGCCCCTGAACAGGCAATTAACACACACAGGCTCTCCCTGTATACATACACCACACACAGGCTCTCTGTATATACATATACCATATACATACATGCAAGGCACACATGTGGTGGTGCATTTTATGTGCTTCACCCCCACATTGCTGCCAATAGTCAATGAAAAGGGAGTCAGTAAGGAGGAATCATCCATGCTCGCACTTGATTTTTCCCATCAAACTTTTATGTTTGGCATTCTAAACATTTCACCCTTTGTCGTTGCTCTTTGTCTGGTTTACTTGACCAACTTCGCATATTTACCATCTTCACTACATTGTATCGTATGGGAAAATATAATGTGCAATGGATTTTTCTGAAATTCTCTCCTGCTATAATGTATTTTCTATTCTGCTTTCTGCAAACGTTTGTGTTATTTACATTCATAATAGGATAATGATGTTGCCTATCATGCCGAATCATCCTATCGTCCCCTGTTTTCTCTTTCCTCATAGCTTAGATCTACAGATACTTGTTTCATTGTCATTCATGTCATTTAAAGCAACACATTCATGTGTTCACATAAATTGTATTTTTATGTGGCTAAACCAACTAAGCTTGTAATTTAACAATTCTATTCATATTTACAGATGACATACAAGTTTGATATTAAGGCACAAGTTCACATATTCGAGAAGGCATTTTGCCAAAAACCGCATTTTGATGAAAAAATATTTTTTACGTTCAATTGGCTCTCCTGTGAAGTCGTGACATGATATACACCTAGTATCCTGAATCGGGTCACATACAGTATATGGATGAAATACCTCAGCTATTCAAGGCATCAGATTTCCTCATCATCTTTAACTTGGTGCACATGGTGAAGCCTCGAACACAACCAGCCCCTGCCTACTCTCCCCCCACCGTGGGCCAATCAGATCCCTTTCCCTGTCCCAGCCTCTGATGCAGCAGGCTGCTGATTTGTTCCTTCCTTTAGGCATACAGTATGGGGAGGTGGTAATTGGGAGTAGCGTGTGCTGCTCTCCTCTGTTTACACGCGGAGCAGCAGGCAGAATAGTGCTGCTGAGGGGGAGAGGAGAGTAAGTGGCAGGAGTCGCTTCTCTGCCATGCTCCCCACACCCTGCATCCTCAGCCTGGCTTCCACACTTCTTCCACCAAGGCAATCCTCTTACTTGTCCATTCCCGCTAGAGTGTGTGGATAAAACCTTCCCAGTGCACTGTGTGTGTAGACTATCTGCTTGCAGTGGAATGAAGGAGCTCAGACAAGCAGGACAGGAGCACAGTACGGACTGTAAGCCCAGTACAGCAGCTACAGAGAGGACCCTGCTTTTTTTCCCACCCCATGCGTTATTTAGTGTTGAAATGCCCGAAGTCAATGACTTGTTCTCTGTCGAGGATGTACCTTCAGGTAAGACGGACTGGGATGGGATGGAATACACGTGTTGCTTGGTGAATGAATGTGTAGTACAGGTGTCCATCCTTCTTTGCAGAGTTCTTTGCAATTAGTTGGGAAGTGATGCTGTTTTTGCAGCATGTGTGTGTGGGTGTGTGTGTGTGTCAGGAGTGCTTGTGCATGTGTGTATGAGTGTGTCCATAAAGTGTATGTGCAGATATGTGTGTGCAAGAAGTATGTGTGAACATATGTACAGTACATGCAGTGTGCACAGTGTGTGTGTATGTACTGTCTTTTTCTGTGTGCACATGCTTGGTTGGCATCTATTATGGGATGTATTATCTTTGTGTATGATGATTATACAGTATAATCACTGGTGTAGCACACCCTCCTGCAGCTTTGGGGAGCCAGGCTCAGCCAATCAGAATTACTTTTTCCCCACATAAGGGCTTTATTACAGACAGAAATACTCCTCGGTTTCATCTGCGGTCTGGTCTCAAATGATCCCGCAGGTGAAGAAGCCAGATGTGGAGGTCCTAGCATGGCGTGGTTACATGTGGTAGTGAGGCCAGTTGGGCGTACTGCCAAATTCTCTAAAACAACATTGGAGGCGGCTTATGGTAGAGAAATTAACATTAAATTCTCTGGCAACAGCTCTGGTGGTCATTCATGCAGTCAGCAGCCCTCAAAATGTGGCATTGTGTTGTGTGATAAAACTACACATTTTAAAGTGGCCTTTTAATGCCCCCAACACAAGGTGCACCTGAGTAATGATCATGCTGTTTAATCAGCTTCTTAACATGCCACATCTGTCAGTTGGATGGATTATCTTGGCAAAGGAGAAATGCTCACTAACAGGGATGTAAACACATTTGTGCACAAAATATTAGAGAAATACGCTTTTTGTGCGTATGGAACAGTTCTGGGATCTTTTATTTGAGCTCATGAAACATGGGGCCAACACTTTACATGTTGTGTTTATATTGTTCTTCAGTATATTTACTATTATAATACTTTACTGTGCTGGAGTCCCACTGGAGGTTGGGCCCCCCAGATAGCATATGATTACGTCATAAGTCATGAAAGAAATGTTTAGCATTACATGAAATTAGCTCAGAATTCTGGTTAAAAGATGTTACATTTAACTAAGTTTTGCAGTCATAAAGCAACTGAGGAAAAACTAAAATGCTACTATATTTACCACTTGAATAAAGAAGAAAAATTATATTTTTGTAAACTCAATAAGACATCAACTCGGTCAGATTATTGTCTGACATCAACTCCAACCAAAGTACTGAAAGATTTGATAAAATTGTTGTTTTTATTGGGAATTTTCCAATTAATAAATGTCCATATTTTGCAAATGTTTGTATTGAACTTTTATTTTTAGAGGCCAAAATATGTCTGTTTTGAGTATCGGTTGTCAACTCCGTCAGTGGCTTGTCAACACCGTCACTGATGGAGTCTATATTATTTTGTCAATATCGGACAAAGTATTTGAATCAGTGTTCTGTAGCACATGCTTAAACAATTAAAGTATTTGCTGTGTTAGACCTTTTTTTTTAACCTTTATTTTACTAGGCAAGTCAGTTAAGAACAAATTCTTATTTTCAATGATGGCCTAGGAACAGTGGGTTAACTGCCTGTTCAGGGGCAGAACGACAGATTTTGTACCTTGTCAGCTCGGGATTTGAACTTGCAACCTTTATGGTTACTAGTCCAATGCTCTAACCACTAGGCTACACTGCCGCCCCGACTTAAGGGATAATGTTTGAGATATAAATGTTTTATGTTCTAAATCTAGAAAGACATGCCAAAATGTTAATGAAATTAGCACAGGAGCTTTTAATAGTGCATTAAAACAAAACTTTTGTTAAAATTAAGAAAAATATTTGTCCAGTCTTTAAAGAATTCCTGAGCTCTAAAACATTTGACATTTTAGTCATTTAGTGGACGCTCTTATCCAGAGCGAATTATACTTAGTTGCATTCATCTTAAGAAAGCTAAGTGGGACAACTGCATATGCATCACAGTCTTAGTAAGTACATGTTTCTTCAATGAAGAAGTTACCAGACACACACATGCAAACTACCAAATATCTCAGTGTAGATGTTTCTGTCATGTGTATGTCCACAGTCTACAGTAGAGACTATATTGTGACAGTCTGAGTGATGCAGTGTGTTGTTGTTTGTCTCCACAGTTCAAGAGGATGCTGAACAGAGAGCTCACTCAGCTATCAGAGGCCAGCAGATCAGGGAACCAGGTGTCAGAGTTCATCTCCAGCACCTTCCTAGGTACGTCTTTCTCTCCACCACCTTTCACTGTCTGACTGCCTTAGTAGAGGCCATATGTACTGTAATGTGAATCTAAAAGTTACTAATGTATACTTATTGTGTAGTTACTGTTACGTTCCTCAGCATGAAAAATTGTCGCTCAAACAGAAAGGGGAACTCACAAAGAGTCACTGACAACAACCAAAATGAAACAGGCAGGGTTTTAGGAGGGGTTCTGAAAGACACTCATGGGGGAGTCCACTGAAAGTTGACTAGCAACAAAACCTACAAGACACCCACTAAATTTACCCAAGAAGAGGCAAACAAAATTTGAAAAAACAAACCAAACTTAAAGACAGGAAGCAAACCAAAAAGTGGAGCAAAATGAAAACAGGGCAGATAAGATAAAGGATTGTTTGTCTGGAAATCAAATAAGGCAAGCCAACTAAAAGTGTTAACTCTCCACATCTCTCAAGACCATCAGAGCACTGGGCCAGCCACTCTTAAATAGCACCTGGGCCAGCACAGGTGAAACACCTTCCCCCTAACGAGATGACCAACCAGCACAGGTGTAGTACATACTGACAAATAAGGTGACACCAATCGGTGCGCCCCACGTGCTAACGTCCAACCTCGAAATATAAATGGAAAAGCCCAAGCCTGTAACATTACATGTGATTACGCCAAGACAATACAAATCCAGGCAACTACATGATATCTGTGCAACTTCAACTCAGTGTAAAGTGTAACCAGCCCTGGTTTCAATAGACAACCCTTCTGAACTCTATTGTTATTACTGTGGAATAACTGTGGAATAACTGTGGAATAACTGTGGAATAACTGTGGAATAACTGTGGAATAACTGTGCACCCCAGAAAAGCAACATGACATGGAGATCATGTCTCCACACATCAAGGAGAAGAAGGAGAAAACGGACAAGAAGAAGCGTCCCATGTCCCAGATCGTGGGGGTGAAGAAGCCCAGGATCATCCCCAGTGTGGCCCCCTCCAACATCCCCCGCTTCGGGGTTGCTGCCACTCAGGAGGGCTTTCTCGCCAAGGTAGTCGACGCAACCCTTCTTTTCTGACAATTAGAAAGTACCTCACTTTTAGGGTTCTGTTCTGCCACAAGTTCTGTCACTCTTAGGATTTAATAGTCCCCGGCACATTTTGGAGTTAAATGATCTGCAGTTTTTTTCTAACAAATGTTTTTCCACCTGGCAGCAGTTGGAAGATATAAACCGATGGGGTGTGGATATTTTCAAAATATCTGAATATTCTGGGAATCGTCCGCTGACGGTGGCGATTTATTCAATTTTCCAGGTATGTCATCCTCATGTTTCCAAACGAGTCCTCTTCGAAAAAGGGCCCTCTTACATGGCTAAACAATTTACAAAGTCACTGATAAAAAATGCTGAACATCATATATGTATTCCATATAGGAGCGAGAGCTGCTGAAGTCATTCAAGATCCCTGCAGACACCTTCATCACCTTCATGATGACCCTGGAGGACCACTACCACCATGACGTGGCCTACCACAACAACATACACGCTGCAGACGTGGTCCAGTCCACCCACGTCCTCCTCTCTACCCCTGCCCTGGAGGTATGACAACTTTTTAGCTAAAAATACTGAATATATATATATAATTTATTTAAAAAAATAATATATGCAATATAATGTTCAAAACTGTACACCTTCTGCAGGGCTATACAATACATCGTATAACTTCAAAGTTATGGACATTAGAAAAAAGGTGTTTTGAAAATTGGGGCAGACATGTGTCCCACCTGTCCCACATTGTTGTTGTGCCTATGCACAAGTCCCATACACATTCTCACACACATACTGTACAGCAGTGGTGACCGTTCTGAGTGAAGATCACTTTGAGTCAAAAAGCAAGACGAGATCTACCACTCAGATTTTTTTTTAACAGGACTTAAATAAACGGAAGCCAATGCAACATTAACCTATTTAAAACAGCACTGTAGCAATGAGGTTTGTGCAGTAGGCGATAGGCCCAATACATTATCACCACATATCGTCTTTGCTTGAATTGCCCTGCCAATGCTTTGTTGTTCAGAACATTAAAAAATATATAAAAATTTGAGGTAGGCTATATGATCACACCGGTAATAGATCAGTTGCACACCGGTAATAACTGATCAGTAGATGTTGTTGTATTACTTGTGAGGCAAAGCTGAGTGAGCATACTGTACGTTTAAAAATTTACTGGCCTGATTGTGCCTGCATCTGATGGTCAGTGTCAGCAGAGGGAGAGAGCAGGAGGAGACAGGGGTTCGCCTCTCAACGTCCCTCCGCTCTCCCTTTCCTCTGTTGACACTGACCAAAAAGGGACACCGTCTTCCACCTGATGGTGAAACTCGAGTAGTACAGCATTATTCCTGCATAATGCACAAATTCATGTTGTTACTCCAATGAACAGAGAAAGTGAAATATTTCTCGATATTAAAAAAGACCCAATCTGCTAATAATAATGCAAGCCGATCAATACACTTTCCTACTCATTCATTACAGCTGCAGTGTTGGTTGTAGCGTGAGTGGAAGTTTGAAGAATGCACATTTTAATAGCCTCTAAGTGTTGAATAAAAAGTGTTGACAGTGCTGAGTAAGAACTTAAACATGAACTCACTCATAAAAACAGCATCTCTTTGCTGTATTCATTGACATTCTCTCTCTGGTCATGATTTGAAATGTTTTGAAATCTCACCGCATCAACTTTACCGCTGCTTTCTTTCCCGCCTAGCTATGTTACTGTAGACCCGGGAATCTGAGCAATCCGACTGGCCAGCGGTCAGCCTATAGTGCACTTGATTTGCTCTCCAGGCCCACCGGGAAGGTAGAGTTTGTACCTTCAGACACATTAAATGGTTGAAAACGGGAACATTTCGCCCTACCTGACATGAAGGGCAGCTGAATCGCGTGCACCTACGGCCAACAAAATAAAGGAATGCAAGGCTTTATCGTTGTTGTTTTTTTACAGAAATGTTTTCCGATCGACTAGAAATACCATGGAGATTGCCCAGTCGATCGACCGGTTGGTGACCCCTGCTGTACAGTATTTACCTGCATTAACATCCCTGTGTTCCTCCAATCTCTACAGGCGGTGTTCACGGACTTGGAGATCCTAGCTGCTCTGTTTGCCAGTGCTATACATGATGTGGACCACCCGGGGGTGTCTAACCAGTTCCTCATCAACACCAGTGAGTTCACATATCCCACTGGGCACGAGGCATAGAGATGTTTCAAATATTGGAATCCTTTGTGGTTGTGTGTCAACATTAAATTGTCTCATGGGCCGTATATGTCCCACAAGCCGCCAGTTTGAAACCCCTGCTGTAGAATGTGTGTTTGCACTGTTCCTCTCCTGTGTGTCCGTCCAGACTCCGAGCTGGCTCTGATGTACAACGACGTGTCGGTCCTGGAAAACCACCACCTGGCCGTGGGCTTTAAGCTGCTGCAGGAGGACAACTGTGACATCTTCCAGAACCTCAGCAAGAAACAGAGGCAGTCCCTACGCAAGATGGTCATAGACATGGTGTTAGCCACAGACATGTCCAAACACATGAACCTGCTGGCTGACCTGAAGACTATGGTGGAGACCAAGAAGGTGACCAGTCTAGGAGTACTTCTACTAGACAACTATGGAGATCGTATCCAGGTAAGACTCACAGAATAATAAAATTAACTATCTTAGAAGGGATTCATATTCAGCATAACCAATGTGAATGTATCTAATATGTAGCATATTTAGTATTGAGTATTGGGTATTAAACCCAAAACACTTGTTTTGGCTGACAGCACCCTGCTCCAGCCAAATGAACCATTGGGATCGTATTATTGTCATATGATTGTATGGTTATTTATTTTCCTTGATACTCAATAAGAAGTGTTTTTGGTTTCTCCAGGTCCTCCAGAACATGGTTCACTGTGCTGACCTCAGTAACCCCACCAAGCCCCTGGAGGTCTACCGCCAGTGGACTGACCGCATCATGGTGGAGTTCTTCACCCAGGGGGACAGGGAGAGGGACAAGGGCATGGAGATCAGCCCCATGTGTGACAAACACAACGCCTCCATCGAGAAGAACCAGGTACAGTTATTATACACACAGGCATTGAGACACATACAGTACAGTATGCACACACTATGTTCACATGCAGAAGAGAGACACACACACACACACAATTATAATAGTTCGGTATATTCTTACATTTGTCCTATTTCACACATGAACAAGTGTGCAATATACACGTGTGAATTGGAAATGTGTTTTTTTTTGCATATCCCACTCCCCCTGAGACAGGCCACACAGACAGATTCTTCACCTGCTCTACACACACACAGTCTGGGCTAAAAAGTCTGCCTCTTACTAATATGCCACTGACTATAATCATTTTCTTCTACAGGTGGGCTTCATAGACTACATCGTCCATCCTCTGTGGGAGACGTGGGCAGACCTGGTCCACCCTGATGCCCAGGACATCCTAGACACGCTGGAGGACAATCGTGAGTGGTACCAGAGCATGATCCCACACAGCCCCTCGCCCACACCCGAGGCCCAGGACAAGTTGGGCCTGCCTGGGGGAGCCATGGGAGCCGGAGGGGGTGGAGGTGGATCCTCCACAGGAGATAAGTTCCAGTTTGAGCTGACCCTAGAGGAGGAGGAGTGCGAGTCCGACACAGAGAGCCCTCCGGCAGAGGAGGAGGGGTACAGTAGCACTGGGATGGAGCCTTCTAGGACTGACCCGGACAGCAGACTCCATTCCATGTCTGCCACTTCTCACCCACACACGCAAGTACTCTCCAAAATGGCTACCTCTGTCCTCAATCTTGGTGGCAGGACTTTGTCCACAGACTCTGACCCAGAAAGGGAGGCCACCGAAGACAGAGAACATGACCAAGAAGGTAACGCCGGTGTGAGGCGCTTCAGGCTAGGTACATAACATCAGTGCAATATTCTTTTTATTTTTTCTTCTTTTTTTTTTTACATTTCTGAGCCTCCCCTCTGACCCCTTCAACCCCCATCTCTGGCTTCCTTGGATTGAATGGCAGGACAAAGCTGGGGTAAGGAACGTAGAGGGGGTGCGTTCAGGAAGTCTGCACTTACACAGCAGTCACCTCGTACTGGAGAAAGGAGAGCCCCACTGTTCCTTCTTTGGTTGCAGAGAACAGGAAACCGTGTTTTTGAGCTGGTCTTTTGTGTTTTACCGTTTTACGTCTCTGAGTTGGACGTGTCCCCGTACTCAGCTTATGTTTCTCAGAGACACTGAGAAAACCAACCTTCCTGTTTTGCAAGTCAAGCCAAGGTCTACGACAAAAGAGCAAGGATTTTGTGGAACACGTCTTCCTTTTGACTACTTATGACCGCTTGAAACAATTGACGAAGCGACAAACTTAGTAACAACAAACACCACAAAGGCTTTTGAGACATTATGCCAAACAGATTAATAAACATGGACTTGGCCAATGGCAACATTTGCCTGCCTTTTCAACTGTTGGTCATTTTGTTTTTAATTGAAGTCCTTTTAAACTAGTGCAGAAAGTGGTTTAAACCGGTAAACTGCAGACTTACCAAATATGTACTACAAAGGACAAAGTACAGAGCAGAACATCAGAATTGAGGAAGAGATTGTTTCAATGTAGCACAACACTTTTTGGGTACCTTGTTGTAACAGCTACTCGGTGCATCACTAGGGGTCTCTCATCAGCCACACCCTTAACAACTGGTTTAGGGTCAGTTCTTCCTCCCACAGTCCTAACCACAGTCCTGTTATGTGTAAACCAACAAAACCAACCCTGAGCCAGCCGTTATAGGGACATATAAGTAACCCAAAGCTATGCGGTGTGCACTTGGCACCTCCCAGTGTTGAATATCAGAATTAAAATCTGAATGTGTACTGCTATTCTAGGCATTCAAAATGCCCATACCTACAGTAATTTGACTATAGGTATGTTAAGTGGATTGGTTTTAGCTGTGTTGCTGTTGTAGGCAGGGGTATCCAAAACAAGCACTTCAGTTAAGATGCACCACTTGTCTGTATGATTTTATTTTATTTTATTTTTTTCTATTTGAAGTCCCTCATAGTGTATACATACTGCTTTATACTGTAATTGTGTGTATCCTTAACCTTTTTATGGCATCAGTTTGCCTCCACTTTTAGCACTTTACAATTTTACTCACAGCCAATCCTCATCCTGCTTGGAAGGGCTTGAGCCAATCCATAAACACATTGGAGGCAGGTGACTGAGAATTTTTGTTTGCCACTGGCAACATGGTAGCCAGCACTTACATACCCTAGCACATTAGGATAACTAGTTGCATTGAGGGAACCTGGACAGAGTTAAGTTAACTGTTTGACAGTACAGTAGGGCTGTGGGACATTTTTTACATTTACATTTTAGTCATTTAACAGATGCTCTTATCCAGAGCAAATTACAACTTGAGCACATACATTCTCATACTGGTCCCCATGGGAATTGAACCCACATCCCTGGCATTTGCAAGTGCCATGCTCTACCAAATGAGTCAAACTGTACAATGTCCTTTCAAGTCTATTATTGTTGTTACAGTAAAGGTCTCAAGTTTCCTACTTACTTCAGGTACCATAATCTGGTCACACTATCAACCAGTTGAACTAGTAAAAAAAAGATACATTGGTAGAGTTTACATATGTTATCACAGTTTGTGAAGCACATGGTGTAATATTTGCCAAACTATTTCAGAACTGTATGAAAGATGTGCCGCTCAAGGCAATTGTAAAAAAAAAAAAAAAAAAAAGACCGTTGGCCATAGGCCAGTTTTCTGTGCTGAAATTTTCACACCCTTTTCCTTTTGTCATTGGTCAATATTCTGCTCTTCACAGGGACATGACCAATGACAGTACAAGTGCCAAGCAAGCATGACACAACTCGTACTGTAATTTCCATTTTGCTCCAGGCTAATTTCCATCAATGACTAATGTTGATCATGTCGCCCTCCCTGTATACCCTTTCTGCCCCATAGGTTTTCTGTTTTAGAACAATAATTCACTGATAACCGCACCTTTCTTAATGTTTGAATGGTTGGACATTTAGATGAATTGAATTTGTAAAGAAACCAAAGCACTTTGTATAGTAATTTTTACAAGTCTGTGCTTAAAGTACAGTCGAGTGTGATGTAACTCTGTTGACTAATCCACATTAGTATTCCGTATTCTGGTATTATGTGGCTTGATTATTACAATTGATGCATAGCACAGGCTGGACCACTGAAGCTAAATTGGTGGACTTGTGCTATGGAATTAGAACTTTTTTGTATCTATAATATGTTTTGATAAAGATGCATGAAAGATGCAAGATTCATAAGGAAATTATTCAAGTATCTAAAATAAGCTCATCTGTGAACAGAAACTTTTGAACCTACACGTGGAGTAAATTGATGTTGTGTTTTTACGAAAGATCCAGAAATGTGACTTTCTGGAGCCTTATATTTGCGTACGTTTTCTTTCCTCATAGATTGTATACTCGATATGGTGGGGAGACACCAGTGCCATGCACACTGTAGTTAAGGAGCACAAACAGTTCAGAACTCAAGCAAGCCTTTCTGTCTTTCTCAGCTGTCATGAAACAATGGCTGGTGAAGACATTTTATGACAGTATTTTCACGAAGATTCAGTTATGCTCTGTCTACCATTGATTGTTTTGTATATTTTCCTCACAACGCTTTGTGTACAGTTTATTTATTATTTCTATATCTGTCTGAAAATGAAGAACTATAGACTTTGTCGGAGGCTAAGTATTTATTTGTAGCTAACTTCTGAGCTTTGGGAGAAAAAAAAATCGGATAGATTTCAACTACAGTGCTCAACCATGGAGGCCGGTGGGAGGACCTACAGAAGGACGGGCTCATTGTAATGGCTGGAATGGAATTAATGGAACGGAGTAAAACATGTAGTTTCCATATGTTTGATGTGTTTAATACCGTTCCATTTATTCCATTCCAGCCATTACAATGAGACGTCCTCCCATTGATCTTGCCACCAGCCTCCTCTGGCACTCAACCAAATGTTTTAGTTTCCTTATGTCTGCCATAAAAGAAAGCAAAAATAAACCAACTTTACGGTTTCCTTTCAGTCGGTCATTCGGTATAACATACTATGTAGGGTCAACGACCAATCCTATTCACCTGAAGCAAATTGAAATCACTCCCAACGGGCCAATGGATGCCAAGCCTGCCCTCGGATGCCCCGCCTTCCTGACAATAATACTGGAGCTCGCATACATTTCCTACATTTTTGCATTTGTTAACTACTTTCTGCTCTGCTTGTGTAGCTAATACTTCCTTGTTTAGGTAGGATTTGTGTTTGCTTAACACCCACTACTTTCTGCTCTGCTTGTGTAGCTAGTGCTCTGTTGCTTGAGTAAGATGGCCAGTGGTAGGAGGAAGTTCAAAAAGGCTAACCAGCCGAGTTTGAACCTCCGACCATGACCTAGGGCATGTGGTTTCACAATAAAATATTAAGAAAAGAGTGCTATCCTGCTTGCTTGGGGTGGAAACACACTTGGCTCAGGCCAGTTTGCATGATCAATGTCTCCGGCTGGGGTTCAACCTCTATTGGGTGTAGGGCTTACTTTGTGAGGAAGATTGAGGCTGCTGGCAAAGGTTCTTCCAGTGAAAATGAGAGTTTGGGAATGGGGTTGTTTGAGGCCGGTGTAGAGTTGATATGGGTGTAATCCCAGCCAAGTGAGGCTCATTCTGGTTTCTCTGGCAGTGTTCAGATTCTGGATTCCAGGGATGATATACTATCCCTGATTGGCTCTGGAGGGTCTTCAGAGTGTCAATGGGTTGACATCAGTCCGGGAAAGCCTGAAGCCCCGGCTTTGGATTTGGCGGGGGAGAGTGAACCATTGGTGGTTAATGCGCCTTTGTTGGAGCTGTGTCGTAGGGCGGCAGATCACCTAGGGTTAGATTGTCCTTCTCCCCTGCAGAGGAGTTCCTCCAGGTTACCTCCCATCCCTGCAGCAGTGATGAGTGATGAGCTAAAGACAAACTGTGATTCCCCTCATTCAGCCAGGCTGGAGCTACCAGGTTATAGTGAGTTCATTAATAGTGGGTATGGAGGAGACGGGGCTCGTTTGCACACCACCAATGGATAGAAAGCTGGCGAGTTACTTAACTTCAGAGGCTAACAAGGGGGCAAATCTGTCACGCCCTGACCTTAGAGAGCCTGTTTACGTCTCTATTTGTTTGGTCAGGGTGTGATTTGGGTGGGCACTCTCTTCTTTATTTCTTTGTTTCTGGCCGAGTGTGGTTCCCAATCAGAGGAAGCTGTCTATCGTTGTCTCTGATTGGGGATCATACTTAGGCAGCCCTTTTTCCCACCTGTGATTGTGGGTAGTTGTCTATGTGTAGTGGCCTGCGAGCACCACGTAACTTTACGTTTGTTTGTTATTTCTGGTTTTGTTGACGACATTATAAATAAACGAAGATGTACGCTCACCACGCTATGCCTTGGTCCACTTCTTCCGACGAGCGTGACAAAATCCTAGCATGATGATTCCAAATAAACAGTGCTGATCCTCAGCGGATCAGCTGGACAAAGTTATGTCTGTCCCACTGTACTATCCTGGCTGTGGGGGAAAGTATGGGGGGCGATGGTGGTGGCTCAGTGCCACCTCTGGTTGATGTTGTCCTGGATTCCTGAGAGGGATAGGCGGATGTATTTGGATGAGACAGTTTATTCAAAAAGGTTGTTTTGCTCGGCTATGGAGTCCTTACGGGCCAATTTCGGGAGAAACAAAAGCAGGACGTAGCTCTATGGGTCCTTTTCCAACTAAAATCGTTTGCGGTTCTGCAGTTCCGAGGCGTGAAGGAAAGGGTGCACGCCTAAGGCGGGTTGCCGCCTTGGTGCTTCTGGGCAGCGGCAGACGTCTTGGCACAGACGGCGTGCTGGTTTGAAGGAACGCAGGATGCAAGCAGATTCTTCTGTCACGCTGGGGAAGAAGCAGACATCTCAACCCTAGCTGGAGGCCGGGAGAGGGGGCGTGCTCTCTGGGCCCTCCTTCCCAAACATTTACTGTGGCAACAGTGCTCCCAAGTGGCT